>NC_090931.1:271550070-271853367 GCF_040938575.1 Ambystoma mexicanum | reverse complement strand
GCCATCAGAACTACATTTGAATTACTCACTTCAATGATCACACCAAATCCACAGCCATATGCATGCTAGCCCACTCCAAAGGATCATCACCAACCAAAAACCACTAGCGAATCATAACTATCTATATCGAGGTGAAAACACTATCACAAACGCCTGCTTCCATACTCACATGACATGTGAAACTTCCATTGAGTCTGTGCGTAATGCAGCCTGCAAAATCCACTGTGCCCCAGCCTGTAATTCCAGTGTTGTGAAGCAACATGTAATTGGGAACGTCCGGCCTTATCGCCCACTTCGCTATTGCGCATCCCATACTATTCATATCAATCATTGCATCCTCGCCATGGCCCCTGTCCCAAGGACATTGAACAATAGAACGTTATATTCGCAGTCAGACCTGTGGGCATCTCCTCGCCGCTAGCTGAAAACCGAAAGCGCCGTCCTTCGAATTCCTCATTTGCAACATCACGTCGAAAAGGCATCTGTGGCGGCTTGAAATCACAAATTAATCCATCTAGTGCGGCTGTGTGTGAAAATGGCAACTGCCTTCACTCACAAATGGGACGCCCCGCCCGTCGGTGAACCTCGGTGCAGTGTTGCATGAGGGTCCACCGTTACTCGAGTACTACGTTCCACTGACCCTTCACAAGTCTGTTTGCGACTGCAAAGATAGTATGTGAAACAATGGGACCAAAGCAGAATGAACATATCAACCAATGTTACACTGCCATCGGGTACAAATACATGATTGTAATGGCAAGATGCCATTCGTCGAATTGCAGCGTTGTGTGCGGGACGTGCTCGCCCAAAGGGGAGAGCAGCTTGCACAGGTGGAATGAATCACCACAGGTGGAGGCCATACAGCCTGGAAACACATAAATTGCACACCCAACCCCCTCCCACACCCACTCCGAAATGCTACCGGCAGGACTAGCCATGTTGGCCCTGGGGGACCTGATAGCACTGCAAGTACTCCAACTTCAAGAAGAAGACGAACACCGACTACAACCGGCCGCACGGAGGAGACGCAGGAGGAGGAGGAGGAGGGCAAGGCAGGGCCAGCAAGGGCCGCCAGCACAGCCACTACCACCACGCAGGCAGGCCGCAATCCCACGCCTCCGAGCACATCCGTTCAACCTCACTGATGAGCAGATCCACACCCTCTACCGTTTGGACCGGGACACCATAACCGCCATTGTGGACATGACACAGGCTGACCTTGTCAGCATGATAGATAGCCCAACCGCCATCCCACCCCTACTGAAGGTGGTGTCTGTACTCCACTTCCTGGCCACAGGCACCTACCAGCACACAGTCGGACAGTTGCATGGCATTTCACAGCCACTGTTCTCACGGACACTATTGCAAGTGCTCGATGCCCTCCTGCAGCACGCAGACGACTACATCTCTCTACCACGCTCGGAGCAGGAAATTACGAACGCAAAAGTGGGATTCCATGCACTTGGCGGCATACCGGGTTGCATTGGTGCCATCGACTGCACCCATGTGGAATTGGTTGTCCCACATGCCATGGAGGCCCAGTACCGCAACCGAAAACAATTTCATTCCCTGAATGTACAAATGGTGTGTGACTCCAACAGGATCATTACACATTGTTGTGCCCGATTCCCAGGATCAACCCATGATTCTATGGTCTTGAGGAACTCTACTATACCACGCTACATGGAGCGACACGCAGGGAACAGATCCTGGCTACTCGGTGAGTCTCATTTCAAGCATGATAGTGTGGGGTATGTGATGCGGCAATGACCTGGCAGGAAGGGGGGGGGGTGCGTACGTAGCAATGGCATTCCTCAAAATACCCTCATTGTCCACATACAGGTGATGCCGGGTATCCACTGAAGAGATGGCTCCTTACACCAGTCCGCAACCCACGGGACCAGCATGAGGAGGACTACAACCATGCCCACTCACGTACCCGTGTAGTCATTGAACAGGCATTCGGCCTACTGAAGACTCGTTTCCGCTGCCTCAGCAGGTCTGGCGGGGCACTCCTGTACCGACATGAGAAGGTTGCAAAGATGGTCATGGCATGTGTCATGCTACACAACATGTGCGTACGTAGAAATGTGCCCATGCCCCCTGACGCAGAACTGCAAGCACCTGAAGATGGTCATGATGAGGGTGGGGATGTGGCAGCACCTCAAGGAGTCTGCGAGGCACAGGAGGGCCGTGACATTCGTCAGCATATCATAGATGCATGCTTCTAGCACTCACGCCTGGTGGCTGATACATGGACACGGGACTTGTGGCACTGTGTGTGTCTGGAACATGCACAATATGCACTGTACGCCTATAATGGCCTCGTACACAAAGATCAATGTCCACGCATCTCATTGTATGATCGTGCATTGTTCATGGCATATGTGATATCATGTTAAACACCCTATCGACCCGCCACCCAAGTAAGCCCAACACACCCCCTCCACCCTCCTACCTCCCCCCCGAACACCAGTGTCCAAAGATGCTCATTGTCAGTGGGCAGTCGCTATTGCAAGCCCCCTCTCCGGGTATCAGGGGCACCCCTGCCTGTGGAGCGCAGGTTCCTCCCAGATCTACGTTGGGGGCTGCCCTGGACGGAACTTGCAACGGATGATGTCTCTGCCTGCTCACGTCCATGCATGTCCCTAAGGGTTTGTGAGAGCTCAGTGAGCACACGGCGCACAGCGGCAAGTTCAGCACATACGTCTTTGGACGTCGCATGCAGTTCCCCCCTCAGGCTCTCGGTGCTTCTCTCCATTTGTACTCTCAGGCTCTCGGTGCTTCTCTCCATTTGTGCCCTTAGTGTCTCTGTACTTCTCTCCATTTCTGCCCTAAGTGTCTCAGTAGATGTTTCTATGGCTGCCTTAGTACCCCCACATTCATCAGCATGGTCCTTGAGGAGCGTGGCCAGTTGCCGCTGTTGCACGATCACCTGGTCGAGGGACTGTTGCCTCTGCTGTGCCATGGCCATTTGTGGTGGTGTCACAGAGGGGTTGGTCACCTCATGTTGCCTTGCCACAGGGCTTGTGGGGGATGGCCAGTCGTCGTCTTGTGGGTGCCCCTGCGTGGTATCCTCATGGTGTACGGGATGAAACAGACAGGGGGATTGAGACAGGTCATGGATGGATCTAACTTCGACATCCCCGTTTTCTGTGTCGGAGCATGCTGCCATTAATGCAGTGTCACCTATGGTGCTGCTGCCACCAGAAGCAGTGCCTACTGTGGCATCCATTGGGGGGACCTGTGGTGGTGCTGTTGTGGGCATGCTGGCTGCTGGGGTGCCTGTTGGAGTTCCCTCCTGTGTGCTGCCACTCGATTTGTGCTGCTGCCGTGTATTGATGCGTGCAGCTGAGGTGGAGGGTCTTTGGCCGTTGGTCTTGGCCCTCTTTGCAGGTGTGCTGGTAGGGGTGTCCTGGAGCTCGTCGTTTGAATTGGACCCTGTGGTGGAGTAAAGGAGGGCGAGCGTTATTAATGGGTCTGTGGAAATTGGAATGGCAATGTATCACATGCATTGGGGTGGTACCTGAGGGTGATTTGGGTTGGGGCCTTGGAGGTGGTTTCATTTGTGTGTGGAGTGAGGGTGCAGTTGTTTTGCAGCCTGCAGTTAGGGTGTGCCTGCTGCACGTGTAGAGGGTGTTTTTAGGATTTTTAATTATTTATGTATTTAATGTGACTTTTAAAGTGTGCTATCAGGCCTATGCATGTGGCCGTTCTCCTGGACATGTGTTACTGTTGCACTATGTGGACACGTGGTGCTTCACATGATTGGACATTGTGGTTTTGGCATTGTTTTATTTGGGGCACCTACCTGATTCTTCGGTTGTCTGCACTCCTTTCTCCATCCCTCTGACTCCCTCTATACTCTCCATTCCAATGGTGGAGGCACAGATTTCTTCCCAGGGGGTCAACTTGATGGGCGATTCCGATCCCCCACCGGTAGCTGTGGCAATGTTGCGGTTGGCAGAAAGTATGCTACGGACGCGGATCCGCAGGTCGTCCCATCGCTTTCTTCATTGCTGTGGGTTGCGGGGTGCGGTCCCCACCGCACTTACCCGCTGTGCCACCAGGGCCCATATGGCCTTCTTGTTCGCAAGTGCCGTCCTGGTCATTTGCGTGGAGAAGACGGCGGCAGCATTCTCCTGGAGGGTCTCTGTGAGCACGGTGAGTTCCTCACGGGAGAAGTGGACCTGCCGCTTGCGGTCGCACGCTTTCTTCGCTACTTTTCCCATTATTCTTGGTTTCACTAGGGTGGCTAACGGGTTGGGATGTGTCTCAGGGTAGTGTGGAAATAGTGTTTTTATAGGTGTACGGCGTGATGTTTCCCGTTCCGGGACCATGTTTTTACTTCCGTTTCCGTATATTTCCGGTCACCGTACTTTCCGGTTGCCGCTCATTGCGGTGACCGCTAAGATGGGTGGCGGAATTGCACCTAGGGCGCCGTACGGCGGCGGTGTGGGCCGTTTTGGGGTCATTTCCGCCATCGCGGACTTTGCACTTCCGCCATGGCGTGGTGCTCGTGCCCGATGGGTCGGAATGAGCCGCACTTTGCTCCGTCGTGCAATGGCGGAAACGCTATTTACGCTATGGCGGTCCGGCCGGTCGATTTCCGCAAGGGTTGTAATGAGGGCCTATGACTTCCCAACTCAACCCCCCCCCATTTTCTATGATATGGTATGGTAATGTTTATTTATATAGCGCCTATACACAGGCAAGTGTTTCAAGTGCTCAAGGAGGGAAAGGAACACGGGGGGAAAATCAACAGTCACTCAGAGTCCTTGAATTTCTGAGACGATAATGGCAGATTTAGTGAATATTATACATTTAACAGTTAAGATACAGCAAATAGGCCTGCTGGCGATCCTGCGGCTTATTCCAAGTGCACATTACGGGGTGAAGACAAAGAAGAACAGACAGAACGATCTTCAGGCAGGGCTGTATACCTATCGTGCAAGAGTGCGAAGGCAAGGGAGGGGCAGGGGAACAAGTGTGCCCAGTCAGTAGAGACTGGTGAAGTGCGGAGAGAGAACTCTCAAGGTTTTATTACAAGTGCAGTGATGTGTAGGGCCTTGCGGCAAGTGCAGAAGGACTGGCAGCGGTGCCTGGGACCTTTGAGACTCTGAGGTACACCAGGTAGCCAGTCAATAAGCTGTGTGGAAAGAGGGAGAGAGAGGAAGTGCAGAGAGCTAGGTTAGCAGGGTAGGGTGAGCGAGAAGGAAGAGAAGAGGAAGGTCTTGAGGGGTTTCCAGACTTGAGAATTTCAGGCTCAAGACGGAGAGTGGCAGGGAGGATGTTCCAGAGGGAGGCGCCTGCTGAGGAAAGGGATCTCCCTCCAGCTCACCCGCAGAACATTGGAGGTAGATGAGCAGAGGGCTCGAGAGGGACAGTATTTAGGAAGGCAACGTTGGAGGTAAGTAGAATAGAGGGATTCAGAGAATAAAGATCACTGAGAAGAAACACACAGACACAGAAGACAGGGCCTCATTATGACCCTGCCGGTACAGAAACAACGGTGGCGGTAAATCCGCCGCCACCGTTGTTTCCAGACCGGCTGATTCAGAGTTCTGAAGGCGGGAGGTGTGACTTTCGCCAGTTCGACCTGGCGGGAGTAACGCCACCCGCCTACAAGTGGAAATGGAAACGCCGGCTCCGTCCCCCAGAAGGGGGTAAGAACATCCACCCAACCTTGCAGTGCAGGAGATGTAACTCACTACAACACAGACTTGGGTGAAAGGTCGGGAGGCATGTCACATGGCTCTGTCCCTAGCTGGGGGGGCAAGCACTAAGCAATCGGGTTAGTAAGTGCAGTCCGTATATTCACTACCTGATGTTTAGAGCTCTTTTTCTGATGTTTTACCTGCCGGATGGTGTAGCTGCATGGATCCACCCATGTGTAGATGTAGATGTAGATGAGCCACAGTGGTTCGAAACAGAACAGAATCTGAAAGTCTGCAGAAAGAAACACCGTCCGAGAGGCAAAGAAACAAGCCCAACCAAGAGCAAAGTTCCAATCCCAAACAAAGCCCACAATCCAAGGTCCATGGTCAGAATCCTAGAGTGCTGGTCCAACATCCAATAAAGAATCCAAAAGCAAGTACAACACATTTATTTTTTTTTTAAATGCCAGCGGTCCACAAGGGACACACAGAGGAGAGGGTCTTGCTGCGACACACAGAGGAAGACCGGAGGAGCGGAAACCTGGACGAGGCTATGTAATGGAGAAGCTGAACAATGCTGAGAACACCAGTTGAGAATCGGGGACCGGTGTGTTGGTGCTCAGTTTCTGCTTCCCTGCGTCACTGGTGTGGGTTGCGTCATGACATCATACATGTTATGTCTCGTCCTTCCCCCTTGGTGAGGACCATGGACCCCTTTCTGCCAACTACCTGGAGTGGGTGCAGGTCATATCTTGTATCAGTCTTCCTGTGTTGTCTTTGCCGGACAAGGACTTCTTCTCCGATGGGCAGTTGTATCTCCTTGGCGCCTCGTCGACAATCGCCTCACAGCTTCGCCTTCCTCTTCCTCTCAGCATCCCTTCTTCTCATCGCTCGTCCTGTTCATTGGTGTAGTCCTCTAGTTGAATGAGGCACGTTCGGGGATTGCATCTCATTACTTCCATTGGGGTTTTACCTGTGGCGTTATGCACAGTATTGTGGTAGCTTCTCAACATCATGCAGTGGGCCTGAGGAAAAGGCACTTGGTCAACCATTGCTTTCTGGCGCGTTCTCTGGATTGTTGACATTAGCCGCTCTACCGTTCAGTTCTCCTCAGGCCACAGCGGTGTAACCTTCTGGTGTTGGAACCCCAGATGGGCAGCAAGCTTTGTAAATTCATGTCTCTGGAACTGGGGTCCATTGTCTGTCTTTACCACCTTGGGCACTCCCCACTCGCTGAATAGCTCATCGAGTACCCCGACCACACTGTTGAAAGCAGTGGACTGGACAGGTTATTTGACTGTGAAACGAGAGTACTCATCCATGGCCACCAGTAGGTATCCGCTTTCCCCCAGGGGTCCATAGAAGTTCAAGACGACCTGTTGACACGGCCCTGGGGCAGTGGCGTGATTGTGAGTGGACAGGGAGGGGCAGCTCTCGCTGCGCCTTGACACGCTTGGCAGTATTTATTTATTTATTGGAATTCTCATAAACCACGCCACATGGCTGTAGGCCTCAGAGCACACACAAAACATAGCACAAACCAACAAATAAAAATAGAAAAAACTAAAATCAGTAGAGAGACACATCAGTGAACCGGAATCAGTCAGGAAGCTCAATCAGGTTGGAGGTTGAAGAGAAAAGTCTTCAACCTTTTTTTTTTTAAACTCAGTGGTTGTTGCGATAGCTCTGAGAGAATTCGGGAAAGGACATTCCAGGCAGATGGACCCAAGACATCAAAACTACGGCCGCCTGCCTTAGCCAACCTAAAGCGAGGCTGCACAAGTTTGCGTTGGTTCTGAGATCTAAGGGAATGGGATGGAACATAGCGTAGAAGACAATCAGAGAGATATTTAGGACCAGTGATGAGTCAAAGTGAGAGGTTTATGAGTAACTATGCTTCACTGGGAGCCAATGAAGTTTCCATCGGGAGACAGTAATTATTTTTTTTTATTTTTTTTTTTATTTTTCATTCAGTTTTTAAAAAAAGTTTTCAAAAAGTTTGTAAACACTTCTTACACAAGAACAAAACACTTTTTTAAAATATACCAATTGATCTAAAAGCAACAGAGAACATTACGACTGGAAGACAATTTTTCCCTTGGCTTGTCGCGCCTAAACTTTAGTGTATCTCTGCTCAGGCGATTTTTCTAGTTGTCTTTTAGTTCTATGCTCTTCGTGCCTTCCATTTTCGCAACTGTGTGTGTGAAATTGATGACATTCTTGATCCGTGTCTCCACTGTTCGCCTGATCATTCGTTTGTGATTGTCTTATCCTCATCGTATGGAGAAGTCTCCTCTAACCGAATTTGCATTTGGTCGAGGAATCGCGTCATTGCGATCAGTAGGGATTTGCTTTCGCCGATGTGGAGGTGCGTCCACCATTCTTCCAGACCATACGACAAGACTCGACATCTCTCTTTCTTTAAGCATATTTCTCGTTGAACTTTGAGTTCAGGACAGTGCAGGACCAGGTGTTTTAGATTTTCATCTTCCTCTGCGCATAACCTGCATTTCGAGTTTCTTGCCGCGATCTTCCTTCGATGGATTAGAATCTCTTTCGTTTCATAAATGTTTAAGCGAAATTTCAGGTATAGTCTTCGTAGTCGTTTACATGGTGATAACGTTAGGTATTTCGCTAGTGTGTTACGTCTTTTTACTTCAGGTGGAGTGTTCCGCATGCATTTATGCGAAGATCTTTTTTCGTTGGTTTCTATCCAGTCCCAGTCTAGTAGTTTTCGTTTTTCTAGCTCTGGATTCTGCCATAAGGTGTCTTCATCTGAACCCAACTGCGCTAAGATTTCTTTACATTGGTGTTTCCACTCCCATAATGCTGATTTTCTTTGTCTTTTGTCATCAGTCAAGAATTTGACGGGGGGTAAGTTTGCTGCTTCTTGGGTTTTCCTAAATAGCGCCAGTTTGTTCCAGGTGATTCTCACGTTCAGAGTGGGAAGACCCATCTCAAATAGTACACATGCTGTGGGTGTACTTAGTGGGATCTGAAGAATCCTTTTCCAGAAGATGCTTTCGCAACGGGCCCATATTTTGTAGTCGCACCCAAACATATTCTCGGCACCGTAAGTGAGAATTGGGCATACTTTACTTTCGTAGAATCTTCTTACCGCTTCATAAGAGAATTTGCCATATTTTTGCTGTAGAATGGTGCCTTGTGCTGTTAATAATTTGCAGCTATTTAAGAGTTTTTTTGTCATTGGGGTGTCATTTATACTCCAGTTGATTGTTGTCCCCAAGTATTGTGTGCGGCACTTTGTTTAATTTATTTGTTCCTATTGACCATGTTGTTTTTTTTTTTTATTTGGACATCTTCCCCTTTGGTTTCCTAATACTAGGATCTCCGATTTAGCCACGTTGATCTCAAGACCTAACGCTTCAACAAAGGTTCTTAGAGCTGTAAGTTTTCGTTGGAGCCCTATGGGAGTCTGGTCTATGATTACCATGTCATCCGCATACATGATGTGGTTTATTGGGACTCCATTTATGAGTGGCGGGAATGCGACCACAGAGGAGAATACTGTTCCAACTTCCGATATGTAGAAGTTAAACAGGGTCGCTCCTAACGGGCACCCTTGTTTCACGCCCCTCTCAGTTGGTATGGGGTTGGTGAGGTTTCCTTCACGATCTAATCTCACCTGTATATAGGTGTCGGAGTATAGCTCTTTGATGGCATGGATGAGGCTCGCATTACATCCTCTTTCTTTAAGTTTTTCCCATAATATTTCTCTGTCCACACCGTCAAATACATTCGCCATGTCGATAAAGGCGAGGTATATTTTTCTTCCTGATCTAATGGAGTCGATTTTTAACAGGTTCAGCATCAGCAAATTTATACTACAGCCTATACCTTTGACAAAGCCCGATTGGCGTTCGTCATATACTTTGTTTTGCTGGATCCACTTGGTCAGCTGGACTAGTAACATCGATGCGAACACTTTTCCCACTACATCGAGTAGGGCTATTGGGCGATAGTTTGCGGGGTCAGTACGAACGCCCTTCTTGTAAATTGGAACTATAATCCCGGCTTTCCATGTCCCAGGGATTTTCCCTTCCTTTTTTATTGCTTTGAACAGTGTATAGCAAAAATTTGACCATTCTTCAATGTTTTCTTTTAGGTCTGCATTTGACAGGCCATCAGGTCCCGCCGCACGGGAAGCGTTACATCTTTTGATGGTCGCTCTAATTTCATCTCTTTCCATCTCAATTTCCCACGGCTGTCTCGTGTCTTCATTTAATGTCTCGGATGTTTTTCTCCTTTGAAATAGCCTTGTGTAATGCCTTACCCACTCTTTTTCTTGCACCATGCTTAATAGCAGCGCCTTATCGGAGTTCTGTGTATCATTAATGATGTCCCAAAATCCTCTGGTATTCTTACGATTTAGCGCCTTCAACATTGACTCTGCATCTCTTTGTTCTACTATTGCTCGGCGCTGTTTATACCAGTTGTTGTACCGGTTTTTTATCTTTTTTATCTGTGTTGCTGTGTCCGTTGCCTGTAGGGCCCTGATTTTCCGTATTAGTTTCCTTGATTCTCTTTTTCTTCGTGCAACTTCCGGGTCAAACTGATGGTTTCTGTGTTCCGGTCTCAACGACGACGTTCTCTTTTTGACTTTATAAATTTCTAGGAATTGTTGGTATTCTATAGCCGTCGGGCGATTCTGTTCTTGAGATTTTCCTACTAATTTGGGGATTGCCACAATATCGCGTTGTTTCAAGCGCAATCTGTTTCGGCCAGGCACTACAGATGGATCTTGTCTCCATTGCTTACGCTCCTCTAAGATGTTCTTGTTCCATTCGGCTGCTACTATGTTGTGGTCGCTGTGGTTAGTCATGACCACCTGGAAGGAGTCGATTTCCTGGAATATATTGTCAGAGACAAAGATGTAGTCTATTATTGACTTTTGTGTTCCTCGTGTCCAGGTTGGTTTTGCTGGAATGTCACCATTTATCGCTCCGTTCAGCATTACTAGATTTCTTAAGGACATTTCATTAAGCCAGCGTTCACAGTTTGTTTTTTCTCTGTGATTCACTAGTACCTTAGCTTGCGAGGTCTCAATCAGCTTCATATTAAGATCACCACATAGTATTAGTAGTGCGTTTGGGTCGCCTTCTAGTGTGCTGTCGATTGCATCTAGGATGTCATCCTCAAATTGTAGATGCAAATTCGCTGTTGTATTCCAATACACTTTTAAAACGTAGATAGTCTGATTGTTAGTTTTTGTCGGACACACTGATTCAATGCTGTTTTTTTGTAAATGGGACGATAGATTCCACATTTCCTTAATTCTCAGACCCCTTTTCCTTTTGATTAGAGTTAGTTGTCCTGACATTGGGCGACCTTTTCCATTACAGATTGCCGGATTAAAAGCTATTTCATAGCCTTCTATGTACGGTATACATGATAGCCATGTTTCTTGCATACAGACAATGTCGGCTTTTCTCAAGTCCTCTGGTGTTGAGTTCAGTAGGTGGTTAAACCCCCTCGTGTTCCAGGAGGTTATTACCAATTTTCCCTTTTGGCATTAGCTCATGGGTGACCCTTTTAAGGATTTTGCTATCCATCTCCATGATTGGGACATTTCTTCAGTATTCAGTATATTTTTGCACCGTGTCCTTTTTGGATCCTGGGTATTCTCCACTGTTATACTGATTTTTCTCTGCTTTATCTCCTCCAGCGAGTGTTGTGTGCCGCCACCTTCCTCGTCTTCTTCATTTATGTTTTCCTGTGCTTCATTTATTAATCTTTTCTCCTGTTGGCTTTTCATTTGTGCTTCTTTTTCGGTTGTCAGCTGAGCACCTTTTTCGTTGTAATTTTCACGGTCATTTCCTCCCAGTGCATTGTCTACCTCGTACACTTGATAACCTGCGTTCCAACAATTGTCTCTCACCCATCATTATCCGTTCGACAACTTTTCTCTCAGCAATATGGAGCAATACAAATTTCTGGTTTGAGTCTGCTATAATTTCCACCCTGTCAATTTGTGGACTCTTTAAAGTTCTTAACACCGGGATCTTTTGGAATATCTGCAGTATCGAGTATCTATTTAAAGCGGAGTCACTCTGTTTGGGGTCAATTTTTTCCACTAGTATTCTATATCGTGTGGAGTTCTCATCTTTCTTCGATTTCCAGCTATGCTCGATTGCTTTGTCTGCTTTTTTTTGATTTTTCGGAGAAGGTACTATAATTGATTGTATCCCACTCTTCGTTTGGCGCTTCGTGTCTTTGAGTGTTGAATTAGGTGATGCCCCACGTGGTCTACATGTTGCGTTAATTTTTTTTTGTTGTTGTGTGCTCCTTAAACGTTTCTCCTCCAACGTACAGAAATTTTTGCCGTTTCCATCTTTGGGCTCTTTGTTTTTTAACGTTGCGTCTGCTTTCTTTGGGGTCGCCGGCCATTGGAAGACTCTTTTTCCTACTTGCCCTGTCGCTGCCTCTTGTTCAGGTTCTGTAGGGATCTTGCATGTCAAGATTGGTACTCCTCTCCTTTTGTCTTGCTGGATTTTCGATTCGCACTCGTCAGTTGTCTCAATGGCGTGGTCTTCATCATCTTCTCCTTCAGTCTGTAAACTGTAGGTTGACATATCTAGTAGATTTTCGTCGTTTTCGACTTCCTCCTCGATCGTCACTGGTGTTTTTGTTTTTCTTTCATCTTTGGTTTTCTCTGTCTGTCTGGACTTATCTTTAGGTAGTTCTTCTGTGGCCGTTGTTATTCCGGCCTCACTGGAGTCTGGGCTGCTTTTTTTGTTAATCGTGCCCGTAGGCTCAGTATTGTTTACTGTAATGGTTAGCGCTTTGATGTTTCGGAAGAAGTTTGCAGCGCTTTGTGGATTTTTGACCTTCTGCACCTGCTGATTTTTGGATTTCATTTTCTGGTTGCTCTGCTTTGAGACAACAGACTTACTGTTTAGGCTTGAACTGGAGCTCTTTTTTGCATTTCTAGGCTCGAAAATGTCAAACCATTCCACATCGTTCTTCTTTTCAGCTATGGCGTTGACTTTTTTTATTTAACAACGTCTGTCTCGCTTCTTTTCCTTTCGAATTCGTCCTTGAGTCATCTGAGACTTCACTCTGACACCCTTCTTCCTCATTTTCAGTTTGTATAATCTCAATCAGGTCCGTTTCTTGGGGCCTCTTTTTTTTTGTTGGAATTTTGAGTGAGTTTTCATTCATGTCTTTGCCCCCATCTTTGCTCTCTTTGGTGGGTTCCTTTTTCTTATTATTTTTCTCTATATTGCTTCTTTCGCTTGCTCCATCCAAGGAGTCCTTTGTATTTTTTGATTTCTCTGCGCTATCTCTCATCACAATTGACATTTCCAAGTCTGTCACAGAGCAACTACTTTTGTTCTTCCTTGTTCTTATGGGCGCAGCTTTTAATTTTAATGTTTCCTCATTTGTCAGAGATACAACATCGCTATCAATTGTGATCGTGGCATGTGTTATCTCTGGGTTCATTTGGATTTTTGCTGGGGGTCGGTTCTCATTTGCATCTGCTCTATGTTCACGATCTTTTTGTAGTAGAGTCAGGGCTTGTTTCGTCACTTCTGCCAAGAGTCTTTTGTCTTCTATTGTTGCTTTTAAGGACTCTTTTAGCTCTGTTAAAGATATGTCATTGCCTCTTCTAGTTTCCACGACTTGTGCCGTCATGTCCAACAAGTCTATTTCGAGCTTTACAATTTTCGAATTCAGCAGGGCGACCAGTGTTTGGTCGCGAAGGCTCTCATTTAGATTTTCGTAAAGTTTCAGCAGCGGAGCCACCGCTATCGTCGTGGAGGACATTAAGACAGGGCTCAGCCTTCCAATTGTCGTCTCGACAAGTGTTGTGACTTCGTCAGAGTTTTGCGGAGCCCTCGGAGTTGCCTCAAACTGTTGTCTCTTCTTTTTTGAATGGAGAGACTCTACTTCATCTTCAGGCTCAGATGAGGCCTGACTCTGTGTTTGCTCCCTTACTCTCTTTGGTGTAGGTGTCAAACTCCGTCTCGTATTACTTTTAAATCTTTTATGTCCGCCTTCAAGTTCTAGGTCAGAGCTTAGTTTTCTTCTGCATCTTTTTTGAGATACTGCAATCTCTTCGTTTCTAGATTCGAAGGAGGGAGTATTCGCTTCTAGTACCATCACGTCGTGTAGGCTCTTTCCCTTCGTTCTTTGCCACTCTGCTTGTGGAGTTGTCCTTCCGCATGAGAGTGTTTCTGAATTCCTTCGTCGTTTCGCTAAATTGGAATTCATTTCTACTAGGCCTCTCAGAACTTGGTCAGCGAGCTCTACTGAATCCCTTCTACGTGGTGTCTCGGCAGCTCTATCCTTTGTAAGTCTTTCTTTCCATCTCACGTCGCGAGCCCGCATCTCTAAGGGGTCTCCTTCTGTCACAGCGATACTCGTTTCCTCGCTTGACTCCGATGTTCTTTTTTTGTTGTTTCTTAAAGCATGATCTTTTTCCTTTTGAATTTGTAAATTTAAAACTTTGCGATCCTTGCGATCCTTGTTGTGCATTGTGGCCACTCTTGTCCATGCCAGTAGCTTTAGAGAAGCGCCAGTGTGTGTTGGTTTAAACGGGGACTCGTGGGGACCATCCGCGCAATCTAATGGGGACACACTTTGTCCTCTCACACTCCCTGGAGATGTCACGTTTGTTAGATCGAGCATCTCTGCTGCTATCTCTTCTACTGGCACACAAGTTGTTTCATTCATTTCTTTCTTCTGCTTATTGGCTTGTGAATCGTGTTTCGCTAGGTCCACACTCCCCTTAGCTTTATCGGACTGGGCACTACTACTAGTTTGAGCGTCCATGTGTGTAGGGTTCGAGGTAGCCTTCATGGACTTTCCTCTCTCTGTCCTTGTTGTACATTTTTCCCTCATGGACCTGGTGTGTGGAATTCCATCATTAGATGTTGTTGCGGCAGAGTCGGAGTGTATCATAGCAGTACAGATCTTCAGTCTCGCCTCGACCCCCGTCATTCTCTCCTCTTCCAATTGTGTTTGCGACACGACTATTTCAGATCTCATCGTGTCAGTAGTTTCTTCAGTTTGCGTTGGAGCGTTGGGGGGGGAGGGGGAAATCTGTTCTTTTGTATCTCTCCCCCGTCCCTCGCTCCCATGTGTCCACTCCCCTGGGCAGCCAGTGTCCCCCTCCATAGAATCGTCGTCACCATCTTGGTACTCTGACTCACTTATCCCCTCACCGTCACCGTCACAATCACTTGAAGTGCTCGACTCCTCAATGGCTAAGTTAGAGACATTGCCCTCTCGGGTTAATGATAAGTCATCTTTCCTCTCGGTCTTGGTCTCAACGCGTCAGCACAGTGGTGTGTTGAGAATGAGCTCATTACATGAAAAACGTCTGCTCCCACTCCTCTTTCTTCTCTCCCTTCGGTTGCTAGCTTCCCATGCATCGCTGTTAGGGTGGTGTGAACGCCCTTCATCGGGGCACTTAACGTTACTCTCTCTCTTTTTGCGTGTGCCCGCGTGTTCGGGGGGGCCGTGTCCCCCGTTCTCATCCTTGCGACTTCTAAATCGCTCCTGCAGCACGAGGGGCACACTTCGCGCACTTCGTGTCTTTTTTGTCGGGGCTCACTCGTAGAGAACGCAGGGCAGAACGGTTGGTAAGAAAAAGAGGGGGACTATAAGGAGGGCACGCACGCGTAGCTACTCTTACCCGTTCTATTCGGCGTTCGCGCCTTCTTCCTTCTTCCTTCTACTGGCGAGTTTCCAAGCCTCTCCGGACCTCCACGGACCACCAGGGAACACAGGAAACACTCTATCCACTCCGCTCCGCTTCGTTTTGCTGGGGGATTATAACAGCTGGCTCCTCCTCTCCAGTATGGCAATGAATAACAGACTGCTCCACACAGGAAACACTCTATGCACTCCGCTCTGCTCCGCTTCGTTTTGCTGGGGGATTATAACAGCTGGCTCCTCCTCTCCAGTATGGCAATGAATAACAGACTGCTCCACACAGGAAACACTCTATCCACTCCGCTCCGCTTCGTTTTGCTGGGGGATTATAACAGCTGGCTCCTCCTCTCCAGTATGGCAATGAATAACAGACTGCTCCACACAGGAAACACTCTATCCACTCCGCTCCAGACAGACAGTAATATGCATTCGTTTAGAGAGACCAGTGATGGCACGAACTGCACCATTTTGGGTTTTCTGAAGAAGGGATAGATTAGTCTGAGAACAGCCACTCAGGACACTATTACAATAATCCAAGCGGGGGTTAAGAAGAGCAGAGGCAAGAGTAGCTGCATTCTCAGATGTCACAAAAGGCTGAATACTACTTGGTAGTTTATTAACAAACCCACAGGAACTCAGAGTCTGGGCAACATGCTGATTTATGGTTACCTCAGCGCCCAGAGTGACGCCGAGGGTTTTCACTTTATTGGCTACCGGAATAACTGAGTCAAGAATTAAAAAGCTAACATATTCCCGTGGTAAGAATTTAAATGTATGGTTAGAAGCCACGATCAGGAGTTCGGTCTCTTTGGTGTTAAGAGCTAATGAGTTAGCAGCCATCCAGTCATGAATTGCAATATAGATGTTGTTAAGGTCGGAAATATCTTGTACCTACCGACCTGTCAATTTCATGACAACCTGAGTGTCATCAGCATAATTTTTATAATGGACACTCAGGCCGTCTAACAATCTGAAAAGTGGGATGATGTAGACATTAAACAAGGAAGGCGAGATGCAAGACCCTGAGGGACGCAACATGTGATGAGTGTGGGCCTAGAGCAAGCCTCCCCTGAGAAGATATTGGCATTCTGAGGACAAAGAAATGAGGCGATCCAAAGAAGCCAGGCTGGAATAGCAAACAATAGATTGCAGTCTGTCCACCAAGATACTATGTTCCACAAGATCGAACACAGAGGAAAGGTCCAATAATAATAGAAGTGCTGGTTGCCCTTGGTCGACGATTTTGAGAAGATCAGCCTTAAGATCCAACATGGCTGTCTCCGTGCCATGGTGGGCTCTAAAGCCAGACCAATGGATGCCTAAGATATCATTTTGCGCAATAAATTGCTGAAATTGCAAATAGGAAACTTTATGGAACAGAACCCTCAGGAAAGGACAAATTTAGAAACTTGGTGACCCAGGGACAAAAGACATCAATGCATCCAATGAAAACATTGGACGCAAAGGCATTCCCCCCCAACCCCACAACCACCCCCCCTCCCGACATGAAGTAAGTTTCATTTTAGAAACAAACAATCTCATGGATAGTAACCTCAGTACAAGGGGCAAATGAAAAAGAGGGAGCACTAAGAAGTGTATAGCTCACAATCGGGAACAACCAGAGTAGAATCTTTGGTCTGGTTAAATAGGTTCCTAGAACACTGGATTACACTCTTATGAGAAGACACCTTATTGACAATGGCATTGTGAATAGTTTGACACCAGTCACTGTCCTTGATTGGAGCATAAGTGGTACAAGGTTTACTCTTGAATTCTTTTAAAGTAGCAAATAATTCCTTTGAACTAGATTTCTCTAATGAAATTCTGGCATTATAGGCCATAGACTTAGCCTTTATAATGGCTTCCTTAAATTGTGTAACCTGATGTTTATAAGCGCTCAAAATAGAAGTAGGATGGCTGTGCCACCAGCGTTCAGCAGCCTGTTTCAAGTGTTTAAAATGAAGAATGCTGTCATTAAACCAGCGTTTTTCTTGTTTTTCACTTTACGCAGCAACTTCTTACAGGGGCCAAGAAATTAATAACTTCTTCCAATGTAACATTAAAATGACGGGCAAGATCATCAGCATACAAAAACGTATCAATGGCACCCAGCTGTGCACTGATATTAAAAGATAACTTATCAGAAGAAACCTTTTTCCAATTCCTAGTCCGTATAATTGGTCTGGGATTCGTGTCAAGTCTGGTCGTGGGTACCGGGATATCGACACAAAAGATGAGGAAATGGTGATCAGACCAGATACAGTGCGTAAGGATGTTTTCCACCACTGCATCCAGAAGGGAGAACCACACTTGATTCTGCAGTATCTTCTTTGTATTGGACACCCCCCTATGCCCTTAGTGGGCAAGGTTCATGATCGTCTTCCTTAACGTCCTGGGTAACACTAGCCTGCTGCCCCTTAGAAGGATCCCTTGATCAGTGGTGGCCAGTTTGTTGTGCAACTTGGCGAGCCTGTCAATTTCCTTCGGGTGTGCCTCTGGGGCCTCTAGTAGTTTGTGCCTGTAGTTTCTCCACTTGTTCTCATTCGACAAGTGAACTGTTGCTCTGATGGTGGTGTCTTCCCTGCTTTTGTTGGCAAACATTGCCAAGGTGAGTGTCGGTGGCAGGGTGTTCTCAGAGATGTACTGGATGTAATGCTCTGCTTCGCTCTCCAGCAGGTCCTTTGGTTGTGCCCCTCTGTGCCTTGACAGGTGATCGGCAGGATTTAGTTCCCCTCCCGGCTATGTATGCATTTATTTGTCACGCCCCATAACCTGCAGGCATCAGGGCGCACATCAACACAGGACAGGAAGAAAACTGAACAAAAAGAAGCCAAAAGCAAACAAACAGCCTATTTCTCTAACAAGAGTGTCTTTCCGGAAGGCCAGTAGATGGTTTTCCTGTCATAGATCTATGGGCAGGGTATTCCAGGCCTGGTCTGCCTGTACCCGGAATGACAGTCCATTTCCCCTCACTCTTTTGGCTCTTGGGTGGACCAAGTGCTAAGAGTAGCTCGATCGCAGAGGTCTGCACGGCTCGTATAGTTTGAGACTATCTTTTAGGTAAGCAGGTGCATTTCCATAGAGGAATTTGTAAGTCAGGGAGATGAATGAGTCATATTCTCGCCCACGGGCAGCCAATAGAGGTCGTTCCTTGCACTCAAAATGTGACCTCTTTTCTTGGCACTGCACACAATCCTGACGGCCTCATTTTGAAACACCTGGAGTTTGTGAATGCTGTCTTTGTTTGCCCTAATCAAAAGGGCATTGCAATAACGAAGCCTGGGCATAATAGTGGCCCTCACCAGAGTTTTGCAGTTCTTAGGTGTCATGAAGGATTTATTTTTGCCCAAGTACTCTCAGATGGAAAACAGGGGTAGGAAGGGTGGCTGGGAAACTCTCTACCAGCACGAACACAGCCCATTGACTTGTTCGCGGGTGGATGGCCCATGGGAGAGTCTCAACCAAGTCTTAAGCTCACTGTTCTTTTCACAGAGAAGATATTTCCAGTCCAGCACCGAAATGCTAGGAAATTCTCCTCTGAACCACAGCAAACCCATACACGTGTATGGGGTACCACAGCAACCCCATACACGTGTTTCAATCTTGTTGGGCATCATCAGTGAGGTGAAGCTGTGTCTCTCTAAGGGCAGTGAGCAAGGGGTCCACGTCTGGAGTCCCCTGGTAACTTAGGGTGAGACCCAAAGTTAAATGGTACTGGGATCTCTTCTCTCGACCGCCCCACATACCGGATCATCTGCCCCAAGGGAGGAATCTAGGAAGACACCAAGGGTTTTTACCTCATCTAACACAGGGAAACAGGTGCCCTCAATGTTCAGTGTTAGGTATTTGGGGTCCAATTTTGCTGTGGCTTGCATGGAACCAAAGATCATAAGCTCGGTTTTGGAAATATTAAGGTACATCCAGTTGTTAGTCATCAAGTTCTTTACTGACTCGTATGTTGGTTAGCCTTTGAGTCATTGGTGTAGTTGCCACTTAATTCCATCAGGAGCTGATTATCGTCTGCATAGTTTGTAAATTGAGCCCCCAGATTTGTCCGGACCCGAGTAAAGGCGGTTACCGTGTTGCCCTGCTGCGGCAATGACCTGTGCAAGTTCGCTGCACTTGTGACCCCCTTGACCCTGAAACCTGCTACTGCGGAAACTACACGGGGTCGAGACGTCCTGCTTGTCGCATCCGAACCTGCCAGCAAAGTGAACTGGCGAAGTCTGGGTCTGCCTGCATCGGGGACCAGTGAGTAGTCCATACCCCAACCGGTGGCCCCTAGCGCAGGAACCCATTTATTTTCTACCGCCGTTGCGAAATAGCGGCTCCATCCCGCACTCTCACCCTGCCTCTGCCCACAAGTGGAGGTCTTGCTTGAGTAATGGGGATTTGTTCTTCATGGCCTCATCCACCTTCCTGAACTGTCAGAGACCCTTGAAGAGACCCCATTTTGTCCATTGGCACAAGCGCGTGCATGTACTAATGAGCATAAGGCTCCTCTCTTCGTAAGGCTTGGACTGCCTCTTAGTTAAGTGTATTTCTGATGTCGAACAGGGTCTAATGATTACTTGCACTGCCTGTTTGCCTCCCCATCTAGGTGGTCTACATATTTCGTGCTTTTAACTCCTTAGACCCTGCGGTCTTGTATATATATTGTATTGATTGAGATGTGTTGGTTTACTTTAGTATTATTGTGATTCTTTGCTATGGTCGATGTTACAAAGGCCTTGTAATAAATGTGTCTATATTTTTAATAATAACACCTGTCTGGAGTAATGTGTAAGTGTCCTTGCTTTGTGTGCTCATTGAGGTCTTTCAGTCACCCTCACCCCTCTTGAGACTTAGTCTTGACCGCCGCCATCGCTACCCTGATTGGTCTGGCTTGTCCAGAGGTTACCCTGTTCCAAGAAACTAGGCTGGCCTTCTGAACCTCTGCTCCTCTAGGTCAGAGTTCAGAAATCCATCTTAACATTTGTCCCTTCCGTAACTCGGGCACACTTGTCCCACTGCCGGACAGTGTCCCCTGTGTGGAAAGGTAAATCTGCATCAGTAGCACTGTCTCTCCCCTTGGTTTCTTGGGTAGGTGCTTCCATAGGTTTGTCACCGAGGCCCGGCGTGACCTCTGAAACTGGGTGCCGGTATTCCCTGTATCGCCGTGACATTCCTCTTTCTTTGGGTTCTCCATCGTGGCTGCTTGGACATCCACTCTCTCATATACTCGACCAAGCTCTATATTTCCTGGTAGAGTGATTGGTTTCTTCAGTAGGTGCTTTCTAAACGCAGAGGAAGTGCAGTCCTCTATAATCCTCAGTCTAATGGCTTCATCGTCAAGTAGGTGCTTTCTAAACGCAAAGGAAGTGCACTCCTCTATAATCATCAGTCTAATGGCTTCATCGTCAGAAATGTTTACAAAGTCACAGTGCGTGATTTTCTTTTGGAGTCTAATGACAAATTCGTCCATTGTCTCATGACATTTGGACACACTGGTTAAATGAGTACGTTTTATAATCCCTGTTGGACTGGAATATTAACTTGTTGGGTGCAGTTACTGTCATTTCATATGTGGCTCTCTCTTGCTGCAGTCTCGTTTAGAGAATACTCTTTACCTCCTGCCCTGCGAGGTTGGTGAGTATGTCAATCAGGTTCGGCAAGTCATTGTTGTTATGATGTACTTTCCTTGCTGTGTCCCACAACTCCTTCCTCCCCTTTCTCCTTCCCTGCCATGTCCCTTTATTCTGTCAGTGGTTTGGAATCTGAAAATGTTCTAGATTTGATATGCATCAGGTTGAGAAGGTGTTATTTGACAGTTAGAAGAGAATCCTTGATGGGGGTGGCTGCAGCCATATCATACACCACTTACATTAAATAAATGTCTGCATCCTCAAGATCTGATCGATGTGGTGTCAGTCATTTCACTGGCGACGAGGACTGTCCTCTCTGGCTGCAGAGGACAGCTGTGCCCACGTGTGACATCTCCAGTCCACAGTCCATCAGACCCCAAATTATCTGGTTTTACAGATGGGCGTATGAGAAGGCCCCCAGGAGATTCGGGATAACGGACCATGTGCAGGAAGGAAGAGAATCCGGTCTGGTTGCCCAGTAGTGCCTCAGGAGGAAGAAACACCCTGCATGGTGAGCCACGCGACTCTTGGTCTGCGAGCAGTAGCTGGAGGGAGACCGGCCGTTGCCTGTCGTAGAAGGGGTCCCCGCACGGCACCTACAAGCGTTGCTGCTCTTCATATGCTGCGCTACAGGCATTGTGGAGAGGGATGGCCTTTCTGTGGAAAGGACCCTCAATTACGCATCCGGCATAGCACGGAAGGCTCAGTGTTGATTTCATTTGGCATCCTGGTCGCTATAGCAACCCAGCGCTACCCAGGATCGATCATTTCAATACAGACGCAGCGGTTCAGACGGCTGAGCTCACTGAGCATATTATTTAATGGATTAAATGAATTCAGAGAAGTACGCTCTTTTCCTTGTGCAGTATTAGTGCTCAGAGACTTATTTTAAAAAGTTTTTTTTAAATGTTCCCTTCCTCTGAGACAGAGATAAAACGCTTAGTTATGGCCAGCATACCACCACCCGTTTTTTTCCTTCTGCAGTCTGGTCAACCACTCATCAAGTGGAAGAAGTGGAAGGAAGACTTTTTGAAGTTTATGTTAACAGTTTACGGCCTAATTATTCTATTGAGAGAAAGGATGCTCTCTTGTATCATTGCCTCCGTAGTGCAGGGCAAGATGTATTCAAAAGGCTTCCCGAACCGATGCAACCAGCTGATGCCAGCTTGTGGAATAGCTTTGATAGAAGCATTGGTAAGCTTGACAAACTTTACGAGGTTAAGGAGAACAAGATTTTGGCCAGGTACCAATTCGGGACAAGAAAGTAAAAGAATGGAGATGCAATTGAGGATTTTGTGACAGCTTTGCGTGATCTTGCAATAAGATTTAATCACTGCCATGACAAGCACATTTGCGATCAATTAATGATCAAATGCACTGCTCACCGGATCAGGGGGGAACTTTTGAAAGAACTGGACCCAAATTTGGACAGTACTATTGAAATTGCTAAGCAAGTGGAACATATGGCGGAGTGCATCAAACAACTAAGTGCAGAAACCGAGAAGATCAGCATTAAAAAGAGTCATGTAGGAATCAGTGTCGTCTCTGCAGGGAGCAGTAACAAGCAGAGGAACAAGAAATTCAATTATTTGAAGGTGATTGACCTTAGGAAGCCCAGGAATCCAGCAGGAAGAAAGGATTACAGCGGCTTTCGGAGGAGTGAAGGGTGTGATGATGATGGGAGATTTGTGACTCCTCAAAAAAGATGCTTCCGATGTGGAAGTTTGCAGCACCTCGGAAACTCTCAAGAATGCACAGCCATGTATGTGGAGTGCTGTGTGTTCAAAGTAAGAGGTCACCTGGCCAAATGGTGCAGAATGGCATCCGCTAGAGAGAGTGTTCATGAAAATGAAGGTGGTGAAGACAATTCAGATTGTGAATTTGTGGGTGGAGCGCAAGTTATTCAGGTTATAAATGCTGTTACTGGTGTGCGATTGGAGAAACCTAGATCTTCGATAAGTGTTGATGGACGAAAAGTGCTCATGTTGGTTGATAGTGGTGCCGGTTACAATCTCATAAGCAAGGGTACATGGGAGAAGGACTTTCGGAACTCTGTACTCAAAGAGGCTTCAGTCAAGGCCAACGCATACAGGGAGAGCACCATCCACATAATTTGGCAGATGCAGGTAGAGCTAGATTTTCAAGGAAAATGGGCTAATGGGAAGATATATGTGACAAGTACTCTCATGGAGCAGCCAAGCTGCCTTAGGTATTACACTTGATCCCAATGCTAGGCAGCCTGTATATACAGGGGGTGATCAGTGGTGAGAATGTGAAGAATATGTGTGCAGTGGCAAGTGCATCTAACATGTCTGGTGAAGATATTTCCACTTGGGCACCTCAAGTTTTTTCAAGACAGAGTAGGGTGTCTGTCTAAGTTCGTGCACAAGATTAAACTCAAGCCAGGGTCTGTTCCTGTGGCAGCTCAGGTTAGGTCAGTTCCTTTGGCCCTAAAGAAGGAGGTAGAAAGTGAACTTGAGCGGATGATGGAGGCTGGTGTCATTGAGCCCCCTGAGGTGTCCGGGTGGGTTAGCCCCATTGTTTTAGCACGTGAAAGCAACAGGGCTGTTAGATTATGCATAGATCTAAGAGAGCTCAGAGGGCTCAACAAATGTGTGATTGCTGATAAATTCCCTTTACCCAAAATGGATTAACTCATATCTGATTTGTCTGGAGCCAAGGTATTTTCGTTGCTGGATTTAATGTCGGCCTATCATCACATACTGTTAAATGTGGTGTGATTTGACGACTTTCATTACTCACGTTGGGATGTTCAAATGTGTGTGCATGTCATTAGGTTTGGTGTCGGCTGTGAGCGTGTTCCAGAGGGTCCTGCACACCTTACTTGGTGGTTTGGTGGGGGTGAGGTTTTACAAGGACAACATTTTGATATGGGGTCATGATGTAGAGAGTCATGATATGAGGTTGCGTACGTAAGGTTTTGGAGATGTTGGGTGAAGCCGGACTCGACTTTGGAGAAGGGTTGTTTCAGAAAAAAGGAAGTATAATATCTTGGGTACAAGTTGACAGGAGAGGTGTGATGCCCAAAGTCAGTGCCATGCAAGGGATTTCAGAGATGCTGGCTCCCAAATCCAAGATTGAAGTTTCCTCTTTCTTGGGGCTTGTTGAGTACAATGCAAAATTTATCAAAGGGCTAGCAAGGAGGACCAATGAGTTGAGGTAACTCACAAGGAAGGGGAAACATTATTGTGGTCTAGTGAGTGTGATAAGGAGTTTCAGGATATTAAGGAGAGTATTGTACATGCACCAGTGCTGAAAGGGTTCAGAAAAAGGCTCAAAACAATAGTGCATATTGATGCCAGCAACCTCGGGTAGGTTGAGTGTTGCTACAAGAGGATTGTAATGGTAATGAAACCATAGTGGCTTTCACTTAAAGGGCTTTGAGGTATGTAGAAAGAAAGTATTTGGTGATTGAGCAGGAAGCATTGGCTGTGATCTGGGCCATTGAAAAGTTCAAAGTGTATTTTTACAGGAGGAGTTTAGTAGTGAAGACAGATCAAGCCTTTAGTCAATATATTCAGCAAAGGTGGGCTTGATGGCGTGTCTCTGCATATTATGAAGTGAGTAACAAGAGTTCAGGGTCTCAATTTCATTGAACATGTGGAAGGGAGAAAAAAACACCATTGCTGATGCGTTGTCACACAATACTGTCAGAGATAGAAGGTTGCCGCATGATGAGCTGAGTGAGGAAGTTAAAGATGCGCTACCAGAAGAGGAATGGTTGAAAGCATGTGAGGATGATGATGTGTATCAGGCTGGAAAGCTCAATGTTGTGGAACTTTGGAGAGGTGGGGACAGTTGGTTGAGTTGTGATCCCTCGGTTATGAGATGGTTTAAACGCATCAAGGGTGAGCTTTCTGTTCAGAGGGGCATGGTATACAGAGGATATCACCTTTTGGTTCCAGGAGGCATGAGATCTTGTCTAATTGATTTGGGCCACAATGGCCACATGTGGATTTCCAGGAAAAAATATGTTATACGGATGTGGAGATTGAGCATTCGATAAAGGAGTGTGTGAGTTGCAGCAGTAGTGACAACAGTTTAAGGACTCATGTTCCACTTATGGTGGTGCCCGAGGTGCTACGGGCACCCTGGAATGTGATAGCAATTGATTTACTGGGTCCCCCAAGCTTGCAAAGGGCACGAGACAGGTATGTTGTGGTTGCCGACATCTTTTCCTAATGGCCAGATGTTGGGGTGCTACATTACGTCACCACCACCAGCATTGTGATGTTTTTGGAAGGGGTATTTTTGTGGGAAGAATTTCCTTCCTCATTGATTAGTGACAACGGACCCAGTTCACGTCAAGGGAGTTTGAGGAGTGGTAGAAGTCATTAGGGATTGAACATAAGAGGACGGCATTGTATCACCCATAAAGCAATGGCTGTGTTGAGCTTTTCAACCAAACTTTCATGGATGGAGTCAGAATGGCTGTTGCCAACAGTGACAACTGGAGACATGCTTTATTGCAGAGAGTTTTCCACTATAGGATTACACCACAACCTACGATGGGGGTCTCCCTGTTTCAGCTGTTCAGGGCCACAAACCCAACACTTTGCTAACTCCTGGTTGGCTAAAAAGGTCAGGTTTGGTTCAGTTTGACTCTAAGATCAGAGAGCGTATTACCAGACAATGGGAGTTATCCAAAGAGATATGATGAAAGGAGGTTTTGTGTCCGTAGAGAGTTTGAGTATGGGGCTAGGATGAAAGTGCTGCTTCCAAGAAAAATAAGGAAATGTGCTTTGAGGTTTTCATCTGAAAGAGTGGTTGAGAAAGACTATGGGAACTCAGTCAGTGTCTGGAGGAGAAGATTTGGAATAAAGAGAGATTAGCTTTGATTAAGTGATCAGTTTTAAAATGTGATGTTTCATTATCAATTTGTTCTTGTTGACACCCCTGTAAAGGAAGGAGGTAAGGAGGTGTGTTATGATGTACTTTCCTTGTTGGGTCCCACAACTCCTTCCCCCCTTTCTGTCATGGCCATTACCTTCATGCTCCAAAGGGTCCAAATGGACCCAGCCCTGGCGCCTTTGGTGCCAAGCTCATAAAGTCTGCTCTGCACACTTTGCGCCTAAGGCACGTGCATCCAGGCTGGGCGTGGCCATTCAAAAGCATTGGAAGGCACGTCCAGAACTCTGTGGGAGTGGTAAGGTGGGGCCACAAGGCGGGGCTTAAGGGGAGTGGCTGGGGCAAGGCTATATAAGCCAGCCCCATCCGAATGCAGGCGCTTCGCGTTAGTCTGTTGTGTGCAGCGTAACGCTTACCGCCGTCTGCAGCTCTCTTACCTGTTTCCAGCTCTGCACGCTTCTCTTCAGGTTTTGGGACATCTTCCGCACCAGATCTGGAATAATCACTGTTACGAACTCTTACCTTCAAAGTGGCTGTTCACAGCAGGTCTGGGCCGCCACGCACACGGACCAGTGACGCAACTAGGTCCATCAACAGTGCCCCTGCTGATGAGAAGCAGGACGGAGAGCTCATCCTTACAAAACAACAGGTGAGATCCTATGGGAAAAAGCATGCTCATCTCATTCTGGAACAAAGAGTTTGAGAGGGATCGCAATTCAACCGCAGCATTCTCATTGCCTCTTACCTTCTCCCAAGGGCATTGCCAGCAACCAGAGCAGTCCACACTACAGCAGCTGGGGGTAAGGCCTGTTCTAGACGAGTCAAGTTCAGGGAGGGTTCCAACCGTGCCTCAACGTCCCTACAGAGACCAGGTGAGTGTAACACTTTCTCTTTCACTGCCTTGTCCCTTTATTCTGTCAGTGGTTTGGAATCTGACTATGTTCTAGATTTGTCATGGATCAGGTTGGCAAGGTCCTGTTTGACAGTTACAAGAGATGCTTTGATGGGGGTGGCTGCAGCCATATCCTAAACCACTTACCGTAAATACATTTCTGCATCCTGAAGATCTGATCGATGTGGTATCAGTCATTTAAATTGTCTTGCACGGTTTCAATAAAGTAATTGAACTCCTCCAGCCATTCCTCCTATAGCAGTCAGCTGTCCTGCTGTGGTTGTAGGGGAAAAGACTGCAGCCTCCGTAAGAACGAAGCTCTGGAGGAGGTGCTGGCCATGGCGATTGCCTGCGCTGCTGGATTGGCAGCCTCCTGGGCATTGGCTACCATGATAGCAGCAGCAGGCGTGTTCTTCTCCCTCATCTCCTTCAGGATCACTCATGTCCTGGCTTGGCATGCAGTCTACGTGTATTTTCCTTATCGTCAATGGGGTCTCCCAGCTGTGCCCTTGGTATGCCTCTGTGATCTCTTGGCATCCTGATCCTCTACTCTGGAGTCCTGCTTGTGTTTGCTGTAATTTGTCCCTATCTGCATGCACTCCTTTGGCGTCTTATCTGCGGTTCTTGGCGACTTAGCGCTCCGTCAGTGCCTTGTGTCTGTACTTCTGTGGCACTCCTACTCGTGCTCCCAATCGTCTCACTCTTGTCACTCTTCGTGAACACATGGCATTCATTGCGTTATGTTGTGTGTGCACCTCTTCCTCGGGCTTGTGCTTTTGCCCTTTTTCCATATAAAGGCACTCCATTTGGATTCCTTTCCCCAATTGCTCCTGACTTTTCTACTATTCATTTGCTTCCACTTACTGCACCTCACAAGGTTTCACTTGTATCTCTTGCAGTACTACTTCTGACAGCACTGTCTTGCATACAGGTGCGCGACTTCCTTGATCGTTACGCCTTCCAGGTGTTTCGGCTCCCGCATCTTCCCGGCTCCTTCAGTCATCCTCTCTCTGCATGCTGCGTTGTCATATTCCCAGTCTTTGCTGCACTCTGCCCCCAGAGTTGAGCACGCCTCTTACCAGAGTTAACTGACCCTGTGGCTCACACCAGGGCTCTTGTGGCTTCTCCACTGGGACCTCCGCAGCACGTTGCTGCTTTTTGCACTCCACATTCATCCCATGCCCAGGATCGCACTGCTTCTCTGCCTGTGCTTTGGGGAACTTCACCACAGCTTCAGTGCTGACAGGCCCACACAGGCATTCCCCATCGTCGCCACTTGTTGCACAGCAGGTCCCTGTAGAGGTTGGATGTACTTTACATTAAAAGACTATGTGGAGCCATATTCATTTAGACTTTCCTTTAATCTCTCATACACAGATTGCTTTCTGTCCCCTGTCTCTCCTCTATCTTCCACGTGACTCTCCCTTTCCCTTAAGGTCATCCTTTTGTGAAGGACGTGCTTGTGCAGTCTCGCTTCACAACAGCTTCCTAGTGACTGCAAACCCACTCTCAGCCAGAAAATGGCCCAAATGATGTTTACAAACCTACATCCCGGGGGGGAGGGAGGCCGTCACAACATCTCATACCCATAAACCACGAGAAAGCCACCACCCTGCGCAGTGCCTGTCGATTAAACTACCACATAATGTCCAACACACAGGAATGACAGAGATGATGAGCACGGAAGTCCAAAGCAATGATGTAAGAATTCCCTGACTAACCCAACTCTGAGAACCTCAATTTCCATATGCACCTCTCTAACCCAGACATAAACAACCACATCACTGCACTGCAATCTGCAAGCACTTCACCGCACTGCAACAACAACCAACCAACACCTAGCCATGCACAACAGCACATGGGAATTGTACCGACCCACAAATTGTACCCAAGCTTAGCGAATGGTGCAAACCGAACTGACGCCGTCAACAGAAAATCACAACTCTCACTCTACCTATTCCCGCTATACCCTATTAACCCTCCTTTCAGATATGCCAGAGTGCCAGGAAACCACTCTGGTTTGTGATAATGTGCGGTACAATTGCCCTTTAACATTAACATACAATTGAGCACAGCAAATATGTAGACAATGATGTAGATTGTTGGGTTGCTGGGGGACCGGCAACAGCAGAAACGTGACTGGGCATGGCCCAGTTTAGGACCCGCTCCTGGCCCCGGGCTAGTGGCCCTGGGGCCGCGAGGATCGGCAGTTCTTTATGGCAGAATGGGGGTGCCAGCACCTTGTACCACAGGGCCCTCTGATCCCAAAGTGGCATGCCGCCCCGTAGCCGACGGCAGCAATAACAGGCAGGGGACAAGGAGTCGGGAAGCCGTGCAACCCTTTTACTGAAAGCATCACGTGGCGCATGCACCACCCATGTCTTTGCATGTGCCCAGGAGGAGCTCAAGTCACAGCATCCCATGCCATGGGTAAATGTTCACACAACATGATTTTTACTCAATATACTTGTTAATACATTATGATGAAGTAATGGGTCACAGGGCATAAAGCACACATCAGACATTCGAAATTCAGCCCACGGAGCACTGGGCATTACACACCAACACCCAATACTAGTCCGGAAAGAATGGTGCATCAAGGATGTTGCTTTTACGGAGTCCAATTTAGGCACAAATGTAGTTCACAGGGTCACAGATTCTGGACGACTCTTCACTGTGTCCACTTTAAGTGCGCCACCTCTGCGCAGGAACCCAGTTTCTCAAGAGTACATCAGCAGTCACTGAACTCAGTGCAATTTGGGAAATAGTTCTTGGACCCACCCATGCAGAAATCATCATGTGTTCGGTGGGCGCAGGTTGTGTTCTTCAGGTGGTGGGAAGGGGTCTTTGGGATGGACCTCCTGGCAGTTCCCATGTGCACAGCACTCTTGTCAGACTCTGGACGTTTAAAGACTGGAGGCGTGGGGGGGGGGGGGTTCTGTACTCCTGCCCTCTATATGGCAGAGTAGAAGCAAAGAGCACCCCAGCCAAGATTCTCTATACGGTAGCAATGGACGAGCAATCAAGGCTTAAGCCCTCAGGAGGTGATGCAGGCTGGTTCTTAAGTACATTGTAGTCCCAAGGCCCCTACAAAGGAATGTCCTTACACTATGTTAGGTGATAACACAGTTCTTTATATAAATAAGGTTCAATTTATATACACAATCAATAATACACACTTTGTGCTGCAGCAATTCTAATAAGGTAAACATGTACAATGTCTATGTGGTACCACAATTAACTCTCGACTCCTTTGAAATGCACCAACTGCTGACAGTTCAAATAGCATACGAATGAGATAGTAAAGTGAATCAACGTCAGACATAGGAAGGAAGACAAGTTGGTTAAAAAAGAAATGGCAGAATACTTTGTCCCACTACCATGAAGGAATGCTGTGCGAGGATCCCCCCCACCTGGGCAACCGGTAATAAAAAGTATTAGCAAGCACAGTCCATGTACGTTTAAGCAGTCTTGTTTCCTAGTAAAATTTTATACTACCCGAATTTACCTGAGTTTAGTAGTGTTCTTTCGATGGCTCGCCGACAGACCCTTCTTGAGTGGTCTCCCTTTAAGCAGGAGCCATGGATCATTGCGACTCCTAAGAAGGATGGAGAACACTGTCGTCGGGGCAGCAGCTTTGGTCTTTGCAGTGCTCGTCGGCATCGGCGAGTGATCGTGGACGTCCTACGAAGATGAGGGATGCCGTGCACCTCAATGACAAGAGTTTGTTGCCGCAAAGGGAAAGCAATAGAAAACGTAGGCCCAGCAAGGGCTTCGGGTCCTCAGCGTTTGGCTTCAGCGATCGAGACTCGACCACGACTGCCTCTCGGATCTTCGTTGGCATCTTTGAGGACTTCAGGTGGTGGGAAACGCACCAGTGGATTCTCCTCGGCCGTCGATGACCTTGACTTTCTCCTGCGGGACAAATCGGTCAACGGTGATGGCAAGAGGAGCCCTTGGATTCAAAATGTCTTAGGCGAAGGTTAGCATTGCCGCTCCTGTCGTTGAGCAGTACAGCGTCAAGCTGTACCCCTTCTGGGCAACACTACTCAACGGGCTTCCAGCGGTTACGGCAAACCTCGGAACCCTGGTCGACGACGATGGACTTCGATGGCCTTTATGTCCGGGTGCTTTACTTCAGGTTCTCAGCAGGCCCAGTCTCCAGTTGGCAGCCTTTCAAGGACTGACTTCCAGTGTGCTTTGAAAAAGATGAGCTTTTGCATGATGTTCCCTCTTAGCTCGGGAAGAGGTCTCCTAGCCAGGTCTTCTCTGGGATCATTCCTTGACAGACATGGCAGCTTTCAGATTCGCAAAGGAAAGCAGCAGCAATTCTTCTTCCAACTGGGCTTCAAGGATAGGCATCAGGTTTCGACTTCAACTGCTGAACAATGTTGGTCAGCGAGAGGTCCCTAGATATACTGTTTGGTCTCTCATTCACACTGCTGAGCCACACTCAGGCAACCAATCATTCAGAAGGGCATTCATGCAGGCGGGCAGCCAATCAGGCTCACATTGCATTCAGGCCATTCACTTCCATCCAGACACCCATAACAAGGAATGTGGATTGGGGCAAGCACCCAGCCTTTCAGCACACCCCACTGCATTCATGTCAGTTTCGGGCACGGCTGTCTAATTTTTTGTGTCACACACACACATATATACCAGACACCCACAACATGGAATGCGTATTCGTCACACACTCCATTCACCCAGGTCCCACCCCAAGGGCGTACACACAACATACAGTCATTGGGAAGGCTCCAGGCAGTCTGGCCTGGACTTCCCCACAATACTATATATTGTACTTCCACCTAACAGCCAGTCAGGGGAAGGGACAGAGTCAGGGCTTCCTGGGACTTTGGGAAAACAGGTAATTACTTATTATAATTGTATGTTAATTCAGAAACTGAACTTTTACAATGATAACTCTTTATCAAACTATATAAATACCAACGTAACTTCATGGATATCATTTTCAGACTCTTAATACATACAAACCAATTTAAAATAATAAAGTATATCTCATTTAAAACAGAACAATCAAACATTTTAAATAATTTCACCTCATCTTTGACAAACCAAATGCATACAGTGTACAATCCTCAACTTATATCATTCTCACGGTCTAATCTCACGTTAATATCAGTCTACTCCAAAATCTTCATAACTAATCTCCAGACTCTATACAAAGCCAACAATACCGTTTTGAGGTAGAATTTATACAAAACGTCCAGAATTCTTCACTTTCAATGTGATCTAAATTATGGACAAGGTGGCTGTAAAGACTGGAGGGGGGGGTCTGTACTTCTGCTCTCTATATGGCAGAGGAGAGGCACAGAGGACCCCAGCCAAGATTCTCTATAGGGTAGCGCTGGTTGAGCAATCAAGGCCTAGCTTCTCAGGAGGTGATGCAGGCTGGTTCTTAAGTACAGTGTAGTCCCCAAGCCCCCACAAAGGAATGTCCACACACTATCAGTTAAAACAAAGTCTTTATATAATTAAGTTCAAGGTTATATACAATCACAATAACTCACTTTGTGCTTAGTTAATCTATAATGGCAAATATATACAGTTCTAAGTGGTACCACAATTATTATTAGATCTCATTAAAGTGCATCAACTGTGCTCTGGTTAAATGTCACACGAATCAATCAATAAAGGTAACCAACAATAGACATAGGAGGAAACCAGTTGGTTTAGAACAATTGGCAGAATACTGGCCCCTACCACTAGACACATCTCTGTGTGGAGATCCCCCACCACCTGGGCAACCTGTAAATAAAGATATATCATACAAGCCCAGTCCATATATTGTTCTAGAAGTCCTTCTACAATAGTTCTACAACCACAATGTACATGGAATAGCAGAGTTCGTCGTCGGGTCGTCGACGGATCCTTCTTGAGCGGCTCCCTTTAGGGCAGGAGCCACGGATCGTAGAGATCCCACGAGGAAAAGGGTTGAACGACGACGGTGAGGTGGCAGCTTCGTTCCTAGCGGTGCTCGTCAACGACAGAGCGTTGGCGTCCTGCAAGGAAGAAGCGTCCGGGGCACCTCAGTGACGATAGTTCAGGACCGCAAAGAGTTTGAAGAACTGTGGCCCAGCAAGGGCGTCGAGTCGTGGGCGTCTCTCCGTGGTCTTTAGGTGGCGGGAAACCCACCGGCAGATGCTCCTTGCCGCGTCGGCAGCCTCAGCTTTCTCCGGCAGGACAAAGCAGTCGACGGTGCAGGCGAGAGCGTCCTTGGATCAAATATTACTTAGACAAAGGGAGCATGGCGGCTCCGGTCGGTGACGGCGGTCGTCGACGTTGATGGACAATAGTGTCCGGGCACTTTTCCATGCGATTCCCCGGTGGTCCCCATCTCCGGTCGGCAGCCTGTCGTAGGTCTGTCTACCAGGGAGCGCTGCCAAAGATTAGCAGTGCACGATGGTCCCTCATGGCTCGGGAAGAGGGCGCCTAACCAGGTCCCCTCTGAGTCAGTCCTTGGAGACACAGCAGCTTTCAGATTGGTGAAGTAGAGCAGCAGCAAGACTTCTCCTTCAGCAGGGCTTCAAGGTTAAGCTTCAGTTTCAACTCCAGTTTCTCTTCAGCTTCTGAACAATTTCTAGTGGTGAGAGGTCCCCAGATATACTATTCCGTCTCTCATCCACACTGTTGGGTCACACTCAGCAGCCAATCATTCAGAAGGGCATTCATGCAGTCAGTCGGCCAATCAGGCATACAGTGCATTCAGGCCATACTCCTCTTTCTCAGACACTCACAACAAGGAATGTTTATTGGGACAAGTACCCAGCCATTCACCACTACACACTGCATTCATACCAATTTCGGGTAGGTCTGTCTCAGTCATTGTGTCAAACACCAGAAACTAGACATCCACAAGAAGTGCATATTCGTCACATGCTCCATTCACCCAGGTCCCACCCACAGGGCGTACCTACAACATACAGGAAGTCCAGCCAGTCTGGCCTGGACTTCAGAACACCACCATATATGGAACTTCCACCCAACAGCCAGTCAGGGGGAAGGGACAGAGTCAGGGCTTCCCAGGACTTCAGGAAGATCAAGGTAACAGGCGATGGAGGGCAAGAGGCCACGGGGGCCATCTTGTCCCCACCAGAAATCTACAGATTCCAATGACAGGGTCTGGGCATCCCAAAATGGAGGACGCTCAAGGCACAAGTCAATTCAGCACAGAGCTGCCACCAGCCCGTACCCTGCTCTGTGGGTCACACAAACACAGGTGCCCAAAAACATACACTAGGGGCACAGGGTTGTACCCCCACCCATGGGTGCCATAAGGGTATCCCATGGGTCTGTTCACCAAAAACCAAAAGAGAGCTGCACCGCCAGGAGTCCCACATGAACTCCTGCATGGAAAACACGACAGAAAGAAGTAAAGGACAAGGATACAGAGGCTCTATCCCTCCGATGCATTTCCAGCATCACAGTGGCCCAGTGTCGTCATATACACAGGACCTAAATCAGGACACTCCGTCAGTACATGTCTGGGTGTTTCCAAATTAGAAGGAATATTGCAAATCCTACAAAATCTACTAACACTGGGGATCGATCTCCTAGCTCCACATATGGCTAAAATCGGTAATTGATTCACCCTGAGCCGGAGATAGAAATCTCTAGCTCGTAGGTCGGGGCACATTTCTAGATAACTCTCAGGTTTTATATATTGATGCACCACTATCACTACATATACTTACCCTTTTAGGGTACTAAGTTGACCATAATTACATGTCCAATCATGATACTTAATTCTTCTTTTCAAAGCGCCTTTTAAGATTTCAAAATTAGAACAGAGCTTATAGTCCGGAAACCACCCCACTTCTTCACAAAGTTCTTTAAATAACCTGGCATGGCTAACATTCTTACTTTCCTCCTTTTCAGATTCGTAGAATGAACCCAGAATACTTAATAAAGGGCAGGTGGGGAGGTTCTGGCTTTTAACATCAGGCAACCTCTACATATTAGCAATTGGGCTCCGAGTGACACTAGTCCCAATTCCAAATGAATATATTCTATGGAGGTTGACCTAGGTAACTGTAGAACCATTCTCCAGAAGTACGCTTCTACACTGTTTAACCATTTCAGGTCTTTCATGTTAAGGGCCTCAAGCCCATATAACACAGTTGGGCATAGCTAATTGTATAACATTCGTACCCCGGTCATGGTAAACTCTGAGTGGTCCTTTACAAACTTTCTACAAACCCCTGTGATCTGTCTTGCCTTAGTCATCTATCTTAGTGTCAATGATCTTGGTATATCCTTTAGTTCTAGACATCTCCAGGCGCAGGCATTTATAGCTATCCACATATTCAATTAGACCCATTGGGGAATCCAGTTTCACCATGTAGATTTTTCAAGAGGAGACTGGCATCCCTTTAGTTTTTCTAAGGTTAACCAGAAGTTTAAATGCATTTGAGTATGTAGCCAATTCCTCAAGCATAGCCTTTAGACCTGTCACCAGATGGTAAAAAAATGACCAGGCCATCAGCATATAAAATGCCTCCAATCCTGATATTGCCAATCTTAGGAGGGCAGCCCGCTCTTGCTAACTGTCTGGCTAATAAATCTGCTATGTAGATGTTAAAGCATTGTGGGGCCAGCATACTACCCTCCCTGACCCCTTTATTTATAGGTATTTTACCAGACAAGACCCCCTAATCGTTTAATCTAATGCGGACAGTAGTATGTAGCACCCTGATAATATCCAAAAGCCAACTAGGGCACCCCAATCCCTTAATTTGACCCATATTGTATACCGATCTACCTGGTCAAAAGTTGAGCGAAAGTCAACAAAAACTATATACAGAGATGGGCCAGTCACTGAGCGGGCTTAAGAAATAAATGTAACTAGTACTCTAAGATTGTGCATGGTACTAGAACCTGGTCTAAAACCTTTCTGACAAGGATGTAAAATCTCAGCTTTATCAACCCAGGCCTGGAGATGCTCCAGAACGTAGGTTGAGAAAACCTTTCCACTGACATCAAGCAATGATATCAACCTGTAGTTGGCAGGACATAATTGTTTACCTGATTTAAAACCAGAACTAATATGGCCTCTTTCGAGGAGTCGGGAATAATTTCAGTCTTGCACACTTTAGTAAACAAAGGACAAAGGGCGTCAGCCCAAAGGAATGGTTTGTTCTTCAGTACCGCAGTCGAGAAACTGTTGGGGCCTGGGGCTCTAGAAGCTTTTAATGCACTTAAGTGTTGGCAAATTTTTTGCTTAGTGAAATGCAGCGGCCATAAAGCTTCCGGTTGTTCTTCCGGGCAAATTTCCTCCATCTCAATACACATTTTACTTATTTTTTTTTTTTTAAATGTTTTGGTTATTTACAAACCTTTACAAAATCACAAATATATCAAACATTGATTTTATAAAAAAGTTAAAAGAAATGCAAGAATAAAAAAGTACCAAACGGATTAATCCAGAGTTTACAAATGTTGTATCAGAATTTTCACATCACGATCATATTACATACACGTTCCAAAAGTACAGTTTTAACATTTTCCAAAGTTTCTTCTTTTTTGTTTCTTCTTTTTTTTCCCCTTTTTTTATTCCTCCCTTTTTTACCCTCATTAACTCAAATCACAGACATTTCTTTAAAAAGTTGTTACACAGATTGTTAAACTTGTGCAATTCTTGTTCTATTCACTTCATTAGTTGAGACTTCAAATTTCGCAAAATACTCTAACCTTTGAGTCTTCAAATAGGGGCAAACCAATAAAATATGTTGCAAAGTTTCCACAACACCAACAGTTTTACAAAATCTGTACCATGGATCTCCTTCTAAAGTGTGGTTTCTAATACATTTTATTTGATTAGTGGGTAAAACATTAAAGCGAAAGCGCATAAAATCATTACGCAGCCGCTTACACGGGTATTTGATCAAATAGTCTTCCATGACAGGTTGCCATTTCCAAGTAGAACAGGCAAATTTATAAAGTTTTGAGTCTAAAATTTTGCCTTTCGTTCTTTGCCAATCAACGCCCATTAAACTGATCTTCACTTTTCCCGGCTTATTGCATAATGAAATCATAGATAGACCTAGCTCTTTCAAACAAGTCTCACTTTCACATTTTAACGCATACATGAAAGGATTCAATGATTCTTGATAAGCACATGTATACAAAGTTTCATCCATCAATGTTTTACATTTTTTCCAAAGGCATAGTCTCTTCCAAGTTGCATAGGAAGAAAGAGTGCAAACCCAGTTTATATCTTATTAGGGCCAGTGGTATACATTTGGGCAAAAACCATAGCACAGCTCTCCAGATTTTTCCTTCAATAGTGGTCAGATGTGCATGTAGTTAATTAGAAAATAATTCAATTCCATTATAACTTTCTGGTTATAAAATTCCCTCAAAGGGTCCATAGAAAATTTTCTTTTTTATTTTTTTTAAACTTTGTTTATTGAGGGGAACAATTCGCAGCAAGACAGTTCTCATAAACAGTACAGTATAGCATATATATAATATCGACAGTGGCATATATCTGTGGCAATAAGACAGGTATCGTCACCTAAGGCGACGGGGTAGGTGTTACATCGGCATCGGACATCAAATCACATAGATACAAACGTAGTAGCGACCATATATCTTTAGGACGACAGGGTGTCGGAACTGATAAAACAAAGAGTTCCTCGTCATCGTTCACCATACACAAGTCTTTCAGGAAATTGGATCGGGTAGGCCCTGCAGTGGATTTCCAGCATTTAAGGATGCAGCGTTTGGCAATAATACATGAGATGTTAAATAGTCTCCTTGTGGTCTCCTTCACCTTCCCAAGGTCATCAAGCAGGTATTTTAGGGGGGACAGGGCGGCTGGGATCGCTGTTATCTCCTCAAGGAGCTCAGCCACTTCTCGCCAAATGTTCGCGATAACAGGGCACGACCAGTACATATGATATGCCCCAGCATCAGGAGCACCACATTTCAAACATGTCCCTGTGCAACCCTCCACAAACTTAGCCAGTCTAGCCGGGGAGTAACGTAGCTGGTTCAGTATTTTAAATTGGATCAGTCAGAGTCCAGAGTTCATGGAGACCGATTTGGTGAGTTGACAATATCGGGCCCATCTCACGTCATCGATCTGAGTACCCACATCCCGCTCCCAGGTTCCTTTGATAGTGTTTCGTGAGGGGGAGTGCGATTGCACCAGGGTGTATAGCGACGAGATTCCTTTACCATGACCGTCCGTCGTCACCATGGCTCCGATACACTAATGTGCCTGGGGTTCTAAAGGGAAGGAGGGCCATTTGGCAGCAAAAGCGGTTCTCATACGATAGTATTGAAGACGTTTAAGCTGAGCCCCTCCGACCGCCCCCGTGAAATCTGCAAGTTCACAGAACGTGCCATCAGGGAACATATCTCGTAACCTGAAGAGTTTATTCGGGTCCCAGGTTCGCTGAAGGGCCCTGTCGAAGGTCGGGGAAACACTGGAGAAGTTCCACAGGGGTATATCTGGGCCATAGGGGACTTCCAGGCCAATCCCTTTATAGACCCTGGACCACGCCCGTGTATTGACGTATACTGGGTCAAAAGGGCAGTTGTTGCTATAGGTGGGGTTCAAAAGGACTGAATGTATATCATTAGGGCAGACTGCGTGCTTTTCGAGAAGAATGTGTGGGGCAGTGTCCTTGGGGTCAAACCAATGCTTTACGAATTGTGCCTGTGCTGCTATGCAATACAATTCAAAATCAGGGGCCGCAATACCGCCCTGTGAGTATGGCTCCACAATTTTATCCCACCCCAACCTAGCAGTTTTACCGTTCCAAATAAAGGAAGATGCCAGTGACCTAAGTTTGACAAAAAAGGGTTTACTGGGCCAGATGGGGATGTTATTGAAGAGGTACAGGAGTTTGGGTAATACAACCATTTTAAGGAGGGCCACTAGGCCATATAGGGACAGAGGGAGGTTAGCCCATAGGTGGAGCTTGGTCGAAAGGGTGAGAAGTAGTTTGCCGTGTTTGTGTAAGTGCAGCAGCTGTCTATCTCTAGCCACCATTATGCCCAGGTATCTCACCAGCGTGGGGGAAGGCTTAAACCCTGTGATGCAAGATAAGTTACCTGTATTAGGGGTCTAAGGAAAGATTTCGGATTTGGGGACATTGATTTTATATCCCGAGTATTCCGAGAACTTGTGTATGTCAGCCATAATGTGTTGCACATTCTCATGTGGGTCCCGGACATACAACAGGGTATCATCCGCATACAGAGATATGATCTGGGGAGGGCCAGTCATCCTGAGTCCTCTATGCGAGTGGTGTTGACGAATGTATTCCGCCATTGGTTCAATAGTGAGGGCAAACAGAATGGGAGAAAATGGGCAGCCCTGCCTGGTCCCCCTGTGCAGATGGAAGAAGGGGACAGGGTGTTATTGGTTAGGACCTTGGCGGATAGTTGAGTATATAGCAGCTGAACGAATTTATTAAAATACGGTCCAAGTCCAAACCTCTCGAGTACAAGGAAGAGGTATGTCCAGGAGACGGAATCAAAGGCCTTTTCAGCATCGAGGGCCACTACGGCCGCCCTAGCCTCCGGGTCTATCTGCGCCAGCACATTGAACAGTCATCGAAGGTTTACAGCCATGGATCTAGTTGGTATGAAGCCAGCTTGATCAGGGTGGACCAGGATTGGCATGTACGGAAGGAGCCTGGTGGCCAGTACTTTAGCGCAGATTTTCGCATCGGTATTGTTTAGGGAGAGGGGCCTGTAGGAGGCCATATCCTGTGCTGGTCTACATGGTTTCCGTAACAGTGGGGCCAATACGCCTTGGAATTCCTTGTACAGTTCGGCAGTCAGGCCTTCCGAGCCAGGGGCCCGGCCACCAGTTAAAGATTTAATGGCCTTCTTTAGTTCTTCAATAGTCACGGGTTGATCTAAAATGTTTCGCGTCGTTTCAGTGAGTGTTGGGAGATCAAGATATCCGAACGTGTCCTCCCTGGTTTTAACATCTTGATCAGAGTATAAAATGGAGCAAAAATCAGCAAAAGTAGTATTGATATCGCATTCTTTTTTTACCGTGACCCCAGCTGGGTTCTGAATACTAGCAATTGGATTAGGGTGCCTATCTGTTTTAAGCGTGTTGCCAGAAATCTCCCCGCCCTATTGCTTTCCCCGTATCTGCGGGCCTTAGCCGGGGCAGCCATGTACAAAACTTCCCTATTGGCTAAGTCCTTGAGGGAAGCGTGTATCTTAGACAGGGTTTCTTTGTTCAATGTGGCACTATATTCCATATGTAGTGCATCTATTGCGGCTTCAGCCACACCCAGTTGCCTCATCACCGCTCTCAGCATACCTTTAGATTTACCCAATATAGTACCCCGAACCCAAACCTTGAATGCCTCCCACAGGATAGTATAGGTGCTCACAGAACCCTCGTTCAACTCCAAAAATTCCTTGATTTCACTATGTAATGCCTCACAGATATTGGGGTCCCTAAGGATTGCAGAGGGCATCCTCCACCTTCTAGCCGGAGGTGGGGAGTCACCCAGGCTGATGTTCAGTGTTATCGGCGAGTGGTCCGAGAGCGTGCGGGGGTGTATTGCACAGTCATTGATCTCAGCGGAGAGGGACGAGCTAATAAGCCAATAATCTATACGGGAGTGGGAGTCGTGAACAGATGAGTAGAAAGTGAATTTCTTCTCTTCTCAAGTGGATGCAACGTGCGCCATGCGTCAATTATGTTAGTCTGCTCCATCATCTGTTTAACGGCAAGAGCCGCTTTGGACGGGGCCCTGGGGGACGTGGATGAGCGGTCCAAGGAGTGATCAAGGATCATATTGAAATCTCCGCCCCATATTATTTGCGCCTCGGTCGATGTGGATATCATGTCAAGGATTGCACAATAAAATAGCAGGTCATCAATATTAGGACCATATGTATTTATCAACAGGATTTGCCGTCCCGCCACCTCCCCCGTACCAACACGTATCTACCGAAAGGGTCTATCTTACTAGCAAGATACCTGAAGCACAGCTTGGAGTGTATAAGCGTCAGGACTCCCCTGGATTGTGTTGAATATTCTGTGAAGTACCTATGAGGGCCCCACCGTGGAAGGAATTTATTGTTGATACTCCCCATCGCATGTGTCTCCTGTATCAGAAGGATATGGGAATCAAGGCGTGTAATGTATGCAGCAGTTTTCCTTGCCTTGACTGGGTTGTTGAGACCCCGAATGTTCCAAGAAAGTAGTCGAATGTTCAACCAACCCTTAGTCTGCTCCATAGCTGCCTATCAAAGGGGGCATTTGCCAAGCATTGCGCCACTATCTCAAGTTTTGGAAGAGTCTCGCTGAAGAACAGTCCCCTGGTTTTAACTTTATAATATTCCCAACCATGCCTGGCAGAACACCAGGACAAACTCTTACCCGCTTCCCCTTCCAACCCCCACCCGCATCATCAACCCCAACCCGATGATGTATCCCATCAACCATAACTTGGGAAGTCTCCTGGGGGTGTGAGCTGTACTCACGTGACTGAACACCGTGTGGGGGGCTCACGTCCCTACAACAATATATGGTGGACAGGGCCACCCCGCCGTCGACGGGTTATCAAACTTGTGGTAAGGCAGTGTAGAGCAAGTCCCTTCAGCCAGCGTGGTCCTCCTGTTCCGGCACCCGCCGGGGCGGCAGGTTACGGTTAGCTTCCCGTTTCCCCAGGGGAAGGGGGATTGGGATTGTCGAAAAAGTGTGCGCGGCCTCCGTGTTGGATGCGCATTTTAGCTGGGAAGACAAGCGCATATGGGATCTGGCGTAGTCTCAGCTGTCTCTTGACCGGTTCGTAGGATCTTCTCAGTGTCTGCACATTGGTCGGAAAGTCCGGATATATGTGTATCCTGTTTTCTTCGTAATACAGGGATCCTTTTTCTCTGGAAAGCCTCAGGATAGCGTCTCTATCTCTATAATTCAGAAGTCGGGCAATGATCGTGCGGGGCGGCGCTCCAGGCTTAGGAGGGGAGGCCAGGGTGCGATGGGCCCGCTCCACGAGGAAATGATCGGAGAAAGCATCGGGGCCCAGGAGGGATTCCAGGAGGTTTTCCACATGGCGCTCCATGGAGCCCTTACCAAAGGATTTGGCTACTCCTACCAGGCGGATATTGTTTCTCCTGGAGCGAGATTCCAAGTCCTTGCACTTGTTCATGGTTTTCTGCAGGTCTCCCTTCAACTGGGAGATATCACGGCTATGTTGTGCTATCGAGTCCTCATTAACTCCAATCCGGTTCTCCACCTCCGTAGTGCGAGCACAGTTTGCTGTTCACCGCCAGGAATCCACTCTGGACCATCGTTAGTAGTTTGTCCACTCTCAAATCCATTGGAGACTCCAGATGGCTGCCCGAGGGCTCAGTGGGTGTCTCGGCAGGCCCATGCGGCTGGGAACTGGCAAAGGAGTCCATCGGACCAGTTTTCTTGGAGCCCATACTTTTTTCTTGCTGCGGCCCATGTGTCCGCTCTGTTGGGTTGCGTTGCGTCTGCCCATGCTCTGGCGCCCAGTGATAGGTAGTGGTTGGCGATCATTGGCACTTAGGAGTGTGGCGTGCACCGCTTACGAGTATATAAGAGAAAGGCCCCAGGGCACCCACCTTATGATGTTATCGGCAGGCCCCAGCGAGTGAACGCAACCGGCCCACCACCGTCAAGGCCAGACCCAGCGGTCGGTCAAGGATCAATCCGCGGGGCAGTAGCGGCACAGGGAACGGGATGACAATCCCGGCGAAAAGAGCAATGTTCCGTCCGGACCAGGCGTGCGGATGTATACCCAGAAAAAGGATCGAGGGCCAACAGGATATATCCACCGGCAACTCAGAAAGGTGCGGAGCGCGGCCCCTCCCCCTTCCGGAATGCGCACGAGCCAGCATCCCCGGCCGTCGCGTGATTTCTCCTGGAGCCGTGGGCGGGATATGCCTCTGCCGCGTTCACGGTATAAGTTTGCAGTCCGATTTCTCAGGATTGAGCCGGCGTTCCTTCATGAAAATCAGTGGAGTGATGCCGCAGTCAACTGACTAGTGGAATCCTGGTTAGAGAAATAAAATCCCAGGTACTTAAATGAGGGTTGTGCCTTAATCCTCTTTCCTTCACATATTCAAGAAAAGGCACTCTCTTTTTTATTATTTTTATCAAACCGGACAATAACCGTTTTTGCGAGATTGATTTTAAGTTTGAGATTGTTTATAAATATTTCAAAGGCTCTAAGTAGCCTTTGTAATCCAATTTTGGTTTTATCCAAAAGAAGAAATCATCGACATAAGCCATCCAGGCTATGCACACATTATTCAATTTTAGACATACCATACCATTACTACCAAGGGCGTTTTGAGCACCACATACATAAAGGTTAGAAACCGTAGGGGCCCGCATACAACCCTGTTTTAGTCCGTTCGGAATAATGATTACCTTGGAGAGTAAACCCTCTGTCGTTAAGCGAACCTTCAAACTAGTGTCAGTGTACAGGGCAATAATAATCTGGAGTAAATGAAGTGGAATACCAAGTTCTTGTAACTTTAGGCACAAAAGTTGCCGGTCTACAAGATCGAAGGCGTAACTAAGGTCCATCGAGGCCACAAATAGAGGTCTCTCCCCCTTCTTCATAGATTCGGCTATTAAAGTTTTCAACACAAGACCCCCGCAATCTGTTCCAATATTTTTTTCGAAACCTATTTGTTTTAAATCAAGAATGGATTTGGCTGTGATCCATTCTTGCAATTCCCTTAAGACCAAAGAGCAGAATATTTTTGACTCTGGGTCAGCAATTGCTATCGGCCTATAACTAGTGGGACACATACGTGAACCTTTCTTAAAAGCCGGTATGACTATGAAACTTTCCACAAAGATGGAATAGCCTTGGTCTCTAAGATGTTGGCATACAAAGTTGACAGAATGTTCCCTTATTACAGGGTCCATTTTTAGCAATTTATTGGACAAGTTATTTGGTCCAGTGGCTCCTGAGTTTTTAGATTTCTTGATAAGATCTATAATATCATAAATTGAAGCCTTCAAAGACCATGGCTGACTTTCAGAAATTATTGATTTACATGTCACATCATTAACACTATATAATTTGGAAAAATGGCCCTGCCATACATCCTCATTAATGACATTCACAGCCATATCCTGTTGTGGTTTTTCAGTTTCATTTATCAAATGTCAAAAATTAGTACAACCAAGTCCACGTAGAGCTTTCAACATTAACTCACCATCCTGCTGCATTCGAGAAGCTCTATATTGAATGTGCCAGTTTTTATAAGATTGTTTAATTTTATTTTTTCTCATGTTGTATTCAGAAGGTAGAAAACCTTTTTTTAATTGTCTGAGTTCTCTTCTATATAAAGGTTTACGTGCATGTACCACTGTATCCGTGTGGTATCTATTTTTGATCTTCAATTTCTTACCCGTCTCGGGCACAGTAACCAGGTTATCAATGGTATTTTTAATGTAGTTAGAGAAATTTAAAGATGACTAACAATCACCACGATGGGTCTCAGACATGGATAAATAATCATTTATCATTGTTGATGTAAACTTCACACTCTTTTTGTGGCACCATTTAGTTCTGTTCCCTGCTGATTAAGCATCACCACATGAGTATACTTTTCATTAACAGGAGTTTGAAAATCAAAGGCCATTTTAAAGGTGAGAACTCGTGCTGGAGTCCAGAACCTCAAAATCACATACACTCGTAAAAATACCAGAAGAGACAAAAATATAGTCTCTAGTTGATTCAAGACCTCTGGCTTTCCAAGTGTGATGGCCTCCTCTAAGAAGATCTAACCCCAAGGATTCCGCAAAATGCATCTACAGCTTTCCACGTAAAATACTGTTACCACCCACCCGTGAATGCTGGTCTGCGTTTGCCAACATTTCATCACCCAATAGCTGTTCACAAAGACAGTTGGCATTCATATCACCAGCCATAACAATGACCTCCCAGGTTTGTCTCTCGCCAGAAATCAATTATTATTACTCCCAATTATGTCAGTTCCCTTCCAAGTTGCTGGTCAGTCAAATTGTTAGGGTTCTAATATATATTAAGAAAGAGGACAGAAAGACCATCTTTGTTTATTCCTAGTTTAAATGCAGCCACAAGAAAGTGGTGTTCCAGACACCATTACCCCATTTTGGAGAGAAGATTAGTTTGTTTGATGGCTATAAGTAGACCACCCTTTGGGCGACCCTTATTGGAACCATGTGCATAAATGGTACCCACAGTAAACCCTTCCCAGCACAGCTGCTCCCTTGACCAAGTCTGCTGAAGAAGAACAAAGTCAAATTGCGATAAATAGCTCATAACTTTTTCATTATTCAAGAGATTCAAGCAACCCCGTGAATTCCAGCTCACCAGTTTGAGGGTCAAACAGGAGCTAGAGGGGTTTACCAAGTTTTCTGAGTGAATCGATAGATTCCCTCATAGTCAAGGCCAACCACCTCCATTCCTGCTTGTTCAGATCTGATTCATCATCGGAAGACTTATTAGCTTGGCTTGATTCTGATTGCTCTGCCACACGCAACCTAGGCTTCTGTTGTAGTGGCACTTGAGTTTTGTGTTCATAGATGTCAAAACCTAGTTTTTGAAGTAATTCGGCCTCCTTTAGCAACAGAGACCTTACCAACAGAGAAGGAATAACAAGTCTTAAATAGTCATATCTAAATCTGTGTATAAAATCAACCAAAGTAATATCCGCAGAAGTAATCAAACTAAGCTCAGGTATAATAGCTAATGAAGATAAAATGTATGTTCCGTTTAATGAGATATGACCAAGATCTTTAAATAGTACTTTCAAAATCAGACCCAGGATTTCAGGAAACACAGGTTGTCTTAAATCGGTGTCCATATTATCAGAAAAGCAATCCACAATATCAGATTTGTATTCATTAAATTTGACTTTGTGGTCAGCACTTCACGGCCCTCCAGGTGCATTCCCCTGAGTTGAAACGGGGACCTCTCCTTTTGGCAATCTAGCTTGGTTAGTTCTAAAGGTACAATTATTAGTAGAGGCCTGATTCTCACCCAACACCTTCAAAATAATATGCCTTAAATCATTCTCTTTTGCCTCTTCATTAGTACCCAGAGCACCAGCAATTGTCTCATGATTGGCATTGGAAAGAAGAAACTCACGTTCCCCATACACATCGTTGTTAACATTAGAGTGACTGTCTGTTCTCTCAACACCATTGTTGCTACACCAATCCACACTGCCCAAACCAGTATTAACTGAAATTTCAGATTGTTTCACACGAGTGGTTACCTTAGGTTGCCTATCATAATTCGATTCTCTAGTGTGACCTGCACAGTTTACTAATATAGGGTGCAGCATTGGTACAACATTGGGGGCACTGTTAGTAGTACAACCTACGTGGTGTTTAATCCCCCAGACACCTTTTGAGTTTTGATTTTCTTTACTAATGTCCAGAGAATGAACTCCTTTAAAAATTTGATACATGACATCTGATTTTCGCTTTAAGGCTTCACTCAAAGTATTCTCCCCTTCTGTGAAAGCGCCCCTTTGAGCACATTTCACATCAGTTGTTTGTCCAGTCATGATAGCCGTTGTCAAAACATTAGCCCCCGAGTTTGTCTGAATCAAGGTAGGGTCCGAGAGCATAGCACCCTCTTCACGGGCTAACTCTTTTATATCCACTTTTTTCATATATTTTTGCGACATTTTGTTTCTTGCCGCATTATTGTTTTTTTTTTTTTGTTTGGCCAATTTCTTACTCTGTCGTTTGGAAATGTTCACCTCGAAGACGTCGTTATTAAGAGTCTTCAAGGAGCCATTTTTTTTTTTTTTTATTACCAATATCAGTGACCTCTGCCTGTGTCTCAATAGTTGAGCTTTCTGGGAGTAAACCGCCCCCCGCTGCTTGTGTAGATAAAATAATAATGATCTCTTCTTCAAATGAGGCAGATTTATCCAAGACAGTTTTGACATTATCCCTGAATAGCCCTTGGACAAGGGCCAAAATAATGGGGGTTTCTTTATTCAACGCCTCAGCTATGTACTGAGGCATTGTCAGAAACTCTGTAGTTAAATTGGTCAGAGCAGCTGTCTGTTTTCTCATCTCCGATAGTAGTAATCTGTTAAATATGCTTAAAGTTGCAATAAAGTCAGATCCTGCTCCCCTAGCGGTCACCTGATTTTTAGGTATAGCATCCGAAACTAACGCATGCCTTGCCTCCATAGATGGAATAAAAGGGTTATCAGCAAAGTTGTCATAGCAAAAACTGCTTTCTTTCATTACATTAGGTTCCTCCAAAACAACCTCTTCCACAACAATAATATCCCTCCCCAAGATAAATTCAGGTAGTTCCTCATCTGCAAATAGGGGTTGCGAGGGATCCATTACATCCTCTATAGTTTTACAGTTAGGAGAACAGTCCAGCGCACATTGCAACTGGGCTTCTTCCTCATCACTAATGACTGGAGGAGGAAGGGCAGCAGCCCGCGCCAGACTCGCACGACGTGTGCTAACAGCATTGAAAAAAATCAGCTCTAATATCTTTCATTGCAAAGGCAGCTTTCTTTTTTCCCCATCTTTGGATCACAAAAGGTAGATTGAAATACACGTTATTACCCACTTAAGCAATGTGACCCAAAGAGAAGTAATGGAACAATTAAGTCTATCAAAAAGCACAGTTATAAAAACAAAACCAACTAAGTCACAACTTATTCTTACCAGCCAAAAGTCCAACACTAAATCTTTTTCCACTACAGTGAATCACCAATCATGTTCTACTAGGGGTAATGAGTGACAAAAAAGAAAAAAAAGGAAACATTAAACCAACACCTCGCACTGCTCACAGTGAACAGTAAACAGTGCATACTGGTGCTTCGTGGTGCGCTGCACCATGGGTATTAGTAGAGAAAACAAACAAAAAAAAGACAATCGGGGCAGGCAGGAGGCGGAGCCAGTGATGCTCGCTGCAAATCAAGGAAAAAAAATGCAAGGTAAGATACTTGAATTACCTAGTACTTCTTACAGTAGTACAGAGGTACAGACTAAGAGTCTGTACATAAACACCCATCAATCTGTGTTTTTAAACAAGTCCAATGGTGTTTAGATACAATCCAAAAACGCCGGGTAACCACCTCCAGGCAATGGCGGTGTTGCAGCCAAAGACGTCCTCTTGGCGGCACGGCAGCAACAGCATACGGAAAGGTCCTCACACTCCTCCTAGCCGGTCCTGCCAGTAAACAGTGCTTACTGGTGCTTCGTGGTGCGCCACATTTTACTTTTCAAGTGTGAGATCCAGGTCTTCTCAGTAATAGGGTTTAAGATAGATGGCTTACTACAAGATCTAGCCCCTGACAAGAACTTCCACATTTCCCCTACATTACAAGTCCTCAGAGTATAAATTAGCTGTTTCCTCCCCCAGGATCTTCTTCGAAACCAATTTCAAAATCTAGTTATTTCCTGTTTTATCAAATTTGATGGAATCTTAAGTAAGTTTGTAGCTGGCAGTTCTCTTCTAAGTACCTTTTTTTTTAACCTTGTTTATTTCCGGGTCATAACTATGTTTATGTACTCTCTCAATCAAGGACAGACTTTTACCCTTACATTTACCTGCTGCGTTGGCTATCCACTTTAGCCAACCTTCGATATTATTACGGGATAAAGCAAATAAATTTAACCTGGTATCACACAGCTCTTTTTTTACTAAGTCACATGCCATGGCTACATTTTTATCCGAGCACAAAAGACGCTGTCCCCATTGAGAAACTCTCAGATTTGCCAGGCCCTTTTCTACAGTACAATTTAATTTGAACCCCCAGTTTACCAGAAAAATAGCATGCTCACTGGTGGTGTGTGGGTATACCGACATACTCAGTGCTCTCTCAACCAAAGTTGCACTACAGGCAATACAATTCAGGGTGCTACTGCTGTTACCCATTTGCCACATCTGCTTCCGTGGTATATCACCACTGACTCTGCCATTTAAAACCACCAAGTCCCACTCATTTAGGAACCTAAACCATTTTTTCCCCCTTTAGGGTTAGATGTTTTACATACCATGGAGCTAACACCAAATCCGCTCTCATCGATCGAGTGTTCTCCTAATTTGGCATTCAGGTCTCCTCCCACAAGAATATATTTTTTTCTCATTTCCAATCCTCCAACCATTCAGTACCTCATCGATAGATGTGAAAATAGTGTCAGTATTTAATACACCGGGAGAGTCGTATACATTAATCACTAGCACCTTTCTTTTCTCAAGATCTCCTTTTCCAGGTTCTCTCAACAATCAAGACCTTCCCCCCCTCTTTGAGAATTGGATTAGTTTGCCTAGACATTAATGTATTTTTAACCCCAATCATCAATCCCCCATAGGGTCGACCTGCCTGCCCCTTTATCGCTTCTATTTGATATATCTTGAACCCACCAAGGAAGAATTGATCAACCAGACAAGTTTCTTGTAGCATAAAATGTCTTGATCTTCCAGCATCTTTAATAAAGGACCTGCTTGTATGAAGTGAGTGACACCTCGTGTTCCACAGCAGCACATCTAGGAATCATTTTATCAGAGTTTCACTCCCCTAAAACATAGATTTCAGCCATCTCCATCCCTGAGCATTATTAAACTTAATTCCCGCCGAATCTTTTGCATTTGGTATACATGGCTTGATATATCTATTTTGATCATTGGTGCATCTGCATGCAGATATGTTGCTTTCCAAAATAAAAGGTTTGTCTAACGAATAACCCAAGAACGGTAACAACGGTTCACATATCAATACTGCAGTTACTGGGAGACTACCATGGACTACGGCTTCACTCTGAGACCCCACCTTTCAAAGGTTCAATAAAATAAGAATCAGCTGAACTAAGGATCCTTAGAGCTGGAACTTTATTACACAGTGCTAAAAGCTAATTTCTGTTAATATGACCCTTCTGTATAAACTGATCTCATACAATTGATACTTTACGTAATTCGAGAGGGATAATGTCCATGCTGGAAGATTTAGGGGGTGGCAAAATAGGTTCACCCAAACCCAATTGGTCATTTCTATTATTTCCAGCTTCAGCATTCACTCTCTTATTACTTATAGAATTAGATATAAGCAGTAGTTCATTTATACCAACATTCTCACACAGTCCTTGAATATTATTAGATTGCAAGAGTAGATCAACTTCAGCTTATTCCTGAATGAGCCAACTGGTCAGAGTTCCATTACTCATTGAAGATCGCTTTCTGCGTCTTGCTGCGCTTGGTCAATTTCTGCGAGTTCTTTTTGGGTAGTGTAGTAGAAATTAATAGTAGATCTGTTTCCGAAGATTCAATTTCCACTTCTTTACTTCTAGTTTTTTTTAGCTTCGTTTGTTTATTCAAAGCTCTTTGCTGTTTGTGTGTGAGACAATTATCTGGGGATTGACTAGGAGATTTCATGCTTTCTTTGCCTTGGAGCATGCTTTGAGAGGGAATTAACATCTGATCTTCCTTTGATTGAGATTCAATGTGCCCTACTCGTGAGTTCAGCAGTCTAGGTCCCTTCATCTGCTGCAATGACTGAGCATTTCGCAATACCCTCATGTAGCGCAGAGATTTGCTCTGCCTGTTTCCTAATTTCATAACTGGTATTCCTACAAAATTGAAGCACAATTTTTACTGAAAAGTTCAGGACATCCCATGATACCCCAGCTTCTAATTGGGCTAATAGCGCTCCTTGATTTTCACTTCTGTTTCCAGTTGTCCTTTCATTCATAGTAGGCTGGTCCCCACTTTTAGTTGTATCACTGATATCAGCAAAGGTGGGGTTAAAGGTGTTAAATAATATTGGGGTAGTCGATAACCTGTCACCTGTACCTTTATCCAATGGCACCCCCTGCGTTGGCAAGTTATTCCTCATGTGTTGGGTGACAGATTCATTAAATGCCACGTCTGGCATTAAGGAGACAGGAGGGGGGGTATGGGAGGTAATACCAGACTGGTCGTCATCTACCGTAGAATTCAACACAACTCTGGGTCGTGTCTCTACCGAGCCACCAATCACCCCCAGAACACATCTGGTAACACAACCGTAACAATGAGTTGTTGTCAGTATCAAAGGTAGAGTCATTAGATGAAACAGGAAAGCCTACTCCTATAGACTAATAGAAATAGAAATCAGGTAATAGAAATCAAGGGACCACGGGGGTAATCTTGTCTCCTACCAGGAATCCACGGATTCCTATGGCAGAGTCTGGGTATCCCAAAATGGAGGATACTCAGAGCACCTGTCAAATTCAGCATGGAGCTGCCACCAGCCCATGCCCTGCTCTGTGGGCCACACACAGGTGCCAGAAAACATACACCAGGAGTACAGTGTTGTGCCCCCACCCATGGGTGCCATAAGTGTATCCCAAGGGTCTGTTCACCACAACCAAAAAGAGGCAGAGCCACACTGCCAGGTGTCCCCACTGGACCCATGTGCAGAAAACACATAAGGGAGTACAGGACAATGATATGAAGGCCCTGTGCCTCCAATGCATTTCCAGCATCAAAGGACAGCACTGCATCATTACAGTAATGAGTGGGCGGGAGGCAGCACGACACCAGAGGCAGGGTCTCTGTGCTGTGGTGTGGTGTGTCTACACTCCCCAGGTGGGAGATCTGACTTATTGCATTGTGGCAACACGATGCATTCATTCTACCCCAGGCAGGAGCTGTGTATCTTCAGAGCTGCGGCGCACCCCGCCACTTACCTTAGTGCGGTAGCAACCCACTTTTACTGGCTCCCCCAAGCGGGAACTTTTATTTATTGAGTGTGGCAGCTCCATTTCACACTACAGGAGTAAGTCACTCTCTCACCCACTGCAGCTGTGTCAGCCGCACCATCTCTGGGCTGTGTGGTGCCCACCATCAGTGTTGCAGCAGCAGGCCGTTAACTCTGAGGTGGGAACCTTCATTACATCAGTGCACCCTCACGCCACCTTCCTCTGCCTGGCGATGGCGGCTCCATTACAGGCACCCAGAGCTCTCCGGTGTGCACAATCCTTGCTGTGGGACCATCAGTCATCAGGACTGCCCCTGACCTGCTTTGTGTGGCACATGTGAGCCCACGCTGGGGACTCCAGTCAGCGAGCGCCTGTGTCCCGCGGGACCTCGCCGATCTGCTGAACTGTTATCGGACACAATCCAACATGAATAACGGGAGCTCCTCGTGGCTGGTACCTCCCCAAGTGGGAGCTTTTCAGACCTTGTCGCCAGTTGTTGGGTTGCCGAGGGACCGGCAATAGCAGAGACTTGACTGGGCATGGCCCAGTTTAAGACCTGCTCCTGGTCCCCAGGGTAGTGCCCCTGGGGCAGCGAGGATCGACAGGTGTTTATGGCAGAAAGTCAGGGGGAGGCACCCTGAACTGCAGGGCCGTTAGATGCAGGCCCTCTGACACTAAAGTGGTGCACGCCATGGCCAATGGCTGCAATAACAGATAGGGAACCAGGATCCGGTGGTCTGACTGGCGCTCAGGAAGCCGTGCGCTGTTTTTGTTGAAAGCAACACGTGGGGCTGAAGTCAAAACATGCACTGGAGTAACGGGAGCCCTGCACCCCCTGCGGTGGGGGGCCTGTAAAGACTGGAGGGGGGTTTCTGTACTCCCTTAAATGATTTCCTCAAAGCTATAAACAACTGTGAAACATTTGCGGGTCTAAGAGAAATTGTCACCTCCTCAGATTCTTTAAACACCTAACCGGACATAATTTAGGTTGGTCTGTGAAAGCTGCATAGGACACCAAATCCAAGCCTGTTTTCGTTCTCCTGCTAATCTGAAAGGTTACCCCCTCTGGATTAAACGCCTTTCTGTCTATGTCCAAAGCCCTGACATCTGATACCCTCTTACATGATATAAGGCATAGCAGAGTCATGAGTTTTGCCGATAATGCTTTCATGGTTAATCTATCATTATCCGGCCAGCTCAAGAACATGCTCAATACTAAATTCACATCCCACATCTGGGTGTATCTAGGTAAAGGGAGTTTCAACATCCTCACCCCTCTGAGGAGTCTGCATACCAGAGTATGTTCTCCTACTGCTACATTATCAATCTTCGGGTGCCCTGCTGAAATGGCCGATTTACAGGTATTCACTGTTTTATACGCCATACCCTGCACTGCCAAAAACTTCACAATCTGAGTGACATCTGCCATACCGCACACCAGCTAGCCCACATTGACCACGCCAGTCTATATACTTTCCTGGTGCCCATGTTTCTTCGATAAACCTTGCAGCTTCTCCTGATAGGCCTGGCCTCTGCTAGGCATTCCCCAAATCACCCATGCAATCAAGATCAACTCTCCTGATTGGTTCAGTGGGTGACACTCTCACACTGGATTCACAATCTGTTCCCTCAACTGCGGTAACACTAACGGGTCTTCGCAAGACATCTCCATAGGATCCGAAAAACACACCTGGCTCCTCCAGTCTGACGTTACCAAAATAAACGATGCTTTTTGCTTAATGGCCTGTGCCATCGTTCTCGGGATCATAGCGAAAGGAGGCAACGCGTACACTTCATCCAGACCCCATGCCTGCAAAAACGCACCCGTCGCCGCTGCTGCCGGATCCGGTCTCCAACTGAAAAACCTCTCCAACTGCCTGTTCAGCCTGGACGCAAAGCGATCTGCATTGCACGGTTCCCTCAACACCATCAAGGTCTCGAAGACCGACCTGTCCAATTTCCAGTCGCTGGCATCCCTCAGGTGCCTCAAGTTGCAGTCCGTAACTACATTCTGTAGTCCTGGGAGATATTCCGCTGTGACGCTGACCTTGTTCCTTAGGCACATGTGCCAGAAATCTTTCGCCATCTCCGACAACAGCCTGGACCTCGTTCCTCCTAACCGGTTTATGTACTGTACCGCTGAGATGTTGTCCATCTTCAGCAGTACACTACAGTTCACCCTGTCCGGGGTCCAACACTTCACTGCAAAGGAACCCGCTAGAAGTTCCAAGCAATTGATGTGGAGCTCTAGTTCCTCCCCCAACCAGCTTCATCCCGTTGTTAGTTCTCCACACCGAGCTTCTGAGCCCTGGCGGCTGGCATCCGACTCTGACCAGGTCTGGGTTAGAGCCGAATATTGATTTCCTGTTCCAAGCTTCCATGTGGTCGTACCACCACCACAGCTCTGTTCTCGCCTCTGTGGAGATTGGCACCTTCTGTTCCTAAGATAACCCCTTCCTCAGGTGCTGAATCTTGAGGCGCTGCAGTGCCCTGTAACATAATGGTCCCGGAAAGATTGCTTGGATGGACGCCGCTAGTCTCCCCACTAGTCTTGCTAATTGCCACACCGATATTTCCTCTTTCGCAATCGTCGAACTGATCTCCCTCTTGATTGTAATTACCTTGCCCATGGGCTTGCTGAGTGTTGCCGCTTTCGTGTCACGACAAACCCCAAGAATTCGATCGTCTGTACATGAACCAACACTGACTTCTCCCAGTTTATCAGGAAACCTAACTCCTGCAATAAGCGGGTTGTCTGCTCCGATTGCTCTATTAACCTCTGCTTGTCCTGCCCCATCAGGCAAAAGTTGTCCAAGTAAATTATTAACCTGATGCCTTGCTCCCTGAGATGAGCTACCACCACTCGCATCACTTTCGTGAAGGACAAAGGGCTGATGCAAGAACAAATGGTAGGCAACTGAACTGCCACCTCTGCTCTCCACAAGAACTGCAAGAATCTCTGGTCCTCTTGTGCTACTGGAATCGTCAGATACGCATCCTTGAGATCTATTCAGACTAACCAGTCTTCTCTCTGTAACACATCCCCGAGTAGATGGATGCCCTTCTTGAAGTGCCTGTATACCAGAAACCCGTTCAAGTTCCTCAGATTTATTTACGGGTCTGTGTTTCTTTTTGCTATTGACCAGGAACATGTTGCTCACGAAACCCTGCCTGGGATCCAGTACTTTTTCGATCGTTCTTTTCCTCTCCAGCTCTGCGATCTCTCGGTCTAACAGATCTTTGTCCTCTAGTGATGACCTTATGAGTCTCGGTTCCACACTCTGGAACGGCTCCCACCAGACATCTAACTTGAAAACTCTTACCGTTTCTCTGACCCATTTATCTCCTGACAATTCTGACCATCTCTCGAAATACTGTAAGGCTCACCTGGTATCCACGGGGACGTCACTCAGCCTGTTCGGACCTCTTACGACCTCGAACCCTTCGCTGGAGTCTACTCGACTGGAGACTGGCCTGAAACACAGGATTGGCAGAGTTCAACTCCCTATTGTCTCTGTGTGCTTGAACCCCTTCTTCCCCGGGGTCCAACCCTTCCCTTTGATCCACAGCTCACCTTGTTTTCTTGGAAAGTGTGCTCTCTGTCCTGCTTTCAGCGCAGGGGCGCGTTGATTGATGCGGGCTCGTTGCTGCCTAGTTACTTCACTGGCAACAGTCCGACAGGTAAGTATAATGAGTCTTTGGACAGTTCTCCAACTTCGTTCCTTTCCTTCCTTAGGTGATGGCCAGCGTCCAGGGATGGCGGCGTGCTGCTGAGATGAGTAGCGCTGAAGGGGAGTGAGAGTCTGATGCGACCCTTTCGTATTTGTATTGAAATGAGTTCTTTTTCTGTGTCTTTTAGGTGCTGCAACATTTTCAGCGTGGATGCCGGTTATGAAGAAGAAATGCGGTGAGTAAGCGCGGTATGCGGCGCCTCTAGATGTTTCCAAGCTAACCTGGAGTCTTTTCCCTCTTGCAGATGGATGAGGAGTTCCGGAGACAGAGTTCCCCCAGAGCGGCTGGGATTCAGGTAAGCGTTTGAAGCTCGTACAGTCTTTAAAAATAAGCGAAGATTTGCTGAATGCTTACTAGTACCTTTTTTCTGTTCTTTTCCCTTAGGAAGGGGCATGCCGGGATGGGAATGACAACGCCGAAGATGCCCGCAGAACAGAAGGAGCGATGAATGATGGGCAGAAGCGCCGCAAGGTAAGGCTGTTTTCCTAGCGGTGTTCTTGTAGGAGCTGAGCGCAGGAGAAAGATGCAGGCCTACCGGAGACCGATCCGAACACGGTGAGTGTCACGCTGCAGGTGCAGAAAACAGAAAGCATGTTTCCCAGCCTGGGCATGGCTTAAATAGTCTCTGGGTATCCCAGGTGTCTCTGGGCTGAACCACACCCAAAAGACTAGACTGCACATGCAGTTCTGGGAACCAAAATATGTGGGGGGGAGTGAGTGAGTCTGGTGCCACAAGCACCAAGTCTGACTCCAAGTGGGTCTTTGGAGGGATGGAGAGGCCCTCGAGGGCCATGTAGGTGATCGTGGCCTGGTTCCAGCCCGACATCTTGGAGGGCTGGGGACATGAGGGGCAGGAATCATGACAAATACTGAGCTGTTCTCCCCCTACTAGTTGGGGGGGAAGAGAGAGAGTGAGAGAGTGAGAGAGTGAGAGAGTGAGAGAGTGAGAGAGTGAGTGAGAGAGAGACTGCCCCTTCCCCTTGATTTAAAGAAGGGGTTAGGTCGGCGTTCCTGTTGATTTTTCCACTCGCCTCTATTGCTGGCGTAGGGCTTGAAGGGTGAGAAACGGCTGGCCGAACGGCACCTACCTCTGCCAACCATGCCGAAAACCTTGCTGCTCAATACCCTCTTGAGCAAGGCCTGCATCTTGTCTATAGCTGCATAGGTGCTGGCAACTTTTGCCATCTCTTTAATAAAGGTGTCCCCAAACAGCCACCCTTTACTGTTGGAGGTTGACTCAGCTGTGGCCAACTTCCCCATCTTTGGGTCAATCTTTACCAGGATGGACCTCCTTCTCTCTGTCGTAACCGCTTTGTTGGCATTGTCAAGCAGGCATATAGCCCTCTGAGCCCGGCCTGCCAATATCTCATGGTCCACTCTCTGCTCAGGTTGCTTGGCCTCTTCCGCCATCTGCCAGATCTTGGTCAATGGCCCCAGGACATCCAGGAGCTTGTCCTGGCAGGTTCTCCATGACCTATCAATTCCTTTCCTGATGTCCCTGCCATAACGCCCCATGAAGGACATCATTTTATCATCAATCTCTGGCGTCTCAGCCATGTTATCTGGGACCCAGGGCCTGGGACATTCCGCCCTTAGCTTGTTTCTGGCTTCCTTGGATAGGGAGCACCTTATTCTCTTCTTTATGTAATTGCCAATCTTGGCGGGTGGCTCGCACTCCGCTGACCTGGGGTGAATGAGCAAGTCGGGATCAAACTCTTCCCCCATCTCCTCATCCCTTTTCCTTTTCTTCCCAGCCTTACAGGGGGGCTTGAAGAGGGTGTGTCTGCTCCTTGCGAGCTACATACGGACGAATAGTCCCATTCCTCAATTTCTGAATAGGATTCGTCTTCCGTATATATACGGCACCCCTCCCCTCCCAAGACCTCACTCTCTTTTTGCCACCTTTACTCTTGTGTGGCGAGCCTGGGGTGTGAGGTTGCTGCGGACCTTTCAGGCCTTCTTTCTTCCCCCATGCCCCTTGTGAAACCTCTCGGGGGCCTCTCCTCTCAGGGTTTCCATCCCGAGAGAATGAAATGAGATCCTCCACCAGGCTCCTGCCCTGTGTTACGCCGCCCACACCTGACCCCAGTACACATTGTACTGCTCTAGTCTTATTAGCTGCAGACCACTGTCTGCTGGTGTTGGGTTCCTCGGTTTCACTGGAGCTATGCATATACACTATTGGTGAGTTATCTGCAGGTACCTTGGGTCTGCTGCCATTTATTAATGCAGCTAAGTGGGTCTGCGAGTAGTGATAAACAGGTTTTCCTGGGTCTATGCCCGTTCTCTGGTGCTTAGCACTTACTGTTATCTTTGGCTGCTGCCTCTGTACCTGCACGGAGCAGTTACTCTCAATTAGGCCCCTTTGGGGGGCAATAAATTGGTCAGCCAATAGATGGCGCAATGGAGCCACGTTCAGCTGCTTATTTCATTCAGCTGATCGTAATAATTCGTAACGAGTAGTAATGTCCTAAAACCACTTTATCCTCAGCACTGCGTTTCGCCAAACACTTTAGCGCTGCGAATACAGAGCGCCGGAACTTCTGCGGTCCCGTCGCGCTCCTCTGTCGTCGCATGCCACAGTGCCCCCGCTGCTGAGCTTATGAAGTTGCGCCACCGGAGCTACGAGGCCCCGTCACGGTCACCACTTGTTCTCCTTGCCGTGCGGATATTCTCCACCAAATCCTATCTTAACACTGTGTGCGCTCCGCTAACCTATGACCTAGTTATCATGAAATATCAATACATTAATTCATTCACCACATATAAGACACTCCGTAAATATGTAAACAGAGAAAGGCCCTTATCTGGCTACCCGAGCAGCAAAGAAAGAGGAAGGACACAGTAGGACAGCAGAGGATAAGGGACTGTGTTGGATGGTATTGGTGGATGGAGTCATGTGACCTTGGAATTCATGGACATAAAGAGAACGAATTACACCCTTGGGATGTTTTTGTGGGAAATTAAGTTTTGGTTTTGTTGTTCTCTTTCATGTTTGATACTGTTAAACATTTTTTGTATGCTGCTCAAGATTTCAGTAAAGGAAGAAAGTATAATCCGAGAGTTGGTTGACCTCTCTTAAACCAGCCTGCCCCATAGCCTCCCAAGTCCCAACCAGAATATACTTGCTTGGGAAGCATGAAGATAAAAAGAGGAAGGAATACAGGAAACCAAGAACTCCGATAGAATTTGGTTTCAAGCTTTTCCTGTGGACTGAAGAAAACTGCCGGGACTACACATGGAACAGCTTCATTTCAGAAGTCGAGTGTTCCAGACTCAGGCAGTTATTAGCACAGCCGGGGAATGATTGGCTGAAAGGATCACATGATTGTTAAGACACGCCTTCTCCCTTGCACCATAGAACGGGTTGCTTCGTCTGGTTATTTCAGGTTTTTCCTCTATGCTGTTGTAAGTACAATACTTCACCTCACCAACAGAAATCACGACTTCCCTAGGCGCTACTTTGGAAAAATCTGTATTTTCGAGCTCAAAATCAAGTCATTAACCGGTTGAGTCGTTTTCGAATATGTTTTTGGTCCATTTTGCACGGAAATTTTCCTTTCACATGTTTTAAAGGCTTACCATCCGAAAATTGCTGCTGCGTTCATTCCCTCGCTCTCTCAACACTGATCTGCAGCACTCCTGTTACCTTAATTAAGGTCTCGCAGGGGCGGGTATAAATGGGGTTGGGCTGACAGGGCCTCCTAGCCCGCCCAATGGCAGCGGCGCCCGGCTGTGGTCACGTGGTGCGGGCCAGCCCTCATCAGCGGGCCCTGTGCCTGACGGCGTTCCTAGTGCCTGACGTCTGCGGGCCACGCCCCTTTACTATGCTAGACCCGTCGCCGCGCTGCGTCAGGCGTCAGTGTGCGGCAGGATCTCCGGTAGGGATTAAGGTCGGTATTTCTCTGCGCGAAGTCTCGCCGCTGGCTTTTCGAGTCTCTTATTTTCGTCTCGTTTTTTTTTTTTTATGTGGCTCTATCTGTTCGTATTCCTGAAAAAAAAATGCGACGACAGACACCGCGCGTGTCTTGCTTGACACTTTGCGCCCCTCCCCCACCATTATTGACCAACTGGCAGATCTACGTAGGGATTGGTCGGACCCCACACCCCTTTTTATCATTTTCTTTCTCGCGCTGAATTCGTGTTGCCCCCCTGATGCGTCGCTGCTCTCCCGTCGATGTACGCGCGTGAGCACGCTGCACAAGAGGAAGTTATATTTTTATTTGAAATCTTATTTTAAAAAAAAGAAAAGCACCCATTGCTATGTCCAGTTGCTGATTTTGTTTTGGTTCCCCCCCCCCCATGGTTTTCTAAAGGTCCCCGAAGTCGGCATTTGTGGGACTGACTGCAAGCAGCCCGTCCCCACGCCCTCCTTGTATGTGGCCTTCCGCCGTCCCTAGAGCAGCGTTGGTCCGCCCCGCGTCTGCCCTCTAGTGGCTTCTACCAGTGCCCGTGTCCAACACGATTAAAGCCGGCTGGAAAGATGGGTGGTCTCCACTAGCCAGCCCTTGCTTCTGTCTTCTGCTGATAGGTTTTATCCACCAGCAGTGATTATTGGGCACTGAGGCTTGAGCCTCATTACTCCCATCTTCGCGGGTTGAGTATGTAGTCGTGGGTTTGGATTCTTTATTTAGCATGTTTGTTTAGCATTTTTGAAGCGCTCACACACCGCACTCAATACCCAGAGGTTTCTAAGCGCGGACCCGGGGTTTCCAAGGCGAGCACGTTGCCGCCGAGCTATCCTCCCGGGACTTCTGTGTGCTCGTGTCACAGTAGGGCTGGTTTCACAGGGTCTTCGCCATGACTCGCTCTCCTTGGAGCGAGTGCTGGCCTATATATGCCCATAAATTGCCAGATCTGACCCTGCCAGGCTCTTACGCCCTGGCCGTCCTCGCCAGCCCTTGGATCACCCATGGTGTACGTGATGTGCCTGACGTTTGTCTTCTCCCTACCCCACCCTCCAGGCAGCGTTCCAGTCTCGTGTCCTTTTGCTCATCGTCCAACCCCTTCCAGTCGGCTTTGGTTTCTGGTGTAGAGGCTCCAGTTAGATGGCCAGCTTTCCCGATTCTGTCAACCAAGATGACGTTGGTAAGTGCTAGAGAAATCAAAGAACATGTTTTTCTCTAGTTTAATTTTTAGCGCGTATATAATGTACTGCATAGGCTTTGTTTTATTTTCTTAACGTCAAATCAACCCTTCAGCAGCATTAAACCTCAGCCTCCTAAAACGCTGCTGTGCCTTTTTATGTAGGGGGTAGGTTCTGTAAGGTACTGTGTCCTAATGAACTGTCTTCATTCCGTTTGCATGAGCACCTTACCTTTTTTAGAGCACACACATGAATTCCGAGACTTTGTATAGTACTGGTGTGTGGGTTGTTACGTGAATGTTATGTTTTCTACATTGCCTAATACGCTACAGAGAGCGTATTGCTCATGGTGGCGGCCAGCCTCCGCATTTGGGAATTTGGTCTGGAGGCTCGTTTTTAAAAGACAGGTTATGCGCATTGGGGTCATAAGTGATAACCCAATGCCCTCCGAGCAATGGCGTCGCCAGGAATCAAATTTAGGAGGGGCACAGAGGGGGCCAAAAACAAAAGTAAGGGGGCACCTATGAGGGTTGTGTGACGTCACAAGCACTTGCATACCAACACCACACTGTACCCCCCCTTCCATCAGATGGCAGGCACGAACCCTTTCAGTGACTGATGGCCCATCATTAGCACTCTCATGGCTACATTCTGATGGGAGGGGCTGCAAGTTGCTCCATCACTGCTCCCTTTGAGACAAAAGGAGTTTTGCCATGTGATCTGCAGACATTTGCTCCAAATAACATTTGTTACAAATAACACCACTAACAGAGAACACAGTCACTGCTCACCTTAGGTAGAGGGGGAACGGGCCTCCCCTTAGCGACGCCACTGCCTCAAAGTGCCTTCATGCCCACTATCTGATCTGACTTTGCTCTGTACTCGGTAACCCTCCCTCAAACAAGCTGTCCTGAAACAATTGACGTGATGCAGGATTAGGGTTTAAGTCGAGAATGTGTTTTTTGGCGGCCTTATCATGGGGCGTGGGGGGGATACATGGGCCGTGCGGGCTTCTTTTCTTTACCAACGCAGGTTTATTGCTGCTGCTAGTTCATATTTTATAAACTAGACTGCTCTCCGAGGTGAGAGATTTGACAGGCTCTCGCTTTTGGGCCCATCTTCACTCAGCGCTCCTGGCTGTGTTCTGCCCTCTGCTTCCCTCCCAAGCCAGCGCCTGGATTTGCTGCTGGCTGCGCACCAGCCAGTGTCGTGCTGTGTTTGTATGTTAAAGGATATTTGTACCGCACACTATCGCCACCGGAGTGGCGCTCTGGCAGCTTTGAAAAAAAAGGAGGGGGCGAGTTAGCGGGAATAAGCTGGAAAAGTGCAAGAGAGCAGTGATGTGCTGTTGGCGGCCTCAGCCTGGTGGGTCCATTCGGTAGCTGTTGTGTACTGTTTCTAGACACAACACAGGCTAATCTGCATAGTTCTCTCTAGGTATGGTACTAGTTAACATTTCTATCCAGATGTGACACAGGCTAAGGTTAAGAATTCCATTTAAGTGTGGCACATTCTAACATTCATATTTCTATTTAGTTGCGACGCAAGCTAAGGTTATGATTCTCTCACATGCTAACAATTATCCCACCCAGATGCGACGCAGTCTAATCTTTAGTTCCTTCCAGATGTGGCACTGGTTAACATTGGCAAGGAAGTTAGTATGTGTTGCAAGGCAACATTTACAGTGGTCACAAGTCTCTCTGAGTATGCATTGTGTAAGTCTATGGCAGTCTACGCTACGGAAAGGTAAGGTAGAGTGGCAGGGGCTTTCATGAGTAGAGTAATTGCTCTACACCCCACCCATGCCACACTTAAAGTTTTTGTTGGTGTCAGCTGACTTCCTTGGCTTTCGCTGTAGACACTCTTTGGAGCCGCCCCTTGCCTGGGCCCTTAGCCTAAGGGCTGCCGGGCAGAGGGCTGTCCTGGGGAGGTGGGTTATGAACAGTGAGCAACCCAAGCTGGGAGGGGAAAAGGGGCGGTCTGGGAGGGATGCAGGGAAAGCAAGGGAAGCGCGGGTGGCGATCCGAGGCATGAGGGCAGCCACAAAGGGCAAGATGTAGCTCCCCAGGGCCCAGGAGGGTCCTGGGGGGGGGGGGGCACTCACCTGCACCTCTAGATGTAAAGGGGGTAAGTAGGGTGCAGTGCGGCCGCTAGGCCCAATGAGCACAGAGGCTCCGCCATCACAGAAGGGGCCGGGAGGAGGGAGAAAGAAACACGGGAAAGCAAGGGAAGCGTGGGTGGCGATCGATGTTGCTCCCCAGGGCCCAGGAGGTTCCTGGGGGAAGGCACTCGCCTGCACCTCTAGATGTAAATGAGATAAGTGGGGTGCAGTGCGGCCGCTAGGCCCAACGAGCACAGAGGATCCACCAATCGGGAGGGGGTGGGCTGGGAGGAGGGATTAAGGAAAGCAAGGGAAGCTCGGGTGGCGGTCCGGGGCATGGGGGCAGCCACAAAGGGCAAGATGTTGCTCCCCAGGGCCCAGCAGGGGGGGGGACTCGACCTCCTGGATGTACTATTGTTCCGGAGGGTGGGGAGTTGTTGCTAACGGGCATGTTTCTTTACAAAAAATGCACGCGTACATCTTTTTAATGGACAAAATGAAACCTGCATGTTTATCACTTGCTTGCGTGTCACTTCGGAGTCGGGGAGGGGGGATATTTTGTTGCACAACCTATGGTGTTACGTTGCAGCATACTGTGTGCATTTGTAACTTGAAAATTATTGGTTTATCGAATTTAAAACGGACTAGTTCTCCGTAGCAATAGTCTGCCCTTAAGTCAAATTGGCTGATGTGGTAGTGAATATGCACATTATTACGGGGCAGGCAGCCAGCAGAGGGCCGAAACACAATGTCCGAATCTATTTATTGTTCTTTAATACCGTGGTGTTTATGTCGGGGATGCCTGGACTAAAAAGGCAACGAGGTGCGAGGGAGGTGTGATGGCTTGAGGCTGCCAGAAAGGCAGTATGTAACTGGCAAATGGTCTAATCTCGGATTATAATTCGGGGAGGGGCACTATCCCAAGATGTAGTGACATTTCCAGAGGTTTATAGGTTATTAGGACATTCTCGTAATAACAATTTAGCTTTTGGAGTAGTGGTGGTAAACTCGAAGATGTTAATGGTAAGCACACTAAGTAAAACCTTTTAGTAAAGGTGCTTTTATGTTGTAGTAGTTAACAATATGATATACATTGTATTTGTTGAACTGCAACAGTTTTAGTTGTAGCATGCTTTTGTGTGATAAAGTGTTTCTCTAAGTAAAAAACGCATTTTCACTCTGGTGTGTTTAGTTGGATGTTACCGTCGATTGCTTGGCAAATGTGTAAGTGCAGAGAATGTTTTGTTCTGCCTGATTATGAAGTGGCAGCGTTTTGAATGCAGTCCATATCGGTAGTAATGGACTGCATTGTGATCGGCTGAAGGGAGGTCAAAACTCAATGTAATGTGCTAATTGGATTTCCTGTCAAGGTAGCTGCTGATGAAACAATGGAGTTTAATCAGTGCTGGGAATAGACACAATGACTGGGGAACTTGCCCTTGGGTTGGCGGTTACACGGATTGTCGAGTGGCGTGGGTGTAATTGAGGAGCATAGCTAGGGGGGTCATATGCGGGTGCACTGAATGTCGGAAGCCCATTTATCAAACATGACTGATCGTAATAGAAGCATTCCTTAATTCGGAGCATGCAATGCAAACTGGACGCTGTCCTCGCTCAGACAATTCACCATAACAGTCAAATACGTGCAAAAGTACAAGACCAACACAGCTTGACCCGTTTTACTATGCCTCATGTCTCCATTGAACGGCGTTCCGGAGCCCAGCTCCTTTTTGTTCCACCCCACTTCCTTCCCTGGGTTTAATGACACCGATTCACAACTGCTGATTATTTTTTATTTTTTTTGATAACCTCACCCGTTAGCAATACCGCTGGACCGTCTTTCTTGAAACACGCCTGCAATATAAGCATTCCAGATGTGTACATCGTGTATGCCACATGTGCTTGGCTGTTATGCAGTTACCTTCTGCTATTGGGGGCGGTTTCGGATGAGACTGTCGGCAATCCTAAAGGACGTTTTAGTTAGACTTATTTTACCTGATTTGCAAGAGTAACCAGGCGTTATGCTGGGTGCCTATGTAATATCTTTATGAAGGCGGCTTGACAAGCGTAGCGTTTAGTCCAATATAACTAAAGCCTATGAGTTGAGTCGGGCATAGCACGAGCTGGACGAGCCTGGCTACTTCGCGGAATCGCAGCCATTTCTCGGGGACAGGTTCTCATGTACACACACACCACCGCCCCTTTTTTCAGGAGTGGGACACCACGCCCTCGTGGTTAGTGTTGGCTTATCGACTGTTGCTTGCCCTTTATGCGGCTCCTCAAGCCGCGAGTTCACGTTGGTGCGCTAATGAACTCCCCCATGATGATTGATTCTACATACCGGTGACGCCTCCACACTCCCGCCCCCTGCGCTTTAAGCGTGGCTTGTTGCTCACTAGTAATGTTGCTCTGGGCAGGGCGTCGCCTTAACGGGCTCCCAAAGCATCGTGGTCGGGCGCACACCTTTGCTTGAATACGTTCTTTCCTAATTCAAAAATATATATTGATGCGCCTTTGGAAAAGGGTTCATGACGCATAACTTGATCTGACTAAGCATTGAATGAAGTGTGGTTCCAAAAGTTAGTTTATCTTGCACACTACAGTAGCCTACTCTTAATGTTTAAATGTAGTCGTTCTTTTGACGCAACTTGGCAGGAGTTAGACGTGTTGCTCACGTGGGGGGAGGGAATGTTTGCATTGTACCCATCTTACTAACTCGTTTCTTGTTTTTTCAGTGAGAACACGCGCCATAGGAGAACTCGTAACACCGGCAGCCCCTTTCGCCCAGAAGTATGGGCGTGAAAACTGGACTGTTGCCTTTGCTCCGGATGGTTCCTATTTTGCGTGGTCTCAAGGGCATCGCACAGTGAAGTTGGTTCCTTGGTCCCAGTGCCTTAACAACTTGTAAGACTTTGTTTTGATAAGTGTAACTAACTACTGTAGTTTCTTTTCTGAATGGAAACACATTAGCTGTCGTTCACCCTCTTCCACAGTGGTGTGCAACCCACGGCTCTCCAGCTACTGCTGGGCAGCGGTTTCATGATGGGTTTTGTAGTCCAAAACATCCGGAAAGACAAAGGTCGCAGACCCCCGCTGCTACTGGATAATTGTCTCCTGGCTGTACACGTGAGGCTCTTTTAATATGGACACCGGGAGTTCACTTGCACAAGCATTGCATTGTTTGTTCTAAAGTGTATAGACCGGTATACAATGCATAGATTGCTCACTAGTAGTCATTCTTACTGCTATCCTATATTTAGTGCTACTCAATCTTTTGAGGACTAGGGCATGTGGCACAATGAGGTAATGGCTTATGCAGAATTGGAGCCATTTTGTTCATGGTCGGTAGGGATTGTACACGTTTCTGATATTAACACATGCTTGGATTCTGGTGTGTTTTTGTCAAACATTTGCAAAGGTCTTATTTGTTTTCTGTCCTCCCTTAATGAGTTTTGATAAAGGAGCCTAAGGATATTTTCAGTCTGGTTCAGAGTGCTTTTTGGGATAAAAAAAAGTCAATGGGAATAACATATATTCGCTAGATCCCGCCCCGCCACAGCCCACATAATGTAAGATTAGCAAATGTCATTTTTCAGACTTGTGCCTTTTTAAACTAAGCACTTCAATTGCTTAATTTGTGATTAGTTAAACATGTAATGAGCAAAGGTACTGGTTTCTGCTTGCCCCTTTCAATTTTCACTTATGTTTAAACAATATTTCTTTTCTGTGCACTGCATTGATCATTTGTGGTAGGTTAGGGTTTTTTTTGTAGTTATGCGGTTTTGTGTCCCCAATACAGTTTTTGATCCAACTCCTAGGCCCATGTAGCAATAGATGCCATAACCGACCCATTTAATAGTACTCCGTTTTTTAGATTTAAGGAGGATGAGGGTTAGTCTGCACAGCCTGAATTCAACCCGTCTCCTATAGGCTGAAAATAAGTGCAGAGTGAGTGCTTAATTCACCAAGCTGAATTGGTCTTGAGCACTGCATGCAAACCATTGGAGCACGTTAAAAACTCAATGTTTTTATTTTATTTTTTTAAATTAGTTTTGGGTCCGTGCTGACTTTTTAGTGGTGCTTTGGGGCAGGGCACACTTATTATTTTATTAAAATTGGTGAGGGGAGCTTAACACACTAGGGCTAGTGACGTCATATGACGTTAACTTTGAAGTGAACTATGCAAAGTTCATTCAGTTGAGTGCACAGGACAATTGAGCATTTGCTTTTCAGAAAATTAATCCTTTGGGGGCAGGGGATGTATTTGAATCGACAACACCTGTAACTTTCCTAGTAAAATATAAAAGGTGGAGGCAGGAGGAAGAGCATTTTTTTTGGCATTTTTCTGTAGCTACCACCCAGGTTGGTTTGGGCATTCTACATATCTAATATAGGAAAAATCTTGTGCAAAATGTTGGGCACTTGGTAAGCAGGGCTCTGGTTTGTGCCCCACTCGTGTCCACTAATCCTTTCACACGTTTTGGCCTGTCTTCATTGCATGGTAGCGTTGGCGGACAGTTGCACAGCTTTCATTTCAAGTTTTACAATGTAAAGCGTGTACATTTGGTCATGTCGCTTCTCCAACTGTTTTTCAGTGTTGCGGGTGGCATCAAGAATTCTATCACTTCTTGTATCCCCAAGTTATCCAGACAAAACAGCGATGGTAGCCTGAAGACTCAACCGTGTGAACATACAATTGATTGCGGGGACATAGTCTGGAGTCTTGCTTTTGGTTCCTCGGTGCCAGAAAAGCAGAGTCAATGTGTGAACATAGAATGGCATCGATTCAAGTTTGGGCAGGACCAGCTTTTACTTGCCACAGGCTTGAACAATGGGCGCATCAAAATATGGGATGTGTACACAGGTAAACTGACATGGCTTTTGAAGTTTTTGTGAATGTGCTTCCTTTTTGTTGTTCCTCTCTAATACATGAAGGTCAAACTGAATACCTGCATATGACCACTCAGTTGTGCACTCTTGCCCAAAATGCCTTTCCCTACAATGGGGGTTGAGCATTCCTAGTCCACAACAAAGTTCACTAATAACCGCATTCACTATTTCCAGGTGCTTTAGCAGGGCTCGAAATTGAGATTGGATAAGCAGGAGCTACAAGCAGCTCCTGGGTATCTAGCAGTCGCCAGGAGCTGCCACTTGGGAACAAGGAGCTAGTACACAGCGTTTCACATAACACATAAAATGCAAACATATAATAGTATCCATTATTTGTTCCCTTGTGCTTTGTTTATTTACAGATTGTCCCAAATACACAGTTACATTCACAAGTTGTTTGGTCGGCATCAGTTGGCCTGGCTCTTCTATGTTATAAGAAGGGGCTAAATAGCTCCCAGCTCTCCTCAATTTCGAACCCTGTTTAGTTATGCATTATGTGGACCCTGTCACTTTGTTACCAGGAAGCTATCAACAGCTTCCCTCTCCCTTTGCTAGCCTCTGCAGACCTTGTTACATTTTTTTAATGCTGTTGTCATAGTGGTGGTTTTCCTATCTTTTGGCTAGCATATTACCTTCATTTTTGGTTGTTACAAATCCTTAGGACAGGAAGTGTTTTCATCCCATGACTGCATAAATAACTCTAAGCCAGTTGGGAACATCGTGTAGTCTTTAAATCTATAGTGCCTACTTGTGTGAAATTTTGCCTTTCTGGAATTGCTGTTCCTTTGTAGTTGGTGGTCAATTATGTAGCTGTTGGCTAATAATTAATTTTGAACCTCTGGACACAAGGGCGGGTCCCATAACTTTCCAGCGATTGGTCAGGGCAAGTATCTTCCCAAGACGGCCCCTTGAAGGGAATCGGTCACTGGTGCGTGGATCTAAAACACTTTTTTTTTCTCCTCGAACTTTGTAACGATCGAGCAGGATGTTGAGCTGGAAGGCAAGCCTTTTTTGGGCTGCATCCTTAACATTGAGGACACACCACATGTTTTCATTCTTAACGAGCAATTTGCTCAGTGCCACGTTTGAACTGGCATAGTTTTTGCACGTTTTTATGCTTTTCAATGGGCAGCAACATTTGTGACCAAACCCCTGGTTAGCTGTCGACACAATTTTAGAAATTAAAATGCTGGCTGTGTAAATCTATCCAGCTGCAAAAAGGTTCTTCGAAGCTTTTTCGGATTTAAAACCTCCAGAAAGTGACTGCTTGAAAAGCGTTCAGAAAAAAAATGCGGCTTATACAAATTAGCATTTAAAATACATTGCTGTTTTAACTACTGCTGCACTAGCCAAAACTGAAATGTTGAGAATGGAAAAGGGTCTAGTAGCTTCAGTGCTGTAAGTTTGAGGAGAAGGTGATTGTTTGGTTGGGCTGGTTTATATGCTTGTAATATTGAGCTTGACGAACATTGCGTTCTCACTCCACTGACTTAATATCTGTTGATTTATGGGGATTTTCTCTAGTGGCGTCAGATGGCATATGGAAGATGTAGGTCATTGTCTGGCGTTTCACAACAGCCTCTTGCATTGAACCAGTAGCGTTTGCAACGTGTCATTCTGAATGCAACTCGGGATGGCATTTTTTAAAGTCGGCAGTGACTTGTTCTGTACTGTACTGTATTATCTAATCAAACTGGTTGTAGGCAAAGACCATTGTCCTATCAATCACTAACTGGGCATGATTTTTCATGGAGGCATTTCTCCATTCTGAGCCCATCCAACTACCAGGGGAGCCTTCACTTAAGGGGCATGATGGAAGGGGATAACCTATTTTACAATTGGGAGAGATCTGAATGTAGCCCTTTTTTCCATGGTTTTATTTTTAATCTTTGTTTAGGTTATTTCAAAGTAATTACAACTCAGAACAGACAATCATAAATTAAACATGCAGAGCATAACAAAATATAAAATGTAATAAACAGAAGTCAAATACAGTGCGAAAAAAAACACTATAATCATTAATTGACCATTCACCATTAATTATCCTAAATGCTGCTTACACTTAACTAACAAGAATACATCAAAGACACAACAAACATCAACCCTCACCTCCCACCGCCCAAAGAAAATAAGCAATAGATGAATTAAAAAAATATATATAAATATTCTGACAGAGCATCAGGCATAAAACTCATTGAATTTACTTTACACTTCATCATAAATATCCTCTTTGTGTAGTCTACTCAATTTCTCAAAACAAGGAATTTGCAGTTGAACTAACCAATCTTCCACATACGGCTTTTTCCTAGTCTTCCAGACTCGCAATCAATATCAGTCTGACAGCAACTAAGAAGACTTTAGCAATCCAACACAACATCAGATATTCAAGATGTCTCACACAACTCGAAGATTTCAAAATCACTGCTAACGGATTTCTAGGAGGCAGGTCAAACATCTGACTCCTTGCCAACAAATTATATCTTCCCTACTCCTTCTGATGTAGACCAAATATAACCTTCAAATCCTCAAGACTTCATACTCCCATCATACCAGATGTCTCCCAACAATAATATGCCCCTATTAATCCAGCTTCTCCAACTCCACATCCTATTAATCTGCAAACCTGGATTTTTCCATATGGAAGCTTCCTCATATAAATAAAAATCCTCGTCCACCACCAGAAACCAAAGAGACCATAGCATCTTTAGTGACCATCAGATTGCAATTTAGCAACTTGCCGAGATAACTTACCAAACAAGTATAAACTTCACATGAAAAGGACTCCACCTATTTTCCTCAATTCTAGCCCCAAGCGGAACCACAGGTCTATTCATAGAGAAGTAAACAGACGATTTCTTTAATAAAAAGCCATTGAAATAATTCTCAACAGGATAACCAAAACCACCTTCTGAAGTCCCTCGAATCATTAGATATCTCAGTATCTTGGGCTTTTCCTAGCACCCCATAAAAATTGTTGAAATACCTTATCCACCCGACCAATAATTTATTTGGGGGAAACTCTCAATGGAAGAGACTTAATGATGTATACAATCTTGGGTAAGAGCACAATCTTGGTGGCATGACTTAAGCCCAAACCAACAGTGGTAGTCTTTCCCATTTGCGAATGTCCTTCCTAAGAATTTCAATGATTTTTATCAACGTTGAACCCAACCATCCTCTTCATATCTCTAGTAAGGTACACACCCAGATATTTCACAGAACTATTTTCCCAATTCCAGTTTAATAATTGATCCCGTACAGGTGTCACAGACTGGGAATACTATAGTTTTTTTCCCAATTGATACTGTATCCTGAGAGCTTACCCACCTCCTCAACCATATCTCGAAGTATATTCCCGCCCGTTTCAGAATTACCAAGGATTATCATATCAACATAAGCCAACACCTTAACTTCAATGTCACCCATCCTAAAACCTGAAAGACTCCCGAGATTCTCGCATATAAAGCCAAAACGGTTCCAAAGCCAAGTTAAAAAGGTAAGGCGATAAAGGACATTGTTGACTAGTACCTTTGAATAATTTGAAGGGAGCTCACAGTAACCCATTTACCCAAACTCTAGCACTAATATCTAATGGTAACGCCCCAACAGCATCAATTCACCAAGCGTAACATTCAAGAAGGTCCAATTTACACTGTCAAAAGCCAAGCCTTCTTGGCATAAAAAATGAGTACATTTTCAGCTTCTGCACTAGAAAGATGTAAAACCTGAAAGACTCCCGAGATTGTCTTTGATTTTAATTTGATAGAATTAACACAACTTACTTTGCACGTGTCTGCTTATAACGTTAGTTCCATTATGTTGGATAGGACACTGAGCATATTCCTTAATTCTTGTAGGTAGTTCACAATTTCTATTCTTGCATGTTTGTGAAGAGAAAAAAAACGATACTTGGAATCACTCATCTCTTTTCAAAATTGTAAGGGTTCCACAATGGTCACAGCCTGGCGTCTTTATTTTTATTTACTGTGCATTTTTAAGGCGCTTGTACATCAATACATTGTGTTTCAAAGCACCCACAGGACAAAAGAGGAACTAAAGACAATGGAGTAAAATGATGAGCAAAAGCAGAGGCGGTCCTACTAGGCCTTGTGAACTTTCGGAATGTACAAGTGCAGAGAGAAGCCCCAGTAAGAGCTAGAGGTTACATGGGGGGTTGGGGGAGGAGTAAAGGGGGGTAGTGCCATAGACCCAGTGGCAGGGCAACTGTTATGGTAGGAGAGGAGTCACCTGCAAGCACAAAGTGCCGGTCTGTGTGACAACACCGGCCAGAGGGAGCCCAAAGGCAAGTGCAGGGCTGAAGCTGTAGGCAATTGGACCGAAGGGCAGGACACCAAGGGCCCAGGCCCCCAATCTCAGCAACTGAAGGGTTTAACACGGGAGGGAGAGGAGGAAGGAGGGAGTTGAAGAGGAGTCTTGAGGAGCTTGCAGAATTTGAGGAGATCTGGTGCAAGACTGAGGGGAAGGGGGAGGCTGTTCTAGAGGAGGGAGCCAGCCGAGGAAAGTGATCAGCCTCCTGCTCGTTGCTTAGAGAAGCACTTGACAAGCAGAGTTGAAGCCTGAGGTTCGGAGAGATCTGGAACAAGATTATTTGGTGAGGGCAAGTTTGATCATGTGGTCCCAGTTCCCAGACAGCCTTATGGATGATGCAGAGGGCTTTGAATTTAATCCTTGCAGCAACCAGGAGCCAGTGGAGAGATTTTAGGGCTGGAGAGAGTCTCTGGGCAAAAGGCCAAGGATAAGTCTTGAATCCCTATTCTGGATTAGTTGGAGGGGTTGAATAGTAGATTTAGGCTGTTGTAATAGTCCAGTCTAGAGAGTAGCACAGCTCTAGAGATACTGAGTTTATGGGTGGGGGTGGGGGTGGCGGTGAGGAAAAGGAGGGTACCTCTGGGAAGGTGGAATTAAAATTGCTGTTTGGTTGCCTTGTGATCTGATAGAAAAGAAGCATTGACCTCGACACTGGTTTGAAAATTGCTTGCCTTTGCCAGAGTTGTCTGGGTTAAGCGAGATCAGTAATTCAACTATTTTTTGCAGGAAAACTCCTCCTTAACTTGATGGATCACACTGAAATCGTCAGGGATTTAACTTTTGCTCCTGATGGAAGCCTGATTTTAGTCTCTGCTTCAAGAGACAAGACTCTACGCGTTTGGGACCTGAAGGATGACGGTAGGTATGAATGTCATACATTGTATTTTTTAGCAGTAATGTTTGATCCTCTGAAAGGATTTCTTTCAATTACTTTTCTGTAGGCATAGGGGTAATGTTTGGAATACTGACGTGACCTGCAAATGTGTGAAGTGCGTTACATGTTTTTCCTCATCTTAATATCTTGCCTCCCACCACCCCACTTAACTCCATATCCCGCTACTCAAGCCTTCCTCGTGACATAAAAACACCCCAGCCAACATTGTATCATCTAATTTGGTCTCAAGCTCCACAACACCCTCCTGGAGAACCCATACCTACCACCAATGCATTAGACTTGTATATCCCTTGCTTGCACACACCATCGCTATTTGTTTGTCAACTAACTACTTGAAAGTTTTGTAAGATGCTTGCAGGACTGTCAAATCTACTGTGCAACGTTTCTGGCACACCATGTCCTCCATACATTCAAAATATATGAATACGTTTTTCAATTCCTATTCATTTTTAGACCACTCTTATCCCATACTCGGATGTATCGCCTTTTTGGTGTGCACTGAAGAAAAGCATGCATGTTCTCGGTACTATCTAGTATGGTATCTTTGCACCGGCTGTTCCATTTCAAGCGATCACTGCTTCCATATGTTTTCATTGGACTGAGGCCGAGTGATTGTTAGCAGGTGACTGCATGCCGAGAGAAGTATAAATCTATTTTCTTTTGTGATATGATTGGGCGTTTATAATCGGGAATTTTAACACGGACTCTGCTAGATTCACTGGTAAATGTATTACAATACCTTTTGTAGCCATTCGCAGTGGTGCAAACGACGATCTTGTTGCTAATGGCTACAGGGACCTCAAATGTCTGGCCTCGGTAGGGGCTGGCATATGGAATCAGATTTACATTTATGTGTTTATGCTCTCAAAGTAATGGTTGGATGCAAGGGTTAGATTCTGTTTGTTTTCTTGCAGGAAACATGATGAAAGTATTGAGGGGTCATCAGAACTGGGTCTTTTGCTGTGCCTTTTCCCCTGACTCGACTATCCTGTGTTCCGTCGGAGCTGGCAAAGCTGTAGGTGTTCATGCTTTATTTTTGTACATTTTGAAATGGGGTAAATCTTTGAAATCGCAGTATGACATGTGTGCTCAGTGGCATGGATATTAGCCTGCAAGCTGCATGGTAGAAATGACTCGACTACATGTTTGTTTTTGCTTAAATTCGGAATCTGGGTCATTTTCTCTTAGTAATTAATACTTTGGACAAAACTAGTCCCCAAGAAGGATTAAATTTACGGTTGCTATAGCACTTTTCTGTGAACTTTTAAAAATATATATTTTTCATGGAAAGGACATGTGCCTTGCTGCCTGCTATTGCCAGGAAGCAATCTCTTTCCGTAGCCTTTGTTCATATTTAGTCCATGCTAGACTTTAATACTGGCCTCTAGTGTTTTTATAATTTTTAAATGTAAACGCATCTTGGGAATGTTGTTTTTTGGCGCATGCATTAAAAAGGCACGTTTTGATTCCTATGCAGTTGTCATTTGACCTTGCATTGGTTCTTGGCTGACCCAACAATGGATATTTAACCTAAGTTTTCTGTTTTGGGTTTTCCGACTTTGCGAGCAGCAGTACTACCAAAGCTTTTATTCTAGTAAATGTTGTAATATCCAAACCCCAGGTTCTTCAGCACTTGTCTGGTAATTGACCTTAACTTTTGATGACTGATTAAATGATTGCTTCCTCTGCTTGATGGCATAACATAATTTTCTCTTGCTCTTAGATACCAACCAATCTTATTGTGGACTGGGTACTCGTTCATTTGTCTCCTTTTTCAGTCCCAGAGTTTTAATAAACAAAAGTTTGTTTATTCTTTAAAATTCTGCTTGGGAAAAACCACTTTACCAAAATAAGCTTGCTAGCTTCATGGTTGGTTATACAACGTATGGTCCAGTGGGTTAATTACCGCTGGACTGTTAAATTCCCCTTCAAGGGGAAAGGCAGTGATCATTCAGTTCATCTGCTAATGGCCTCATACAATGGACCTGGGAAATCTTACTGTCATCCCAGTCTAATTTGAATTCTACCCATGTGAATGCAGAATTGTAGGGCAGTCTGAGACAGCTTCTTTTTGCATAGAGGTGTTTTAACCATCTGAATTATTTTGATGCTGGCCAAGTCTTTTCTCTTACTAAAACATGTCTCCAGTTTCTCAATGCTACAATATTTCTTGTGAATGCTAACTGGTTTAGGCAGTTTCTCATCTTGTTTGAAAGCTCGGTAGACCGTGACCAGATTTGTATGGTTATTAATATCCAGGCATTTGTAAATTGTGCCTCGTCTTTTCTACATTTCTTGTGGAATATTAAATTGACTGATTGTTCCATGCTCCACAATTCGTTGGGTTATATCCCTATAGTTCGTATTAGTCTTGTGATCGCCCCAAGATGTGCTTGCGTTTATTTCCCCAAATAAAGCTTATGTTCTAGCACCATTCTGCTTATTCCAAGAAGCTCATTGTGGCAAACCAGACGGCAATAATAGCAATCTCCGGTGCAATGTCTTCTTGTCAAAAAGCACCCTCTTGGTATTGAACTGTGAATATTTTTGACCACCCAAAAAATCTGATACTCTTCCTGACCAACAATAGTCACTTTGCCAAACTTATTTTCTAGAAACTGTACCATGTGAACTTTGGCAAGACAGGAGTCTACGGCCTTAACCCAGGGTTCAACGTTGAGGGCAGCTTGTAGCCTATATAGCTTGATGCAAACTGTTTCCAGGCTCTACCTTTTGGCTCCCCAGGTCAACTGATGCTGAATAAACGCACGACACTGTGTATTTGTGACTTATCTATAAAAGAGCATTGGGACACTCCTTCAAAGCATAAGAGTTCATAAATAATGGACAAATAGTTAGGATGGCATCTTCTGTGGGAGTCAGATTTGCAGGATTTTATGTACTCGTTTCTTGTGCCTCAGTGGTAGCTCCTGGCCTTTTGCTCCTGCTTATCCAATCTTAATTTCGATCCCTGCCTAAGCCCCATTTGACAGAATAAGTTGCATGTTTTTCGCTATATGAGAGCAATCGGATCTCCATCTCATCGTAGCAGTCTTAGTTTATAAATCATTTGAGCCTTATCGCGTGCGATTCAAGCCTAACTGGTGTTTTAGCTTTCCATCTGCTTTACCGTGGCTAGGCTGCATTCCACTTAGTTTCTAAGGTAGATTTCACTTTGCCACCTGACATCTATCCTCTTGGCTCTTCTGATTTCTCTTTAAATTCAAGGGGTTCTTAGATGTGACGCTTGTATTACCATTTACTACAGTGGATGGCCCACTTGGCATGACAAAACGTATTGGCAATGGCATCTCTGCGATCCCTATATGATTGGCATTTTAAATCCATAATTTGTTTGCCTTCGTTTCTTGCCTAAATATTTGTATTTTGAGAGTTGGAAGAATACTTCTAGCAGTTACAAAAGCCCCATGCATTCCTTATAAATGGGTGCTTTATACTGGGAGGGGTTACAAAATGTGTAGAAAGATGACAAGTTGATGGAGTAACATTGTGGCGATACAGGGAGCAGCATGTTCCTGGGCATTAGTGCACCAATGTACATGAGATTCAACTTAAGACTTATACAAATCTGGGTTAAACGTCTGTTGCTGACTGAACATCGAATAGATGGTTTTTGATGGTACGGCTGCTTGTAGAAAAATGCAGACACAATGTCAAGTGGCCATGGGTGCATATTTCAAAACACAGCATTTTCAGATGCGTTAATTGGGTGGCAAGTACATTTTAAAAGACAAATGTTTCAATTTTGTTTTGTTAGTTGTAGGAACCTGTTACTTTTTTAACTGAGAGGTAAAATGTTCGATATTTTTGTGTGAAAATGTTGCTATTTAGTTATAAATATTACGTTAGTGTAGTTTAAACCGTATTGGCAAGATATTTTTTCTGGATGTTTAATTTCATATTTCAGGCTGTGTGTTTTCCATAAGCTTCTTGCTTTCCCTGTCACAGGTGGTGGCAGCAAAATGGGTGTGATTGAGGTTAAGCTGGCACCATGCACTGGCGCACAGTGGTGTTAGCCGGGCAGAAAGAGTGACATCTCTGGCTACCAGGCTGGGGACGAGCTTTGCCATAGGACGAAGTAACCTTGCATTCGGCGGCAAGGTGTACTGTACGTACGCAGGTGCTGGTTGATGTCCACTTTCTGCTTTTACTTTCTTTTTAAATGCAGTTATTATTTAACCTATTTTTCAAGTATCACAATTTCAATGCTACTTATTTATTGGGTCTAACTTTTTTGGGTAGTAACCGAATTGAAGGGTCTGATTAAGATATTAAATACGAGCTCCATTTTAATTTCTATATCGGAGCATTAATCACCCTGTAACTTTCCAGAAGCACTGCACTTAAATATCTTGTGGAACATGGCAACGTGAAGCTGCTCTTCCATTTTCATATTGTGCTTTATTTTTTAATCCGTATTTCGTAGAGGTTCATTTTCTCAGATCCTGATTGGTATAAATCCTAGTTTATCGGAATGTATGCTGTATGCCAAAGGTATCTGCTTCTGGCCGTGAAATCTTTTCTTGCAATATCTTTCTTCCTACAATCACTGGTGACCCAAGCCTACTATAAACGAGTGAACTTATATCTCAAAGGGGATACTGCTGGAGTAACCATTTTACCGTACAAACTGAAATAAAGTTATTACTTTTTAGTTTAATTACAAATGGGAGGGTGGAAGGGTGCTTCTATTACTTTTCTATTTAGACTTGTAAAAATGACGTTTTGTTTTCGTGACTAAATTCGAAATGTTTTTTTCTTCAATTTTAATTTGATAGAATTAACATTTGCACAACTTACTTTGCACGTGTCTGCTTATAACGTTAGTTCTTCCATTATGTTGGATATGACACTGAGCATATTCCTTAATTCTTGTAGTTAATTCACAATTTCTATTCTTAAATGTTTGTGATCCTGAAATTCCGATTGATGCTCCAACATAAACCTTTTACATTGCAGGTTTTGCTTTGGGATATGGACAAGTACACTCTGATACGTAAACTAGAGGGGCATCACAATGATGTAGTGGCCTGTGAGTTCTCTCCTGATGGAGCCTTGTTGGCTACTGCCTCTTATGACACCAGAGTGTTTGTCTGGGATCCACATACAGGATGTGTTCTCTTAGAATTTGGGTGAGTAACTACAGTTATTGTCAGTCAATACTAATGGTTACTTTTAACAATACTGGTTTCGCTATCCAATACCGGTGCATGTGAGGACCATTTGCTTTATTCAGTGCATTAGTTGAGACGTGATAAATGTACAACGTTGTCACCTAACTAGATTAGGGAGTGGGCCAGGGGAGCTTGCAAGAGACTTTGGATCTGTCAATTTTTCAACCGTATAACCTCCACCTTCTGAAATGTTACTGAATCTCATTCACATCGAGGACAGTGTTCAAATGAAATTCTAGTTGACTCCAGTTATGCGTTGTAAGGATGACCAAGGTAATCTGGATCTATGCCCTGCCTGAGCACATTTGGCATTTGGATTTTAGTTAACTCCTGGATTTGTGGAGCCTCACGCACACGTTTGATGGTGGCATTTTAAGTGCATCCCACTGCTGAAGCGAGTTACTACTTTTCTGGAAAGCATGCTTTCCACTGGGCTGGTTTTTGATAACAAACACTATTACTTGAAAGATGTAAGCAGTAGAAGTTTTAATGTGTGTGTGTGTGTGTGTGGAGATCTTTGCATGAGTTGTGCGTTAACAACTTAATTTGTTCGCAGGCATCTCTTTCCGCCTCCATCCCCAATATTTGCAGGAGGATCTAATGGACACTGGGTGAAATCTGTCTCCTTCAGTCATGATGGCATGCACATTGCAAGCCTTGCTGATGACCAGTAAGTACAGTTTTCCTTCATAATTGCACCAGACAAAAGTATATTTAGAGGCTGCAGTTGATGTTACTAGGCATTTATATAGCGCCTTATATATTGGTATGACCTCAAAGCGCTGGTGGTTGAACGCCCTCGGGAACCGGAGTTCTTGTCAGTAGAGAGAGTGTGTCGTATGGTGCATGGGTGCACTGGATGTGTGCAGCTGGTGTGGTTGTTGCATGTTAGCTGCTCCTTAGTGGTGGGTGTGGTGCTGAGGAATCAGTTGGATGTGTTCAGTCTGGAGGGTCGACGCCGGAGTTCTGGCTGCGTTAGGCCTGAGGAGAACGCCTAAACTAGCCGATGTGTGCTCAGCTAGCTATGTTTTATTAGGATGATGAGGAGTTTGGGGGGGGTCATATTAGTATGAGAACAGCCAGGCTGAATTTTGTCATAGTATAGCTGTGTTCTAGTTGACTGTGTATAGGAGAGTGAGCGTGATCTGGTGGTTATCAGTAAAGTGCCTGCGACCAGGCACGTTAGCAGGACAGGGGGCGTACATAGCGGCATACGTATATAAAGCTATATGCGCTTGTAATCCTGACCGAATTCCCATCAAATGAGTTAACATTCTATTTACTTCATTTTTTATGGCTTAGTACAGTTAGCTAGTGCCACAGGTGTTTGATTTCCTTTCCTGAATGGCTGCGGTTATGGCAAGTTTTACATGCTACTGTACAATTAGCGATTTTTGTTTTCAATTTTCATTCCGTGTGAGTATCTCGCACCAGCCTGCTTCTCATTTACACCACTATTTTTGTTATGTCTCTGCTTCGGCAGGACCCTTTCTTTTTGTTGACCATTCTTTATTCAATAGTGTCACCTATAGCTAACATTTCGTGCCGTCCTGAAACGTAGTTTGCACCTGAAGCTGATAAATAAAATGCATTGAGCCAGTGCAGTTTTACCTTCTCAGGCAGGGAAACTAGGGTTTCGGATGAGGTGTCCTACCTGCTTATTTTGGTCCCAGTAAAGCAATGCAAAATAACTTGAACATGGCTAACTCTTTAGGCCACATTCTCTGCTTAGAGGACATTCCAGGAATATTATCTCCGATACCTGATGTGAAGTCATCCTATATGATGTGGCATTTTACTTGGAGGTATTGGAGGCTACTGTAAGTTAGGATAACGATCGCTTTTTTAAGCGATAATCCACAGTAGTCTGAAATGAGCAGTTTTTCGCCCTTTCCCACAAAGCCCCAAATAGAAAGTAACATCTCTCTCAATCTTAGTTGAAGCCCTTGCGTTGTTCCTGTGTGGATTTCTCTTTGCCTAAGAGTACCTCTTTCTGACCTAATGGGAGCAGCAAAAGGTTTTAATTTTTACAGCTTTTTTTCGTTTTACAAAGCCGCAATTTATTAACTGTTAATTGCCAATGGCCCACATTGAATGTGTTTACATAACACATTCACCTTTTTAAATTGATTAAATGAGCAGATTCTTATTGCAATGCAACTTTAAATCGTGATCTGTGTTCTAGTTAACACAGGGATGCATTTTAAGTGTTTACTCAGGTTTTATTGATACTCTGCATGATTAACATATATGCTTCCAAGCCGCACTGGTTCACTTCGATTTAGGATGGGGTGATGGGTTCAACATTTGTATACATGAATTCGAGGACTGGGACGATGGTGTCTTACAAACTGGACCATTTGGTGATAGTAAAATCAGTGTCTAACCATATTTTACCCCTCATTTGTGGCAGGATGTTGAGATTCTGGAGAATTGACGAAACTCGTCCTGTAGAAGTTGCACCTCTCAGCAACGGGCTCTGTTGTGCCTTTTCAACTGATGGCAGCGTTGTAGCTGCTGGGTATGTATTATTCTATGTATGCTTAGTCTAACATTCACTGAGTAGTTGGACAGCCTGTTGGTAGTTAGTGTTCAGCTTGCCGAAACTATGTTGCCTACATGCATAATTAAAATCCCGGAGGTTTGTCACAGCCGCCACTAGCGAACCCATTGCCTTTGCTCCCGGACATCAATGCTGCAGTAAAGTAAATGATCACTTGCCAATGGCTAGTGGTCAGTGCAAACTTTGGGCCCTGACTTATGGCCACCATGTGCCGCTAGATTCCCCCTCTCGCCCCAACCTTTCACCTGTACATTGACAACTCGGGCACAATAAACCGCTATTTGGATAAGCATAGGATGCTATAAGACTACTACTACTGTGATTGGTTCTGTATACAATCTAATTAGCATAACTAGAATATATTAATGCTGCAATTCGAGGCGGCTATTGAATACATTTTAAGGTTGTTTCCATTATTTTACAGAACTCAAGATGGGAATGTGTATTTTTGGTCGACTCCAAAGCATGTTTCTAACCTTCAGCATTTGTGCCGCATGGCGATAAGAAGAGTGATGACGACTAGTAAAGTGAAGGAGCTCCCCATCCCTGTCAAAATGATGGAGTTTCTTTCCTACCAAACAATTTAGCAAATAGTACATTATAATCTTTATCCTGCTCAGCATTGTTAGCTTTAAGCCTACAGTGTTACATTATTAAAGATTTGAAGTATGGAAAAAAAAATACAGTATTTAACGACATTGAGTGTTTTGAGCTTTAAAACCTTATTTATGGGAGTATATTTGAAACGCAACAAAATTCTCTTACCAATTTATGCGGACTGGTTGTCTATAGTTGTATAACTGTGAAACCATGTACATAATTGTACATAATTGTATGTAAGCTGCTGGAAGTTGTATTTTTTGCTTAACTGGTTTATGTAATGTTACCATACAAATCGTTCTGTAACAAATTTTCTTTTCTGTACAGCTAGACCAGCAACTTTATTTTCACTTAGACGTGTAAACACATTAGAGAACACTGGACATAATTGTTATTTATCTACACAAACGTTTGAGTGCTTCACACTTTCATTTCCAAATTTAAATTGTATATTGAACTTAGCTTGGCCAATGATGCCGCATAAATTGCAGTTGGTCCTGCACACAATTTTGGTTCTATTATTGGTGTAAACGTAGTAATTTTGATCAGTTGGTTTGAAAGGATTCTGGCACAGGGGTGATTGGAAGTTATCCATAAATGTCCAATCCATGAAAAATTGATCACTTGAAAAATTCTTGTTAGCGTCACGTTGTACATATTTGCTGTTTCTAGCGTGTCTTTTTTTCAGGGGGTAACATTGGTTAACTGCCAAAGATGAGCAACATGTTTGCTCTTGCCGTCTGCTTTTTATCTGCATTTGCAGATTTGTAAAATATAAACATGCATAAAATGCTTTTTTATTTGTGTTCATTTTGTAAGAAATAAACTTTTTTTTAGATCTGTGTTGATTGCATTTTTCGGACTCAAATACATGTTCCAAGTAAAACGTCAGAGGCTTGGCTTTCACAGTTTTGAGTAAATTGTCTCCATTAAAGCCCTTGTGGTAAATGGAAAAAACAAATCTGCCTTGTCTACCGTGTGTTAATGTTTTTTTGCGTACATCCTTACAGCAGAGCATAGCAAGTGCATGATGCATCCTTACAGCAGAGAATAGCAAGGAGGAAATATAAAGTGTGCGAGTACTTCCACAGGAGTTGTTACTGGCCCCAGTCTAGTAGCAAGAGGATGCAATGATTATAATCGACTACTTGGAAACCATAGGTACCGAGGTATAATTTGGGATACACTAGATGGGTGGTTGTATGGCTATGGTTGTCTCATCTCAGGATATCTAGGGTGCCCTACAACTTCTTCACTCTGGTCCTGAAGTAAAAATCTGTCCATCCTCGATCTGGGCATTATCATTTTTTTTTTAAACTCTATGAAAGATATGTTGACTATTACAAGACTGAACTCCTATTTGTTGGATCTGCTTTGTTTGAGACACTGCGACTTCTTGTATCCTATGTAATTCTGGTTCGATTGAGCACTGAATTAGAATTTTATTCAATCTCTAATTTGGAATGTGTTACATTTTAAAAGAAAAAAAATAGCACCACAGTTCATAATTGCACTACATCACCCACATTATATCCAGTTTTGCTGGAGTCTTGTTAGGCAGATTGTGGTTGCAGCATCCTACTAATCTAAAGCCCTGCTTGGTGTGCTACCCGGGTGCACATGAAAGACCAATATACATTGCTTTGCAGGGCAACACAGGTAATGTTATCCGATTGTCTTTGATGTCTAACTCGGTGAACGTGATTCATCATTTGAAAGACTTTGCATAGGCATGTTCATCCCATCTGGCCCCTGCTCGTGAGCTGCCACAATTAAATATTCTAAATTCCAGAAACATCTTTCTAAGCCCAGCTGACAAACCATAAGCATATAGATTCAGACCCAGCTACTTTTTCATCACATGCTACAGGGCTCCCCTGAAGTACTGTCCCCTGCTTGGTAGAGTTAAGTAGCTTGTGACTCTGTGCCCAATTGGTTTACATATTTTCCACGTGCTTGTCAGGCCACCACCACAAACTGTTTTGAGCTGCAACTGCTTATGACTGGCTAGTGTGTTTTGTAACTTTTTTTGTTGTTGTCCCTAGGAGCCATGCCTCGACTGCAAGTACTGGACTCAGTCGCCTACATCATTCAGGGAAATCATTGGTTTGAAGCCCTTACATTAGAGCAAACCTTTAGGTTCATACTCACCTGGATCGCAGTGACTTAACCACCTTGCAACAGTAATTGGAAGGGCCCCCTAAACTGTAGGGCAACTTACTTCAGCTGCATCGCAAACCTGGTGTGAATGTGAGGTACCCTTTTGTAAGCCTAAATGGTGTGCTAGATGGGACTGAAACCTGAAATTGCGTGTACTGGGACATGGTGCTCTTGATGCCTAACCCCAGTGGCGACACTGCAGAGCTGCTAATCTTGCTGAGCCCTTCCTGAAGTACTCGGGTGCCTCCCTGGCTATAGTTAAGTAATCTTCCAAGCTGTTACTTGGCTTAAGCTGGTTTATAAAGTACTTTGCAGTAGTGCTGTGACTTGCTTCTCACCACATTTTTTAAATATTTTTTGCCAAACGACCCAAACTCGATTGGTTGTATTGTATATCCCCTCGTTCAATGTGACTACCAGTAGTGCCCTGGAACTTTACAGTGAACTATAGGTATGTCCATGCATCTCTCCCGTCCCCTTTCAGGCCTTCACATGACATGACTGTTGGGGAGAGTGTTGGTCAGGTCCTCTGGCATACACCCGATAGCCGTGGATACACTTGGGGGGCCTCTGATCGCATTTTGCCCACACGTACATTTTCCATGGCCCGGTACCATCTATTATGCCGCTACCTCACTGTTACAGTATTCTGTGTGAGCAGACTAACCTCTGCCAGAGCCCTCTCATAATGCTTAAAAAGCCTAGTGCACAGTTGCGACTTTGATGAGCTGTCCAGCAGCTGCCTTAGGGTTTGGCAACATGGCAGTCACAAAGTGACGTGCATTCCTGCCAGCAATGGTTGGAAAAGTCCTGCCCTAGAATTGGAGGCGGACTTTAATATGAGATTTTTTCCATTAGGTTTTGTTAGAATAAATGCAAGATAGAGGCCTGAATTGGCCGGTCTACTTCATTATTGCGTTACTACTTCCGTTAGCCTAACGGAAGAAGTAACACAATGGATGACCCCTCCGTCCCCCCTCCCCAATTTGGGCCTCTAGCTTGCAATTATGGAATCAAAACCTAATGCAGGAAAGACTAATACTGACTTCTTGGCAGAAGTAGAGACGGTCCCAATTTGCAAATGAGGGGCTAGATCTGCATGTACAAACTACTGTCCCATAGCTCTGCTTGACATGGAGAGAGTAAGATCTTTGCATCTCTGCTTTCTGTTGCAATGAGTGTCCTCGGCCGGGAGACTGCGAAATCCGACCTGCATATTACTTAGAGGGATGGGCACCAACATAAATGGTTTTGTGGCCAGCTGTAGCTGTATGCAAGAAATGGCTAAGACTATGGAGGCCCCAATTTATATTTATTTGCATTTGTATAGCGTACTTGCAGCCCAGAGGCATCAAGGTGCTGTTACATGAATTTTAGCAGAATTTTTAGATTCAGTTGTTTCACATGCGACCGTGAGGTCTCTTGGTTACAGGTACATTAGTATACATACAAATATTACACAGTGGGCATTCGGCAGTATTCATATAAAGAGCTTAGTTTTGATTGCTTTGCGGAAGGCTTGGTGAGACTCAATCATTCTTAGGTGGGTGGGAAGGGCGTTCCAGTGGGAGGTGGCCATAGTGAGAAAACTAGATCCCCAGCGCAGATTCTTTTGGTCTTGAGCATGAGAATCATGTTGGTGTACCCCCTCCTAAGTGGTCTTGTGGCGGTGTGTTTAACAATTCTTTGGACAAGGTATGGGGGTGCAAGATCATGGAGGCATTTATGTGCGAGGGAGAGGGTTTGGAAGATGATTCTCTCCTTGACAGGGAGCCAGTGAGCCTGCCTTCTAATTTTGGAGATGTGATCTTGCCTTGAAGTTCCAGTAGCCGCCCTGAGGGCGTTTTGAGCCAATTGGAGTTTGGCCAAGTTTTTGCAAGAGGTCCCTGCTTGGAGGGCATTGCAATAGTCAAGCCTTGATCCAATTATTGCCCTAGCAATGGTAAGGCAATTCTGCCGTGATAGGAAAGGTCTGGCTGCGTTGATAATTTTGGAGTAATATGCTGACAAGGTGGCAATGGCATTCACTTGTCTGTCCATGGTAAGATCAGTATACAGGTAGACTCCAAGTGTTTTGACGTTATTAGATACCTTGGCGGGAATATTGTCAATAGTGAAGGAGGTGTTATGCTGATATAGGTTACCCAGGGTGGTGGGCGAACCGATCAGCAGAAGTTTTGTTTTTTCACTATTGAGGCATTGCCAGTTGTCCGCCATCCAGGATTGGATCGTCGAGTAGATGAAGTTGCGATTGGTCATATCTGCCTCGTAATCACCCGTGAGTGGGATTAGCACCTGTGTCATCCCCTTAATTAGTATACGAGATGCCCAGGGAGTCAAGCATGCTGAAAAGAGGCCTTGTGAAGGTTATATAGCGTGGGTGCTATTCATGATCCTTGTGGAACTCCACATTTGATGTGGCTCGGGGTGGCACAGGCTGACTCGGAGAAGACTTTAATGGCCCTTTCTTGGAGAAAGGAGGTAATCCAGTCAAGTTTTAGGGGAGAAGTTGGCAGCGGTTGCGAGATGGTGGCAGAGGGTGTTGTGATCGACCAAGTCGAAAGCAGCAGATAAATCAAGGATCAAAAGGAGCGCAGGTTTGCCTGCATCTTGAAGATCGTCCATTTGATTTTTTTTAGGTCTAATAGGGCCTTTTCTGTGCCATGTCGTGGGCGGAATCCAGATTGCTGCAAACCGAGGAGGGCATTTCTCTTCCAAGAATTTTTGGACTTGCAAGTATGCTGCTTTGTCCAATATTTTTAGAAGGAATGGGACAGTAGTGATGGACCTGTAGTTACCCGGGAAGTTGGGTCAAGGGATGTTTTTTTTTTTTTATTTATTTTTTTTTTTTAAGGAGAGGGTGTACCCATGCTTCCTTGAGTCCAATAGGAACTTAACCTGCCTGGAAGGACGAGTTAATGAACGCGGTAAAGAAGGGTGCAAGGGTGTGTGCCGGGTCTTTGAGTTGGGCTGGTCAGGCATCCCCTTACAATTCGAAGGTCTGATGGACTTAAGCAAGGTGATAACCTCTGATTCAGTAATGACCTCGGATTCAGTAATATCTTTAAAGTCAAACGGTGGGGAGGGCTTGGGTTTAGAGGCTAAAGGCACTTTGCTGTGCTGGTTGGCTATTAGTAGTTTGAGAGCTTTTTGATGGCCAAGGATTTTAGTTTGCAGGGTGTTGAGTTTGTCTAGCATGGCTGACTGGATGCTATTAAACTAACTTTCATCCTTGAGGAGTGTGGGTGGGAGGGGTGGATGGTTTTTCCAGCTCTCTAAAGATGGAGAAAACTTCTTTGAATCCTGATTTAGCATAATTTATCCTAGAGTTAAATGATACAGCTTTAGCCTTGGTGACATTGTTTTTGTATGACTTGGAGATGGCCTTAACCCCTTAAGTGTCAAGGACGAGAGATCTCGTCCTTTTTGGCACCTTGTTTTGTGTGATCCCTGCAAAGCAGGGATCACACAAAACAGTAATCCAACCCCTGGGCTATGTGAGGGGGTGGTCCCCCCTAACTGCCAGGGGACTGGATTACCTTCAGTTTCACATCGGCGTGCATAATGCATGTCGGCGTGAAACAAAGTAATTTTCACCGCAGCAGCCGTTTCAGGCTGCTGCAGTGAAAACATAAGGCGAGTCTTCACATTTCTCCCCCTCGATCGCTGGCTGTATTTCAAGCTGGAGATCGAGGTGGGTATCGTTGGAAAGGGGAGATCCACCCCTTTCCAACGATACCCTGTGTGACAGCATAGCTGCTCGCGGATCTGCGCAAGGCGCTCTATGCACGGGCAGCAATGCTCACTAGACGCCAGGGAAACGTTTGTGACGTGGGGGGGCAGCAGCCCTCACCCCCCCGGCACCCAAATTATGGGTGGCACCTATAGAATGACCCCTGGGGGCAGACAGGTGACCATCTGCCCCCAGGGGTGGGGGCATAACAAAAAAAGCAAAATTAAAAAAAACATGTGATGGGAAGGGAGAGGGGGTTTGGGGCCCTAGCCACCACGGATTTTGTCAGAAAGGAGGTCATTGGAAAGGGGAGACATGTGAGGGACCGTTTTCATCGGGACACCTGTGGGAATGCGGGACAGTAGGCCATGTGGTGTTGGCAGCGTGTTTCGATGGGTGTGCAGAGTGAAATGTGTGGAAAATGTGTTATTTTTTTTTTTTCACACATTTCTGAATTTGCGGGGTGGGTAATAAATTCTGGGCCGATTTGCACAAATCATACCTCTGTGGATTCCTACGGGTGTCCTCTTTTCGGAAATGCATGGGGTTCCCTGTTTTCCTTGGTGGCTTGGACACCCGAGGCCCATATCTGTATGTTGTACTTGTCTGGAGAAAGTGTCAAATTCAGGTGTCGAAACAGACTTGGGGTTACCTGTGTTTTAGGCTTTTCCCTTGGCGCCCAGGTAGGTGCACCCACACATGTGGGGTACAGTTCATCGGGATACCTGTGGGAAAGCAGGAAGGTATAACATTTGTTTTGTTTGTGTGGTTTTCATAACGTTTTGACCCATTTTCTGGTGCCCTTTGTCACACAACCCTTTCATTTCCCAAATGTGGCCTACATTTAGTCGCTGCTTTATGCACCATACACTTTTCACTTTTGTAACCTGCACAAGTCACAAAAATGGATGCTTGCCGTTCCTCACCACATTGGTTTTCCCGATTTACACATGCTAAGTGCGTCTGTTCAGGCTGTGAGCATAAACCTCCTGCGTACCATGGCTGTGTTTGGCTTGTGGTATTGCTTGTTTTGTAAAACACTACAAAAAATGTGTGCTTTCCTAACTGCAAGAGTCGGGGGAATGTAGCAGAGCATTGCTTTTCTCAAAATTCATAGAAGCCATACCAAGCCAACCATGTCCAACACATACTTTTTTTCCAGTCAATTTCCCGCTTTTCCCCCTATCTATGGCATTTTCCCCTACCTAGTTGTTGCCTGACCTACGCAAATCACCCCTTCCTAAACTTGGAATTTTGTCTACTTTTCAGAAATATATGCTTTTCTGTCATCCAATTCGGCTTTCCTACCCTTTTCCTCCATTCCGTCCATGCAAGTCCAATTGGCAAAAATGCCCAAAATCGCCTACCTCTCACAAAACAGTTGATAACCACATCTAAATATTTTTTTTTCGTTGTTTCCACTCAACCTGTTCTTGAAAGCCAGGAAATTGGGGAATTCAGCACAGCAAACGATTTGTTCCTAGCTCTTACAAGGAAAAAACCACAGGCTTCTTTGTACATCATTTTATTGGCATTTTTTGAAAAAACACATTTCCCCCTTTTTCCTTATTTGCTCCCACCCCCCCCCCCCCTACAGCAACCTAGGAATCCTGGGTGGCGTTACGACCGCCTACATGTGGGGAAAAAAAGGAGCCGAATTTGGCCGAGATCTTGTGTAACAAAGTTACAAGGCTTTGAATGGCCACATACCGAAATCGCCAAAAAAGGCCCTGGCACTGGGGGGAAATACCCATTGCACTTAAAGGGTTAAAGGCATTCCTCATAATTTCGGATGGATTGGCTTTCCAGGCAGAGAGAGCAGACCTTTTCTCTGAGCGTTGTTCAAGCAGCTTCTTAGAGAACCAAGCGTTAGAATGTTTGACTTTTTTAGCTTTCTTTAAGGCAAGTGGAGCGATGGCATCAACAGCTTGGGTGACGATGTGTTTAACGGTGTTGGCTAGAGTTTCGGGGTCATTAGAAGATGGGGCCTGCAGAGCGGGCTCCATTAGAAATGGTGCAAGATTCTTGGCGGTCCGTTTTGCGTGAGCTGCTAGCGAGGGCTGCTGGACATGGGATGGTAGGCACCGAGTGCCCTTTTTTGGTGGCCAGATTGAATATAATGGTGGTCAGACCAAGGAATTGGAGTGTTGGCGGTGATTAGAATAGAGCGTTTATGATGATTAATCCAATCCAATGTACGTCCTTTGATGTGAGTGGGTTCAGAGATAGTTTGCGAGAATCCTAGGGTGGATAGAGCTATGTTGAGGGATTTGGCATGGCAATCCTTCAGGTCTTTCAGGCCTAGGTTCAAGTTGCACAGGATTATGACTTGGGATGTCTTTTTAATGTTAGACAGGGAGAGGATGAGGGAGTCCTGGAACTCAGTGCATGGTAATGGTGCAGTTGTGGGAGAGGTCAATTTTGAGCGGGAGGTTGTCCGTTATGCCCAAGTAGTCCTTGAGTTTCCCTAATACTGAGGGTTTCCCTAGCTATAAGGGCCACGCCCCCACTTCTGTGGTTAGCACAATCTTTCCTGAAGATTGTGTACTCTGCAGGGATGGCGAGAGATAGAGCTGGTCCCGAACTTTCGTTAAGCCAGGTTTCGGTAAGTATAAGGAGGTCGAGGTTGTCTTTGATGATAAGGTCGCGGATATCGAGGGCATGAGCGGGTAAAGAGCGTGCGTTGACCAGTGCACACCTAAGAGTGGGGTGTGGTGGCGGCTTGGGAGCAGCAGGAGGAGCTTGCAACGCATATGACATTACTCGGGCAGGCTGGTGGTGTGGGCATAGATGGTGGTGTTATGCTCGTTATGGTGGGACCAGCCGAGGCAGGTGGTGACAAGGGCACATCATTAATGGTTGGCTTGGCACCAGAGGTATTACAGGCATCAGGTGTGGGCACAAGCTTATCTAGCGGAGCTATCATAGCAGACCATGCAGTAGTACAGCAATCGGGTGTGGGCACAGGCTTATCAAGCAGAGCTATCATAGCAGACAATGCAGTAGTACAGCAATCTGGTGTGAGCACAGGCTCATCAAGCGGAGTGATCATAGCAGACCATGCCGTAGTACAGCAATCCGGTGTGGGCACAGGCTTATCAGTCTGTACTATCATAGCAGACCGTGCAGTAGTGCTACAGTCAGGTGTGGGCATAGGCAAGTTTAAAGGTGCGGGTACGGCATACAGAGCATTAGTAATACAGGCAGGTAGGGGTATAGGCACAACAGGCATGGTAAATGTAGTATATGGCGGTCATTGATTTATTTTTTTTTTTAATAACACATTTTATTGGTGTTTTTAGGAAAAAACAAGGTTAAACAAATAAACAACGTAAACAATCAATACATGCGCATTGCCGGAGAGGGTTACTGGCTGTTTCAGATGTTGTACACATATGTTTGCAAAGGAAAAAAGGGGGGGGGGACAGCTTTAGTTGAGCCCGCAGGCAGCGTCCAGTTGTTTTATAATCCTCATTGGGCATCTTCCCATTTCCTCCACACTTTCAGGGCTTTTGCCGGGCATCCTCTGGCCGCGTATACTCTGTATTCCGTTGCGACACAGATATCCACATCCGTTCTCCATTGTTCATAGCTCGGTATTTGGTCCGAGCCCCATTTTTGAGCAATGTTCCTTTTCAAAAGTGCGGTGGTGGTGAACAAGAGCAGTTTTTCATATCTAGATAGGTCAATTTCATCATCTATCCCCAATAGTAGTAGCTTAGGGTTTCTGGGAACTGTTTTCCCCATAACTCTAGAGAGTTCCGCACAGCATGCCTCCCAAAGTGGTTGTATATGTGTGCAATCCCATATGATGTGGAAAAAGGTACCCTCTTCCGTTTTGCATCGCAGGCAGTTCGGATCATCTATTCTTCCCCATCTGTGTAGGGCCACCCTGGGATAGTATACTCTGTGTAATATCTTTAATTGAACCAATCTAAGCCTTGATGAAATCGCTATCTCCCTAGGGAACATCAATGTCATGACCCATTCCTCCGGCAGTATGGCCCCCACGTCCGATTCCCACTTGGTCCGCAGTGACAGTAGATCTGGTGTGCCAAAGGAACTTATGGCACTATATAGAACCGATGTCACTCTCCGGGTAATTGGTTCCGGGAGTAGATTTCTCTCAATGGGGGTGAAGTCCGGTAGGGGGCTCACTTCGGGGAGGATGTTTCGTAGTGCGTGTTGTAGTTGAGCATAGTGGTAATGTTCGGTTTGGGGAAGTCCAAGTCGGAGAGCCAGCTCTGCAAAAGGGACCATGGTGTTATCTTTCACAACGTCTCCCAAGATGAGCGGACCTTGCCGGGACCAGTTCGGCCACCTGGGGAGCGTGTATACACCTGGAAGGTTCTTGTTGTTCCACAGAGGTTGGGCCTGCGATAGTTTGTCGCCCCATCCCACGAACTTGTGTGCGTCTGTCCAGATTTGTGTTAGCTGTGCGCGCATGTTGGGAGTAGCCGCGCGGTCTCTTTTCTTATAAAGGTACAGCATGATGGGTTTTCCAGGAGTGTCCGACTCTAGAGATTTGTTGTGTGGTGCATCGGTGTCGCCGTGTAGTTGGTCATTCACTTTCATCAATTGACTGGCCCAATAGTATGTTTGCATTCGGGGTAGTCCTATTCCGCCCTCCCATATGGATCTTTGGAGTGTAGCTAGGGCTATGCGTGGATGACCGTTATTCCACAGCAGTCTGCGGAGTGTCTGGTCTATTTTCCTAAATATGTTTGAAGGGATGTGTAATGGGGCATTTTGTAATATGTAGAGTAGGCGGGGTAGGGTCATCATTTTGAAGAGTGCAGCTCTACCCAGTAGTGTCAGCGGGAGGGATGACCAGTGACGGGCATCCTCTGCAAATCTTGTCATGACTGGGTACAGGTTTCTGGGCACATAATCAGTCAGCTTATTTGTTATTAGAATACCTAGGTATTTGAATTGTTCCCTTTCTACCCGGTAGGGACATTGGGGCGGGATCGAGTCTCCCTCTTGTTTAAGTGGGAATAAGGTGGATTTGTCCCAGTTTACTTTCAGGCCACTGAAGGAGCCGTATTTCTGCAGTAAATCAGTCACTATGGGGCAGGATCTGACCGGGTCTTGTAAGTAAACCAATAAGTCGTCCGCGTATAGGGACACCTTATCTTCCCAGGCTTCTGACCATCTAAATCCCTTCCATGTTTCGTTTGTTCTTAACAGTATAGCGAGTGGTTCAATCGCTATTGCGAATATCATGGCCGACAGTGGGCATCCTTGTCTGGTTCCTGTGCCGATTTCAAAGGGGCCTGACACGTGACCATTCACTTTCGTGACTGCTAGCGGGGATTTGTACAATAATTTAACCCAGCTCATAAACTGGGGCCCGAATCCCATCCTTTGCATTATCTCCCAGATCGCATCCCACCTGATAGAGTCAAAGGCCTTCTCGAAGTCTACGGCCAACAGGGCCAACGGGTCTCGGATGGTGGTCGCATTCTCCATCGCCATGAATAATCGATGTATATTCATCCGCGTGGATCTCTGCGGCATAAAACCACACTGATCCGGGTGGATCAAGGAGGGTATAACTTGCTGCAATCTATTGGCTAAGGTTTTCGCTAAAATTTTGGTTTCTGTATTGATAAGGGAAATGGGCCTATACGAACTGCAGCACTCTGGGGGTTTGTCCGCTTTGGGTATGACCACTATGGTGGCCTGTCTCAGGTCTTGTGGGAGGGACCCTTTGTTTCGGGAGGTTTCATACATTTTCAGCAAGTGTGGTGTAATTACGCTCGTGCCTATTTTCTTCCATACCTCGACCGGAAGGCCGTTGGGTCCCGGGGCTTTCCCGGGTTGAAGGTCGGCTATGGCTGCAGACAATTCATTCTCCGATATGTCGGTTTCTAGCAGGGCTCTTTGTTCAGGTGTCAGGGAGGGAAGGGTGATTCCCGAGATGGGTGTAGTGTCAATGGGGGAGATTGGCGGTCCATAGAGTTCCTTGTAGTAGCTTGCGAACTCTTCCGCTATGTCACGGTCCGCTGTCACTAGTGTATTCCCCTGTGTTCTGATCGCTCTAACATGTCGGAGCCCCTCGTCACGCCTCTCCAGCCACGCCAACATTTTGCCTGCCTTATCCCCGGTTTCGTACACTCTGGTCCGCATCGCTGCGTGTGCCTGTTTGGCATTGTCCAGGGCGACGTTTTGAAACTGTTTTTGTGCTAGCTGTAATTCGCGATGGGATTCTGGGAGGTCTTGGGATAGATGAGCTACCTCTGCCTCTTGTACTCGCTTTTCGGCCGCCCGGATCGCCGCGGCGTGTTTTTTCCTATGGGCTGCGATCTGGGATATGAGTTCCCCTCTCAGTACGGGTTTGTATGCCTCCCACAATGTTACAGGGCTATCCACTGAGGTTGTGTTCAGTTCAAAGTATGATTCTGTTCCTTTTTTGATATGTTCGACTAGGTCGGGGAAGCCCAGATAATAATTGTTTAGCCTCCACGTGGGTGGGGGAATCGGCCTGTGTGTATTGAGCACCATTACGAGCGGGGAGTGGTCCGATATACCTCTGGGTAGGAGGTGTGCATCGGTTGCTAGATGTAATTCGGAGATCGGGAGAAAAAAGTAATCAAGTCTAGATAATGAGGCGTGTGCTCCGGAGAGGAAAGAGTATTCTCTCGTGCCAGGATGCAAATGTCTCCACACATCTTTCAGGCCTATTGCGTCGGCGAACGTGGCTAGTTTGGTATGCGTAGCTGGATTTCTCGAGCGGATGTGTGTTCGGTCAAGTTCTGGGTGCATGACCTCGTTGAAATCTCCCCCCACCACCATCAAGCTCGAGGAGTCCGCCGCCAACATTGGCGTTATATCTTCAAGTAGTGCAGTGAGTAAGGTAGGTGGTGCATATACGGCTAGCATGGATATAGGCCGCTCCCAAAGAGTCGCGGTTATGTGAACGAATCTACCTCCTGGGTCCTGTGTGACGGATGAGAGGGTCAGTGGAAGTCGTTTGTGCACGAGGATCAGCACCCCCCTAGCTCCCATGGAGAAACCTGAGTGTATCGCGATGCGGTAATTAGTTCGCTTGAAGAGGTTGCAGTTTGTGCCCGCCAGGTGCGTTTCGGTTAGGAAGGCTACATCGGGCGTATAACGGTTCAAATATTGGAGTACAAGGCGTCTCTTGATACTGCTGCCTAGCCCATTCACATTCCAGGTCATTATCTTAATAGACCTGTTCTTGCTTTCAGCGGTGTGGTCAGTCATGGTGGTCGGGAATCGGACATGCCGGGTAATGTTGTGTGTATCTCCGGGCATTGCCCCTTATCCGCCCCCCTGGAACCCGACCCCAGCCTATTGCGCGCATTGATCTTAGAGCAGCAAACCAAACAAATAAACTCTGTCCTAAACACAAACTCCCTCGTACCCTCCCCATACTCCACCCCAACTGGAAGTACCTGTCGCCCCAACATTAGGCCGAGCCTGACAAGGGTCTGCTCGGACCGAACAAACAATCAATACATTCGATATAACTTCTTTGCGATTCTGTCGCCGTTGCTCGGCGCTGGTCCTATTACCTTTGTTGAGGGGGGGGGCCCCCGCTCGAGCCGCCATTTCTTCAATGTGGGGGGGGGGAAAAGCTCTGACAGTGCATTGCTATCAGCATGTGTCCGCACACTTCAGTCGGCTTCTCTTGGTGGTAGTCCATCCTGGCCTTGTAGTGGTTGTGCATTCGGGGATCTGTCCGGGCGCGGTCTATTTCGTTCACGTTCCCTTCTATTTGTGGGGCCCCAATCTCCCTCCAGGTTATTTTCTGCCCAATTCCATGCATCCTTTGGGTCATTAAAGTGCACGGTTGTGCCATTATGGTAAATTTTCAGCTGTGCCGGGAACAGGAGACCATATTTGATGTTTTGGGTCTGTAGCTTCTTCTTAAGCTGGTCAAATGATTGGCGTGCTCTTTGTACTTCCCGTGTGAAATCCGGGAAGAAAGCGATTTTCGCGCCGTTGTAGGTCGTGGCTCCCTTGGATCTGGCCATTTGCAGTATCGCGTCGCGATCTCTGTAATTTAGGATTTTGGCAATCACAGTGCGGGGTGGGGCCCCAGGCGTTGGTCTGCCTGTTGGGACTCGATGTGCACGTTCAATGGAGAAAAGTTTCGAAAAATTCTTTGGGGCGTATAGGTCCATGAGTAGTTGTTCAAGGAATAGTTCCATGGAGGGGCCTTCACTTTTCTCAGGTAATCCCAGGATTCGTATATTGTTCCGTCTAGAGCGCCCCTCTCCTTCCTCCACCCGTTCCTCTAGAGTCTTAACACGTTGCAGTACTCTGGTCATCTGTTGATGGATGTTTCGGAGGCCATCTTCCGTGTTGGATATGCGGGTTTCCGCCTCTCCCGTGCGGGACGTGAGTTTCTGCAAGTCATGGCGTAGGAGGGACACTTCTGTGCTGATGCCGTCCATTTTAATCTCCATAGCGGTTCTGGAGTTGGCTATGGCGTTCATAATGTCTTTGAGAGAGGGTTCGGGTTCCTCATCTTCAGTAATTGCCGATCTTTCCTGTGTCGGCTCCGTGGCCAGTGTGGGCACCGCGTATTGTTCCATTTTGCTTTGCGTCGTGCCTCTCCTGCTCTTGTCCTTGCCCATGACCGTTGCAGTCACAACTTCGATGAGGATCCGCCTTGATGATTCTAGTAGCGTTGTGCGTGGGCCGGGGCACGGATTTAACTCTCGATCTAATCACAAGCGATTTTCTGGGAGCGGGCAAGCGGGAAAGCTGCTCGCAACCACTGCCTCCCGCCCACCCTGCTCCTCACCGTTTCGCGTGCCCAATCACGTGCCTCTCCGTCGCTGTCTGTCGCCCCTTGTTCTGAGTTGGCGGGCGCTCAACGCGGAGCGGAGCGGAGCGCGTACGGTTGGTCACTGCCTTCCCATCAACCGTTCGCTCCTCCTGTATGGCGCTGTTCTTCGTGCCGGATGTCAGTGGCGCACTATCCCAAGTCACTGTCGGCCATCTTGGATCGAGTTCGGCGGGTGCCACGCTCTATCACCTTCCACCGCAGTTATCTTCGCCTCCGGCCTCCGTTTTGTTACGGGAGCAACTGCAATGTGTCGTGTCGTCTGTCGGCCAACTTTTCGTAATTTTGCAGGAGTGTCGCAAGTCAAATTCCCCCCAGGATTTGGCAGGATGTGTTGGCGGCACCGGGAGCTCAGCGAGCACGCGTCTACATCGGTCGCTCGTTGGCCACGCCCTCCGCGGTCATTGATTTATGGCAAGCATTTCATCCTATTGATCGGGACAGGCTGTGGGCTAAATTGCATGCAAGGCACATGCCAGAAATCTATTGGCCATTTTAATGCGCATCTACCAGAGTTCTTCAGTCCAGGTGAGGTTGAATAGTCTGTGCCAGTTAATGGATGACTTTAAAACTTTGAGGTTTGTGCCAAGGTTGTGTACTGGCCCTTTGCATATTGAAACTTTACCTGGCTGATTTACCTGCCGCCCTGGAAGCCACTGCCCTTATCCTGATATAACTGTGGGTCCTGAGGGTGTCCTACATGCCCTATGTGGACGAATTATTCTTGCAGCTTGTATATGGGTCGGTCTGTAAAATGTAATGAATGTCACTGTGTCGTAAGCCAAGAGAACAAACTGGTAATTAACAGTCAACAAGACTGTTATGCTTAGATTGTCCTCTCATCCAAACGAGGCCATTAAATTCATGTGGACTGTTGATCTTGCTTTACCCCCATCCTCAGAAATCGAATATCTTGGAATGTTTTTCGGAGCCAATCTGAAAAAATCTGATGTTGACCACCTTGAAGCCAAAGCCTTAATGGGTGCCTCCCAGTTAAAACGGTTGTATGCAAGGCACTGTAGATGCTTCTAGATTTACTTACTTGTTGTGCTGCCCCTGCTCTATGGGCAGGCGATTTCTTTCTTGTCTTGGATCAAAAATTGAAGTGCTATTGAAGGACTAAATGGGTGGAAGACTGTGGCTACCAATGTGTCCCCCAATGGCACCTTGCAGTTTGAACTGGGCCCCATTTCTTTGGAGGCATGGTACCACTGGAGAGTTTATCGTTCTTTAGTGCCTTACTCAAGCCCTCCAGGGGTTCTCTGTTTGTAGAGCTTAGGGGGGGGGGGGGGGTGGAAAAGAGTTCTGGCAAGGAATCTGCTTTTTTTTGGTTAGTTTTTATGCTATGCAATCTAACCTGTGCAAGATTCAGGTGAGCATCGACTTGATTATCACAAAGCCTCTCCTGGTCAAGTATCTTCTTCTTAACAGAGAACTGGATAGAAACAATCCAAAATATTAGTTCATATACCCTGTACAAGAGATTGCCTTGGATTGATAAGCCAGTGAACATACTTCCAAATTACCTAGTATGATGGCCGTATCCTTATTGGCTACAAAACTTAAGGGGATAACCCAAAATCCACTCTTTAACTGGAATGGATACCTAAATTTGTTTTGGGAAAGACAAATTTTAGTATAAAGGAGGGTAGGAAAATGGTTTAGTCAACAGTTATTTCCCATATGTAGAAACTACATGCGTTTTACACAAATATCTTATTTTAATAATTTCAGCATAAAAAATCTCTTAAAAATAGAGAAAATCTTAGATTATAAACAGTCTAATCTAAAAGCCTAATAGGATTCTTTCTATAGGCAGAATTATGTATTGATGTGAGAAACCCATTTGCTGCTTCTCTAACCTCTATTCTATAAAATTGTGTATAAGTGTTTTGTCTTTATATGTATCAAATTATTTTAGAATGTTGTGATGATTACAAAGAATATGAAGATTTTCTCTATTTTTAAGATTTTTTATGCTGAAATTATTAAAATAAAATAGATATTTTTGTGTAAAACGCATGTAGTTTCTACATGTGGGAAATAACTGTTGACTAAACCATTTTCCTACCCTCCTTTATACTAAAGTCCATCCTTATTGGCACCAGCAGTTTATGCATTTCCGGCTGAGCTGGATCCTCTGGGTACCAGGAAGACCTGACAACACTGTTATTGAATGTAACTCCGTACAGGAGTTGTAATCTAAGCACGTTGCTATGTTTGTCAAAGATTTTTTTTTTTAAAATATATTTTTATTTTGTTTTAAGTGAAAACAGTATAAACAAACTTGTGACATTATATACAATAAGCCAATAAACACTTAACAAAACACAACACTACACTTCCCCCCCCCTCCCCCCCAAGAGCTCATCCACAGGGTAGTTCCGTATCGACCTGGTGTGGCCGGGTGACTTCCTCCTCCGAGGCAGTAGGTTCTCCTCGCACCCCAAACAGACCAGTGACTAATGACCTCCAGGCTACTAGGTTGCCCACATCCTCCTCCCCGCATTTACTGCATGCCTCTTGCCAGACCATGGTTTCGGCTTCCGCCCATTTTTGGAGATCCCTCCACCACATCTCTATCCTAGGTTTGTAGCATTGCTTCCGGTTCATAGCTATCCTCCTCTTAGCGAGTATATACGCTAGGTCTCTCAGTTTCCCCAGATGTCTGGTGTTCTTCGGTCTGGAGAACCCCCCTAGAAGGCAAGCCCAGGTCGTGTCAATGCTTATCGGGACCCCTTTGTCAGCCAACTTCTGTGACACTTCTCTCCAGAAGACTTCGATTACTGGGCAGGACCAGAACATATGCGTTATGTCCGCGTCCTCCTCGTTACATTTCGGGCATGCCTGCCTGCCCGAGTTCGCAAACTTAGCTATTCTCTTGGGGGTCATATACGCTCTGTGTGTGATATATAGTTGGATTTGCTGTAATCTAGCATTTCTGGACACTTTTTTATGATATCCCAGAGCCCGTTCCCACATCCCATCAGTCATCTGAACCCCCACCTCCATTTCCCATTCTAGTCTCAAGTCTGTCAAGTCCTTTCCCACTCGGGACATCACCACCTCATACAATCTGGAGATCTCGTGTCCGCCCTCTGATATGTCATATATTGTATCAATCAGGGCGTCCGGATCCTCCGCTAACACCGTCTCAGGCCAAGATTTTCGGATAATCCGTACCAACCTGAGGTATGTAACGTATTGGCCCCCATGTAACCCAGCTTCTTCTTCTAAGTCTGCAAAATCCTTGATGGCCCCATCTTGCCATATATCTCCTAACGTGGCCAACCCAACCGGTTCCCAGTACATTCTGATCATTTTTCTAAGTTGACCATCCCCCGCAGTCAAGGCAACCAGTGGCACCTGCGGCGAACACGGATCCGGGCTTTCCAGTAGCCGGCATGCTCTACGCCACATTTTCCACCCAAGTAACAGCATACCAGGGCGAAGATTTAAGTCTTGTCTAGGGACCCAGATGATCTCCTTCAAATAAAACGGGGTGCAATCTGTCCCAACCAACCTGGACTCGGGAGATTCCTCATCAGAGAGCCACTGTGTAACATATTGCAATTGGCTCGCTACATAATAGGCCTCAAAATGTGGTAATTTAATCCCTCCTTTATCATAGAAGTTTTGTAGCTTCCACAGCGCCACTCGGTTGCGAGTGCCGTGCCATAGGAAGTCCCTGCACATACTGTCGAGTTTGGTAAAGAACTTCCTAGCTATTAAGTATGGTATGTTGTTGAAGAAATGCAGCAGTCTAGGCAAGACAACCATTTTAAGCAACGCCCCTCGCCCTATCATCGCTAGCGGCAGCTTTTCCCAAAATCGCATAGACGCACAGATTTTATCCACAGCAACCTCGGTATTATGCAGATGTGATATATGTCTATTCCGAGGTATCGGAAGGACTCGGCTGCCCAAGGCACGGGCAATACCGGTAAGCGTTCCGTGGGGACCCTCGAATAGTACCCTAGGGGGAACATGCTCGACTTGCCAGGATTAACCGCTATGCCGGACAATTCGGCATACTTCTGCATGACCTCCAAAACATACTGGAGGTTCTCTTCCGGATACTTTAGGTACAGCAGCAAGTCATCGGCATATAAGGATATCAAATGGCTCTTTCCTCCCACCTCGATGCCCACCAGGTCATATTGCTGTCTAAGATATACCGCTAAGGGTTCCAAGGCCAATATGTATAACATCGGGGACCAAGGACATCCCTGCCTAGTACCCCTACTTAGGTGCCACTTATCGGATATCACTGATCCCGTACGCACCCTAGCCGTTGGCTGGCTATACAGTAGTCTCGCCCATCTGATATAGCCTGGCCCAAACCCATATTCCCTCAGGACCGCAAACAGCCACGGCCACCTCACCGAATCAAACGCCTTAACTGCGTCTAGGGAGATCACTGCCATTTCCTCATCTCTTCTGTTCCCTTCTTCTATCACTCGGTGGAGCCGCCTGTGATTATGAGTTATATTCCTGCCAGGGACATAACCTGTCTGATCCGAGTGTATCAGTCTGCCGATGACCTTGCGCAGCCTATCCGCCAAGACCGCTGTCAGGATCTTACTGTCTTGGTTCAACATCGACAGCGGTCTGTACGATCCACAGTGTTGTCTCGGCTTGTTAGGCTTGGGTAGTGGTACGATCAGCGCTTCTCTGAGCGTGTCTGGCAATCGGCCTCCCTCGAATGATTCGTTATACATCTCCAGCATAGGGGGGAGTATCTCTGCGCTATACGTTTTGTAGAACTCACTCGGGAGTCCATCAGTGCCCGGGGTCTTGCAAGTGGGCAGCCGTTTCACCACCTCTTCCAGTTCATCTAGCGTAATGGGGCCATCTAACTCCTCCCTTTCCTCTGCACTAATCCTGGGCAGTTCTATATCTTCCAGTGTGTCCCTGATTTTATCCAGATTGTCTTCCCCTTTGTCCTCATACAGCGCTTTATAATAATCTAAGAAAGCAGCGTTAACCTCTTCCTGAGTGTGAGCCTCCTCTCCGTCTTCCCTTTCTATCATCATGATCGGGGCCCTGGGGGTTTCCCTCTTATAAAGCCATGCCAGCAGGCGACCAGTTTTGTCACCTCCTGCATGTTGCCTCTCCACGTATTTCCTGTAATTGAGGTCACAAAGCCGCTCCCAAAGCTCTGAGCATCGTTGTTGTAATTCGAGTACTAGGTCTGTGTCCCCCCCCCCTCTGGTACATTCACGCTCCAATTCTTTCTCCACTTTCTCCAGCTCAGCTAAAACCCCCCCTGAAGGCCCTTTGATTTAGAAATAGCGTCGCCCCTCACTACCACCTTGAAGGCCTCCCAAAGTGTACCAGCCGAATCCACACTGCCCGTGTTCTCCTCAAAATACCTTGTAATCGTCTCTCTAATATCTTCTCTAAAGACCGGGTCTCTGAGCGCCTCCGCCCGAAGGCGCCATGTTGGAATCCGCCCTCTGGGGCGGCCATATTGCCAGGCCATCACCAAGGGCGAATGGTCCGACAGGACCCTCGCTCTGTATTCAACCTGTGTAGTTATTATCGCCACTTCTGGCGTAGCAAAGAAGTAATCTAGTCTCGTGTGCAACTGTTGAGGGGCCGAATAATGAGTACTGCAAGGCCGTGGGGTGTTTCAATCTCCAGACATCTTCTAGTCCATAGTCGTCTAATAGTACCCGTAGAGCCCTGGCCGCTGGGGTGGGCCTGTCTACTTTACTGTCGGACCTATCTACCTTGGGGTCAAGAACACAGTTAAAGTCCCCCCCCCCCCCAGATGATCGGTTCCCCTGCGCACGGGCCCAGGCGTGTACATAGAGTCCTGAAGTATACAGCAGTATTCTGATTGGGGGCATATGTATTAATAATACTCAGTCCTCTGTTCTCAATCAGTACCCTCAGTATTACCAGCCTACCCTCCGTGTCTACCTCCTCTCGTACAATTCTGAGTGGGACATGCGGGGCCACCCAGATCAGCACACCTCTGGCATAGGCCGAGTACGGGGAGCCCACCACTGTACCACCCCATTTTTTCTTTACAAGGTCTAGTTTATGTTGGGCCAGGTGCGTTTCTTGTAGTAGGGCAATGTCGATCTTCTGTCGTTTAAGATACAACATGACTTTATTTCTTTTCAGGTAAGTATTGAGGCCTCGGACGTTCCAGGTTGCAATCTTGAGGTCACCCATGGCAGCTGTGTGTCTTCCCACCCCACTTACGGGAACCTCCAGCGGTTCTCATGACACAGAAGGCGTCCCACTGCAGCCACTCCGCGAATAAGCTCATTCCCAAACTAACCACACACACAACCAAACTCCAACTCCCTCTCCCACCCTCCCCCCAACACCACACACCCCAACTGTTGCCCAGCTTCAACAAAAGAGCTCAGGCACCCCCACATCTGGTTCCGCAAACACCGGTCCGTGCACGGAGCCCAGTAGGGTGAGGTCGCCCTAATGGCCACCTAACCTAAGCTATTGTGGGGAGAGAGTATCGCTCCATGGGGCTCCCGTTCAATGATAATCTCAATGTTTGTGACAAACAGTACAACCAACTGACCTTCCATACCGAAGGTTCCGAACCGACTATAATCAAGTCTCAGGGTCCATGAGTCGCGCCATCTTACGACGCCATTTTACGTCTTCCGCAGCTCCTCCGAGTCCTTCTGGGGCCGGTCCGCCGATTCTTGAGGGCACCCCTGTGCGTCGAGCCACTCCATGGCGTCCTCTGGGGTCTCGAAAAATAAAGTTTTATGTGCCTGTATGACCTTCAGTTTTGCAGGGTAAAGCAACATATATTTGTAACCTGCCTCCCTCAGCCTCCGTTTCACAGTCCCAAAGTTCATGCGGCTCCGCTGCACAGCTAGGGTGTAATCCGGATACGCCGTGATGTTTGCTGCTCCTCTCTTGATCGTGCCTCCTTTTCGAAAATGTTCTAATATTCTTTCCCGATCACGATAGTTAAGAATTTTGGCAATGATGGGTCTGGGCGGGTTTCCGGGAGGCGGCCTCCTTGTTAGGGCTCTATGTGCTCTCTCCACTGCGAAGCCTTGGGATAAGGCCCCTCCGGATATCTCTTGCAGCAACATGGTCTCAACAAAGTCAGTAGGGTCACGGCCCTCCGTCCCCTCCGGTAGGCCCACAATGCGGATATTGTTGCGACGGGCCCGTCCTTCCGCCTCCTCCACTCTACTTTCCAGGTTGCCCACCCTTTGGATTAGGGCGTGCAGTTTTGCCTTGTGGGTGGCACAGTCCGCCGTATTCGGGCCAACTTCTTTTTCCAGGGACTCTGTGCGCTCCGCCAGAACCCTAACGTCTTGTCTCAGTAGATTGACGTCCTCCTGGACCTCCCCAACTTTGAGGTCCAATGCCGTTTTTAATTCAGAGACAGCCAGTTCTAATTTCGACTCCCAGGCCGCTCTCAGGTCCGCAATCGCTGCTAGGATTTCTTGGTTAGAGCTCGAAGTCGTCGCGCTACCCACGGCTGGTGCATCCTTATTCTTGGTGGCGTCCGGGCCCGGGGACGTTTTGGTGAAGTCATCCAGCGTGGGCTGTTTCGCCTTAGGTCGCACTGCCTTACTGGACATGGTTCTGAGGATGTGCAGGTCTACCGAATGATCAGTGGGCGCACTGCACGCTGACCTGGTTAGGTCTTCCCGCAACTCTTTTCAATCCCGTCTCGGGCCTATGTCGGCCATTTTGAGTCGCCCTTTGTTCTCAACGTCTCTCGACTTTTCTTCTCCGATCTTAGCCATCGTAGCTGCTATGACCTCCAAAAGTTCACAGTACTTCGGTAGCACCTTCACACGCTGGCATGCATATCGTCGGTATTCAATAAGCAGTCGTACTGCACTGATTTGCCCGGATCTGTTCAGGATCTCGGGAGCTCCGCTGGAACGCGTCCTCCTACATGGCTCTCGTAGCCACGCCCCCCATGTTTGTCAAAGATGAGCATTGGTTACAAACTGAGGAATTTATTTGCGGTGGCTGGGGGACATTCCTCTGACGTTCCTTGGTTCAGAGGGTATGGCCTCTATTAAGGAAATATAGAATCTCTGTGAATACTACTTAGGGGCCTATACATCCTCTTGTAAGGGGAATTGGACTAATGCTCTGACAGTGGAATCATTTGGGTGACGTGATTGGCCACTTTACTGTTTTTTTAATTCTTTTTTTTATGACTTGTCATTTAACCATTTAACAGGTTTTTGCAAGTTATCTTGTCTTTGTAATTTTGTTTTTTTCTGCTAGTCACCTCACAACTTAGGCGAAGAGGAGTCACGGTGTGGAGTATGATTTGGACGGTTTAAGACCTATGTAGGGTCTGCTACTGCTGCCGGGGTGCTGATTTTCTTTAAAGCTGCATCCAAGAATTTGGCAGATGCCATGGTCCATCTTGATGATTCTCCAGATATTAACCGAGACCAAAGCGTTGCTTCATCTATCGCCAGTGGATAGGATATAAGTGGTGAGATGTAGGCTTCTTTCCTTGGTCACTTGCGGGCTAGTCATACGGAGATGCCTTATTGTTTCTGGTTGCTCTTCGTTGTTGCAGAGGAGGCAGAGATTAGATAGTGCCAATCGTCTAATGGTTTGGACTTCCCTGGTGTGTAGTTGATTTAGCCTAGCTCTCATAAACGGCTTTCGCAGCATTTTGTTTGGAAGTTTTTCACAATACTTTATTGGTTTTCTTAGCTTGTTGTATACTGGCGGCAGGTGTAGTAGTAGCTTATTTTCCAAGGCTTTGTCGTTTGTAGTGATCCAGTCTTGGAGTTCAATCTTGGTTGATACTCCTGCCGGATTGCAGATGAGCTGTTCTGTACAGGCGAGGTCTTCTAGTTTTCCTTGAAGGGTTTTTACCCAGTTGTTCAGTGGTTTACAGGTCCCGCTTTTGATTTCTGCCGCGATTACTTGGTACACTGGGAGAGTGACAGTTTGTAGAATCTTCCTGTACAGTTGCATGGCGCTCCTTTCCTCCACTGCCGCTAGGGAGAGAAGACCCAGTTTGCGCCAGACTGCAGCCATGGAGGTTGATTTCGGGAGGCCAAGAACCGATTTCCGCAAGTACCCTTCCAGCTGTAGCCAGATTGATGCAGGTATGGTTAAGCAGGCGTTCATTCCTTATGTCATGGTCGGAATAACTTTTGATTTGTAGAATTGTATGGCCGGGGAGAGTGAACATTTTCCTAATTTTTTGTCTACCTCTCGTCTGTGCAGCAAGGTTTCTTATTTTGTCCCATAGACATTTTTGCATTGTGGTTTCTTTCAACGAGTTGTTGATCCAGATACCAAGGTACGTGTACTCTTTGACCACTTCGATCTTTACCTTATCCAGGTACCAGGTGTGGCCATCCTTGTTTTGTCCTTCTTTGTTGTTGGCAGATATGTAAAGGAGGACAACCTTGGCTTTGGATTTGTTTATTTCGAGGTTGTTTTCTTTCATGTATACTGCCAAGTTGTTTAGTTGGCGCTGAAGTCCAATTTTAGTCTGGTCCAGTAGGATCAGGTTGTCTGCGTACCATAGTCTGGAGACACCCGTCTGGCCTATTTTTGGTGGAAAGTATCAGATGTTTTTTTTCTGAGTTTTGAAAATCTCCAAGAAACGCGATGAACAAGGCTGGCACAAGGGGGCATCCCTGCTTGACCCCTCTCTCCAAGTGAATACTGTCCGAGAGCAGGCCCTTGTGGTTGAGGCGAACACGGAGTGTTGTTTTGGTATGTAGTGCCATGATCGGGTCCAGTATTGCCGCGGGGCATTTCCACAGTTTTAGGTTGGACCAAAGTTTACTGCGATCAACCTTAACAAAGGCCTGTTAGAGGTCCACTAGGGCCAAGTACACCCGAGGGGTGCCTGACTTTAATTTAGATTTTGCGATGTTTAAGAGTAGTAGGTTGACCGCTGAGCTTGCTTCCTTTAGGAATCCTGTCTGGAACAGGTCGGCCCTGGGGGAGTTTCTAGCCCATTTTTGGAAGTGCTTCAGCAGCAGGCTTGCAAAACATTTTCCGATGATGTCCAGAAGTGCGATGGGTCTGTATTTGGCTGGATTTTCTCTACAGCCCTTTTTGTAAATCAGGACTAGGACGGCTTCAGTCCATGATGTCGGAATTTTTTTAGATTTTTTGCACTGTCTGAAGATTTGGCTGACCATTCCGTTGGATGTTTTTTCAGGTCGATATTCGTAAGGCCTTCCGGACCTGGGGCTCGTGAGGACTTGAGTTTGATTATGGCTCTCGTGATGTCGCTTTCGTCAGTCAGCGATACCCAGGGTTCCTGGGTGAGATGTTTGGAGAGTGTTGGCAGAGGAGATGGAGCCCTGAACAGGTCTGTAAAGAAGCTGATCCAGTCTGGTTCCGAGACAGAGTTTGAGATAGGGGCTACGTTCTGGCCCTTTGTGTTTTTTATTAGGGTCCAAAAGTCTCTAGATTTTTTTGAGGCCAAGGTTTTTAACATAGTTTCGGCGTCGTTCTGGTACATTGTCAGTCTGATGTTTGATCCATGACTTGTAGATCTTGGCTGCCTTAAAGTATGTGGACCATAACACGTCTGTTTGTCGCGTCTGTGCCCTTTTCTTTAGGTTTCTCAATTGGCGGCGTTGGCATACAACCTGGGAGTCAAAGATGTGTTTCTTCTCCTGGTGCTTTGGCTTACTTCCGGCAAAGCTGACTCGATGCGGTTCTAGTAGTGGTAGATAGTCTGGTCTCTGGATATTTAGGGACAGGGCTGATTCTTCAGTTTTCTTTTTTCCATTGTTCGAATGTTGTTGGCAGTTAGGCGCAGTCTAGTTTGCTGTCTGCTTGATTCCACTGGTACAGGATAAGTTGTTTTGTCAGGACCGGCCTTCCCTCAGGACATCGTCAGAAGGTTGTGATCACTTTCATCTGTTTTCAGGACTTTGGAGGAGGATATGTATGGGATCAATGCCTGGGTTATGAAAATGTAGTCCAGTGTAGCTTAGAACTCCTGGCTTTCCCATGTGGGAATCTGCAGAGTGTGTGCTAAGACCCCAGAGGTGTTGTGCAGATTTCTTGATTTCATGAGTTTCATCCATGCCAGGCCTCGTTCGTCAGCCGAGGTGCATGCTGCCGGGGTCGTGCGAAGTGTCTACGTTTTCCCATTTGGCGTTCAGATCGCCACAGATGATCTTGTCGATATGGTCTATGTAGATGGTATCGATGGTATTTTCCACAGACTTGCAGAAGGCTTTGGTGGTTGTTTTTTGAAGATTCCAGTATAAATTGACTATGGCCAGGTCGGAGGCGGTTCCTGCAGTGGATTTTGAGATGGGCTTGTGCCATTCCGCTACGATAGCGAGTATTCCGTATGCCTCCATTATTTTCCTTCTGATGGTCAGGCCTGACTCTATGCGGGAAAGTCCTGATGGCCTACTCATGAGTGCCCTGGATGCTGGAGAAAGTTCATTCGTGAATCCGTCTAATGACGGTTTGTTAGTGAGCCATGTTTCCTGGAGGCATATGATGTCATAGGCCCCCAGGTTTACGTCGCTTGGTGTTCCAAGATCCCATCATCGGTTTTTTATTGATCTTTCTCGTGGTGGAGTTTGGTTGTTTAATGAGACTTTGGGAGTCGCTGTTCTCTCCTTCGTTTCGCCAAATGAATCTGTCAGCCATTTCCATGGGCCCTTGGTTGGTTTTTCCCAGGGACTTATGCCCACGTTTTCCCTCGAGAGTCCTTTGCTCGCCAGGTTGTTTTGTTATATTTATTAGCAATTTTTTTCGGCTCGTGTAGAGTCTGTCCTGGTCGATCGTGTTCTTGTGTGTCTTGTATTTTGGCCGTGGCCATGGCGATCGTCCCCTCGTTGATCGGTCATGATGTAGTTGTCTCGTTCGTGTTGTTCTTGGTATTTGTTCATTCTGTTATGGCAACTATCAATACGAGTTGGACTAGTTTGCCAGTAGTTTGGTTTGCTCCTCAATTCTATTTTAGATGTCTCGGGTTGCTTTTTCGGTGATGTCCTCTTTTTGGAGTGAGGTTCTGATTGTCGAGTGGGTGAATTCAGTATTTCATGGAGGGTGAAGCCCAGTTGACGTAGGTCTTTGGTGACTTCTTTAGGGATTTCACGAATTGCATAATTTCATACGTGGAGGTAAGCTTTAGCTTTGTGCTGCCTGTGGTAGGGTTCAATAAGGTAAGTCTTCAGTGGTGAGGTGTCGAAGGGAGCAAACTTTTTTTTATGGTGCTTAGAACTGTTCTTCGGTTCAGTACGATATAGCCTTCTTTACTTGAGATTTGCTCAAGTTTAAAGATTGATGTGTTTTTTAGTTTTTCATCTAGCCTTTTTTCTGTTCTTATTAAGAGTCGGTGTGTTGGGTGGGTGTGGCAGTGAAGAATGGTCTTTGATGTAATGAGGGCTTTTAGCTCGAGCTCTCCTTTCAGTTGGTGTGATTACTTTGTTGTTGACTTTTTTTTCTGGCGTTATCCCTCTTGCTAGGGTCATAGGAGATCTACAAACGGCTGCCGATCTGGCTTCAGCATTGTGATTTTGGCTAGGATCTTTTTGCTTTAGGGTTTTTGGTGAGGCTGGAAGGCAGTGGCCTTTAGCTGTGGGCCTAGTTGTTTCCTTTGATGTGGCCGGTTGAGATTCTGCAAGATCCCAATATTGTGATAAGTTCATCAGATCACTGTTTAACTTAAATTCTTCTGCGGTAGGAGGTTATCGTCCTTGCTTAGGATGGGTTTTTGCGGGGCTGCTTGGTCTGTCTTTGGCCTCTGGTTTCAGCACTGGATTGATGGGAGATGTAGCGCAGCTAAGTTAGAGGAGGACCTGAGGTGGTTTATCGCCTAGTTGAATGTCTTCATTGGTTTCTGCTTGTGCGTTCCTCTGTTGTTTGTTTTTATTCGTCAGGTCTATACATTGTGGCTCAATTGAAGGGGGCTTCTTTGCCGCTGCTGAGGGGTTTGAGGTGGGTGGCCTCACGTTAGCTTTGATGAAGATGGAAGCCAAGTCACGGTTTGAAGGAACCTCCGTGGTTTGTGAGGCCCTTGTCAGCACTGACGATCCTTGTGGCAAGTCGTTTTTTTATTTAGCTTTTTCGAGAAGGGTATGATGTTCAGTTGATTTGAGGTCTAAGGCGGTCAGGAATCCCTCTACGAATATCAACTTGGAGGTCATGGTGGAGATCATTGAAGTGTTGTCTTTTAATGATTCGTTTATTGACTCGTACGTAGAGTTTTCCAAAGGGCGCTAGTGCGATCGTTACTGCAGACATTAATGAGAAGGTCCGGTTTTTTAGAGGGAGAGTCCTTTTGAGTGTACGATGGAATTTCGCTCAGTCGCCTAGATTTTGCTGGTGTTTATGCGGAGGCTGTCCCCCTGTGCAGAGAAGGTCTATCTGGAAATGCTTTTTCCAATGAGTAGACCAACTCTCCATGGCGGTTTGTTGGCATCTTGCCTGTCTTTGGGGCCTGGAAATCGTCAGATGTTCTCGACGGTAGGTGTGGGATTTTCCATGCCATGCCTCCATCTGTTTTGGCATGGCCTTTAGGGGCTGTGATTTGTGGTGGTGATGGTGCGGCGATCTCAGGTGAGAGTTTCTCCCGGGCTTGAGCGTGGCTGTGGAGATGTTTTCGCCATTTTCGGGTTGCCCGTTGCTACAGGCTTTACAAGTTCTGGCTTCATTGCCAGTAATCCGGGTGATAAAGCGAGTTTGTCTCTTGTGTCCTGTGTTTCTGTTGCCTTAGATGGAACTTGGCTTTTCATAGGTGAAGTAAGGTGGTGTTGGTGACATGAGGTTCCAGTTTGGTCTGTTTTATGGGATTTGAATGCAGGTGGGGTCTCCTGTATCGCCTCTAGGATCTCTGCGTCCGATAATTCTGGGTCGCAGTCAAGCTTCCTCTTGTGCTGCTTGATGAAATATTCTTTTAGTGACGGAGATCAGTGGTGTGGAGAGGCAGCTAGACCCGCCCTCTGGTTTGATGCCGTTCTTACATTGTTTTTTCACTTGGGGTCTGTTTGCTGTTCACTTCCAGATATTCGGTGGTTTCGCATTTCCTTTGGTGTTTGTAGATCTAGGCCTTGGATGTGTCTCGCCTTTAGTGGTGCTTGTTTTCATTGATTTCCTTGACGGCGGATTAGAGCTTAGTTTTGGAGTCTGGGAGGCAGTCATTGCAGGGGGTGACGTTGTTTCGTTGTCACTGTCCCCACTGGGTGTGGTGGAAGGATGGTTACTCTGGTTTTCAGGGCCTTTGCAGGGTGCTGCTTCGGCGGCGATTGATGTGTCCTGAAATGCACATTCTTCATCCTGGTCTTCTTGGTCTGAGTCTGTTCAGTCTGACAAGCTGATCCTTGTTAGTGGATGTGAGGAGGTTTTTAGTGGTAGGAAGTTGGGTTTAGATGATCTGAAACCGGCTCTTATCTTGTGAGCTGTTATGAACTTGTGCCGTTGTCAAGAGCTCAGTCACGAAGCTGGCACTTAGTGAGGGCCTGGCCTGGTTAACTAGGTCCATGTTGAGAATTGGGGGAGTCGTTCCCCTGACGCTGACAGTCATAGGTGCGTCCATGACCTCGGGCATTTTCGGGGGTCCCGGCCCGACAGGCTCCAGCCGAGTCTGTCCTTCGACAGGCTCAGGCTGGGCGCCACTCGCCAATGCGGTAGGCGGGCCGGCTCCCCCGACTCGAGAGAGTTCGATCTGGATCAGCTGTGTTGTTACTGTGGATCCCTCCTCACCCTCCACGGGAACCTGTAGAATGTTAGGGCTCTGGTTTAGAGACAGAGCCGACAGGTGCCGTGATGGGGGATCCAAGCCTGTTTGGGCATGGTCTAGAATTTGGGCTGGGCCAGGAGATGTCTGGCCCCCTTCGGTCTTGGCTTCGGTCGTGGATTTGTTGCTCCTTAGGCGGCGTGGGCTCAGCTCTGATCTTGCGGCTGACAGCTGTTCATTGCGCGATGGGAGTGGAGGCATCTTTTTGGAATTTTGCCTGCTGAGAATTTGCTGGGAGTTTTGCATAATGGTGCTTCCGGTGAGCAGAGTGGGCAGGAATAGGAAATAGAAGGAGTTGAAGCGGAGATGGAAGGGCCGCTGGAAGAGGGTGGGGAAGGGTAACCGGAGGGGAGCCCAAGGCAAGGGAAGCAAGGGCAGGGGATTGCAAGGTCTTTACTTGAAGTTTAGGAGGTCGATCCTGGTAGTAGATGGGTAGATGCAGGGATATGGCAGCGGGCCTCTGAACCTCCGGACACCTGACACACTGCTCGCACACCGCGCAGTGCTCCGTGCATGCGCGGTGTAGATGAAGGATGAGCAGCGAGTTCAGAGTGGTATAAAGCGGACTGTAGCAAGTCTGAAGACGGTCTGAAGATGTTCCGTAGCAGATATGGGAGCGATTCAGGGGCAGTCTGTCCTCTCAGACTCTCACCTGACACACTGCTCGCACACCGCTATACTGTTGCTGGGATGGTAGGTGATGCTAATCTATTTAATTTGATTTATTTGGTTAGAGTGGGTTACAATTTGAATCTAATTTTGGTTGCAATTTGAATCTAATTTGATTTACTATTCTATTTTAAGTGTTGGACTTTTATTTACTTTATTTTGTATTGTTTTTAGCCTTTTTACATACATTGTGATGCAAGTTGATAAACACTGTATCCCTTCCTGCCCAACACTGTATCCCTTCTTGCCCAACCACTAGACCCAACCCGCCATCCAACTCACCTGCCCTTAGAATCCCGTTTGTACCCAGTCAGTCTTTCCTCTGTCTAGTTCATTGCAAGTAGTCCCATGGCCCTCTTCTGGGTCAACCGCCTCGGTCTGATGACGTATCATCCACCTTGGGTGAGGGCATCGAGCCACCGCATCCCTACGCACATCTACTTTGAAATGATGTTCCATTGTGACAACTGATATGGACCGGCAGGATCCAAAGAAGTCAACTGGGTGGCCTTCACCCAGTTCACTCGAGAGCCTCCCAAAGTGCTGTCTCGGTAGTTGTACAGCTCATGCCCAAGAGAGCCTTACCCAAAGTCAGTAGATGGGGATTACCCTACCAAATGTACGCTGTGATTTAAAAAAAAAACATAATTTGTCTCATATGATGCCAATAATGATTCAGGTATTCAATGTCTGGGGTAATTTACCATAACAAACAAAACTTTCCCCTCACAGCATCGTCATTTACCCACATGCCAAAACTACATATATCATATAGTATTTGGCATTACCATGTCACTGATTCTCCCTGACATCAAAGCTGCCAATGTCAACAGACCCCCTTTTTGCAAGACTAACCTAGCTCTAGCCCTGCTAATCCCCTACTGTGCCGCCAAATTGACCTCTTTTTCCTTTGCACAGGGCATTCTATCTATTGTCCCTCGTGAGTCAACCAGCTTTTCCTTTGCGCTGGACAATCTCTACGTTTACAATATTTAGTGATTATAACACTTCACACAATACAAACTGATATCTTTATTGTGCTTCAATAGCTGCCCCAATTCTTGACACATCCAAGCCTTCTGTTTTTCTAATTTGGCAAAATCTCAATTGTCAGGAGTCGACTGAAGGGGAGGTGAGCTGCAGGGTCCTGTTTTTAATCACCACGGGTGCATGTCAGTGACGGCACAGTCTCAAATGAAACACCATATTGCCCTTGCTAAAAAAGGAGAGACTGCTGTGAGACACAGTGATGGTAATGTAAGGTTATTCAGACACTCTGATTTAACGTCACACAATATCCCCTTGTGCATATAGCAGTATTGCGATGGGCAACTTAAATGCATGCTTTTCCTGATTACGTATTGTTTCGAAAACATGCTAACATTTTGTTATATCAATTACTCTACCTTTTCAAGACCTTCAAACCTGCGTGGCACTAACTCAGGCCATCCTTTAAAAAAATTCAACATGCTTTCACAGTAACCAGAAAACAGTGAACAGTGTGAATGGACATCGTGCTGGTCGGCTATCGGTTCTACGCACCTATCTTGTCCTTAAACGATCTCCTCCCTTGCTGTATTCTGCACCTGCTCAACACACTCCTTTTCCTACCAGCACTATTTGTCCTTCATCCAAATTATTTCAGCATTGCAACTGCGGGGGCTGCTAAGGCCATAGTTGCCAAGTTTAAGCAATACTAAACCACAAATCAAGGGTCATCCCTGGTGCAGACAAAGGTATCGAGATGCACTGTTAGGTCTCTTAACTTCCCATACTTGGTGATGGGTCACCAATTTCCAGTTGCATCCTGCCCACGGACTGGGCAGTATTCTGCTTGCCAGTGCCCACAATCCTTTGTATCTAAAGAGTGCTCTTTCACTCCACAAGGTCAAATCATAGTACCAGCCGCTGCACTTCCAGAAGTTTCTCCAGGACCATAGATGTTATGTCAACCCAGAGTCCTTTTTTAACAGTCTTCACTAGCTGTTATGAAGGACATCATTTCTGATGCATTGTAGTTTTTTATATAGCACCTTTTACCATTATTATAGTCTCAATGCACAGGTGGTGGTAACGCCCTCTGGGACCAAAGTTTAGAATGCGTGTGTGCATTTGGCCAAATGAGGCTTAGCCGGGCTGGCCAGGCTCTGGTAGAGAGCAACCTATGATGTCGGACTATAGGTGGGTGCTGAGAGGAGTCGGGCGATGGCGCAAGTGCTAGAGACTCGCCAGGTGTTAATTTGACATAGGTCTTCGCTGCATACAGATGTCAGAGGTGTTGAGGCATAGTCTGGTGTAAGCAGGCAGAGAATTGTGACCAGCGTGACAACATTTGTCAACTTTGCTGTATTCTAATGTGTGCGGAAGCAATACCTGTAGACGGTGTCCACCGGAGTGGTGCGTTATACGTAACTAGCAGATTTGGTGCTGATTTGTTGTATGTGCGCCCAATCGGGTATTGGCTTCTTCTGTCTTTGCGCTGCGATCAACAGTGACAGTCTATGCTTCAACTAATTTGCAACTGGTGGAGCACGTGCTATACTTACAGGCTCCTCTTGGTGGATAGCATGGCTCGATAACCGCCCATCCCTCGAGTCCTTCCAGTGCGATTCCGAGGCTAGTTGCCTTCCCGGAGTATTACTCGAGAAACATCCAGCAGGTGAGAGACGTGGCCATGGCACAGTTCCTTCCTTGACGATTCCCTGCAGTACATCCCAATCTGTCAGAGTACAATGGTGGTGATTCGATCGCAACTACTTGAGTGCGATTTGTCTGTTTCCCGTACATGCCAGTTGCACTGACTAATCAATTCTGTGACATTTCATAGTGTGAGAAACAATATGAATGGCTGTTTTTCAAGCAGGTGGTGTGTGTGGGGAAACCATGATTGGTGATTATTGTGTGTGGTCTGCCAGGTGCTGCAAAGTTGGGGCCTCTGTGAAAACAGCTGGCGCCGCCTGGTGCGGAGTGTGCCTATGCTTGGATTGGGATTTAGAGGGTTAGGGACGGGTTTCAGGATAATGCGGCAAATAGCCATGGATTGAGGACTTTTTTTTTTAAGGAAAGGTAAGTCTCAGTGCAGCGGATGTGCAGTAGAAGAGTATTCCAGGTGGTGGAAGCTAGGCTAGAGAAGACCGTGCCGCCAACTCTGGTGGAGTTGTATGGGGGAATAGCAAGGAGAGCTGAGCCATATCAGAGTTTTCTGGGCAGTTCGTAGTGGATGATTTTATTCTGTAGGAAATCTGGTCTCGATGTGTGATGCACATCGCTTTGATGGTCGCTCTATGGTTAATGGGGAGCCAGTGTAGTACTCTGAGGGTGGTGTGATATGTTCTCTGGCCGAGCCGGCGAAGAGTCGTCTGACTGCTGAGTTTTGGATTTGTTGGCGTTTCCTCAGCTGACATGCTGGTACGCCGAGATAGAGCGAGTTAGTGTAGTCTGTGCAGGAGATGATGGCCAGTATTGCAGAGGCTCTTTGATGATGGGAGAGATGGGGAAAAATTTGTTTTAAGATGCATAAAATGGAAGTGGCAGGTACTGGATAGAGTTGTTGAGTTTGGAGAGAGATGGATCTGCATCCATGATGCATTCAAGATTTGTAACAGATGTGGAGGAGACAGGTTGTGCTCCCAGGGCTTTTGGTAAAGGTTGGGGAATCAGAGCAGTTTTGATGCATATTGTAATTGTCTGGGTTGAGGATTAGGTGGTTGGTCGTCATACAGAAGTCAATATCAGAGAGGCGAGGTCGGGAGGTGCAGAGGCTAGAGTCTTGGGAACTTTGAAAATGATCTGTGTGTCGTCTGTGTATTTGTAGAAGGTAAGGTTGTGAGAGCGGATGAGAGCCGGCAGTGGGCTTAGGTAGACGTTGAAGAGGAGGGGGGCCCCCCCTTTGTGACCGGTGAGGGGCAGAAGAGAAAAGTGGGACCATGATGATTTGAAAGCAACTAGAAATAAGAGGTGATCCAATTAAAGATGGAATCTTTGATGCCTAGGGTGAAGAGCAGTATTGTCTGGTTAATGGTATCAAAGGCCACAGATAGATCCAGGACGATGAGTGCAGCACACCCTTCTGAATCAGCAGTTCCTTTTAGGTCATCCCAGATAGACCAGTAAGGAATCCGCTGCACAGAGGGGTCGGAACCCCGATTTGGCTGGGTTGAGGAGTCTTTTGGCTCTGAAGAGGCCAAGTTGTTTGAATGCCATTCAGTCAATTGGTGTTTTGGGCAGTAGCTTGATGCTGAGAGTGAGTTGAGGCTGGGATTTTTGAGTAGCGGTTTGACATGAGAGGTTTTCAAAGTCTCTGGGCAGGTGTCAGATGAGAAGGATTTGTTGATGGAGCGGGCTACGCTGCCTGCACAGGTGGAGGTAAGGATCTTTTTTAGAAGGGGGGGGTTGGTCAAGGATCGGCAGGTGAGCCCGAGGGTCGGCTTAGTGCTGTAGGTTGCATAAGTCGACCTGAGAAAGGTGTGTGAAGAGAAGGTTGGTGGGAAGGGTGAGGAAAAGATTGGGTTAGAGAGAGGGCATGATGTGAAAGGGGGAATCCAAGCTAGTTTTGTGGTGATAGTACAATGTATTTCAAGTGCAAGTAAAAGTTCATATCAGAGAGCGTGTGAGTTAGAGGATGGGGGGAGAGGGGTAGGCAACGAGGGACATTGACTTTCCCCTATGATTCTTTGGTGTTCCCTGCATGATAGATTATTGGAGATTCGACCTCCATAGTGTTTTTGGCTTTCTTGATTTCATACCGATAGGCCCTGTTCAGTCTTGCAAGGGCCATTTTGTGGCATTGGGATGGTCCTCCAAGTTTGCTCTAGGTTATGCTTGAGGATTTTGAGGGAAGGAGTGTACCACTTTTGGTGTGGGCTTGATCATTGTGATGGGGCGACGGTTTTGTGTGAGGTGATCATAGCTTTGGAGAGCCATTCATCAATGATGTCAATAGAGGGGTGTCATTCCATGCAAGAGAAATTGGGGAATGTTTGAAGTAGGGAATTGGGCAGGTCTGTGTCGATCATGATTTTATTCCAGAGAGGGAGGGCGCCGGGGTGGTTGAGAGGATGTTTGCTGGAAGAGGTGGAGTGGGGTTGAAGTGAGAAGGGTATAGTGTGGTGCTTGGTCCAGATGAGGGGGAAAGGCAGGAGTGGGGAGACTAGGCCCGATGTGCAGAATAGTTAGAGGGTGTGTATCTACAATGTGGGTCGGGTGGGGAATCTGTTAGGCCGAGAGATTTCAGATTGTTGGTGAGGGAGCAGGTCATGGGGTTGTCGGGAACAACAAACCAGATGTTAAAATCTCCTAGCAAATTGAGCGCAGGGTGCTGGATTAGTGTGGTAGGTAGTCGGTGCATTTTCCGATCAGAAGCTGGGAGGCCTATATAGGAGAAGGAAGCTGTGAGTGACGGAAGGGCTGAGGTGGAACCTGGTGAGAATAGATTTGCATTTAGTGCCGCAAGTTTGATTCTCCATTGATAATAATGAAAGGTGTTTGTGGAGGATGGCTTGACCCCCCGCTCTGCTGGGCCTGTTATGTACGAGCAGGGAGTAGCCAGGTGGAAAGGCTTTGTGAGGGATGGAGTTGAAGTCATCAGATTACCAGGTTTCAGTGATTAATAGGTGTCTGGGTTTTCAACAAGAGGTCAAAGATGTGCTTATTTCTGGCGACCGATCTGGAGTTGATGAGTATGCAAGATAGTTTGAGAGAGTTCTGGTTTATGGTTGGCTTTGGGAGTGGCAGGGGTGGGAGGGTTAGCAGGGATGTGCGAGTGCAAGGTGGGAAGTCCAGAAGGATGGAGGTTCAGAGGGATGTCTGTCTGGGATGGGTGTTTTGAAGGGCAAGTGAAAATGGCTAGGACAGGATTGGGGGAGGGTGGGGAAAGCTAGGGAGAATAGGGAGGGAGAGCAGGGGGTGCCATAGGGAGAAGATGGGCAGAGCAATGTGTCGGTCTGCAATGAGTACGGCCTGTGCTATTTGTGGGGCGCTTGAGGGTCACATGAGTGTGGAAGAAAGTAGAAGGGTTTGTTGTCGGGGCTGTGTTTTCCAGGGTGCCTTGTGCTGTGCTGATGGAGGGGGGAGTGTCAGTTAGGTGTCCTAGGGGCGGTGCAACATTGCCACAGGTTGGGGCGAGAGTGGATTTGGAGGGGGTGGGTGATTTATAGTGTGAGATGTATGCTGGAGTGCAAAGCTGGGGTTTGGGACGGTTGGGTGCCTGAGCTGCCCCACTCCAGTGTGGGGAGTGGGCAGAAGGGGTCAGGGTGAAGTTGTACAGGCGGGATGAGTTGTTTGAGGTGGCGGCTGGTAAGAACTGAGGGGGTTCTGGAGAGTGTTGCGCGCCTCTGAGCTGCCAGTCGACTTCTTACTGGTGAAATTTCAGCTGCATGGAGGTGCTGCTGAGCGAGGGGAGAGAATTGGTGGGGATAAAGGGGAGGAGTGGGGCAGGGTGTGGTAGGTCCAGGTCCGGCAAGGAGGGAAAACTAGAGTCACATAGAATCAACTTTGGCACATCGATGGAAAAACTTCTAGAATCAACTTTGGTAGAGAATTTAACTTGGGTGCAGCAGTTGAAAACCACCCAGTATTAATTTTGGTAGAACAATGGAAAACACTGATTTAGCTTGGGCACAGCAATGGAAACAACCTAGATTTTACTTTGGTAGAGTAGTTGAAAAACACCCAGATTTAACTTTGGCTCAGCAATGGAAAACCATCTAGGTTTAACTTTGGCACATTAATGCTAAAAACACTTGAGTTATTTAAGTAGGCCAGGTGCATATAGGTACATGGAATTAGGTAATAAGAGCAAGACTGGTGGGGTTTTACTGGAGTACAGCAATGACTACTTCCCGCCCATAGCACGCTTACCTTATCAATCGCTGTACGTAGTCTGCGTCAGGTGTCCCAGGCGAACACAGGCAAACACGGTGTGGAGCTGCTCAGTCGGGAGCTGCCATTTGGTCTCTGGCCTTTAGCCAATGGCTGCCAGGGCAGAGGCTGCCCTGGGAACCTTACTGAAAAAGGGCCTTCTGCACACATGCAGCGGCACCAGCCAATCCGACGGGGGAGTTGGCGGGTTGGGAGGAGGGTAAGGAAAGCGGTTTGGGAAGCAGACAGATGAGGGGGAAAACGCAAACAAGGACAGTTTTTAATGTCCCGGTTGGCACGGGCAGGTAACAAAGCGGTCTTACTGCACTGGATCAGGCTCCTTCACAAGATGCAAGCTAAAGAGCTTGTGAAAGGGGGGAGCAGGAGAGAAAATTCCCAGAGGCCTTTGGAGAGGCCCACCGCACACATTCAGCAGCACCAGCCAATCCTGCAGGGGAGTGGGTGGGATGGGAGGAGAAGGGGCTTGTGATGCAGATGAATCAGGGGACAACACACACAGTTTCGAAGTCCCGGTCGGCACGGGCAGCTAACAAAGCGGGTTACCGCACTGGTTCAGGTTGTTTCATGAGATGCTAGCTGAAGAGCTTGTGAAAGGGGGGAGTATGAGAGAAAACTATGAGGTCTCTTGAGAGGCCTGCCGCAGCAGTACCTTCCAATATGCCAGGGGAGTGGGTGCGATGGGAAGGTCAGGAAAGGGGCTTGGGAAGCAGACAAAGGATGGGAAAACACACACAGGAACCAGGGGCATAGGCAGGATTGTCTGACAAGTGGGGCCTGAAGATAATGTAGTTGGATCCACAGGAGAGACAATAATATCTGTAAATGCCCACACAGAGCTGCTGAGTGGGCATTTACAGATGTTTTGTGGGCCTTGCCCGCTTAGGCCCTACCCTGTCTACGCCTCTGGCAGGAACAGGTAATAAAGCAGGTTTACCGCACTGGATCAAGCACCTTTATGAGATGATGGATAGCAGTTACAAGTTCAGGTAATATTGCAGTTCTTCACACACCATTTCTCACTCCTGACTCCTTCCAGCACACTGCTCATCAGTTGTTGAAGGGCCTCTCAAGTCAGTGGCTGAGGATGCCAATGACTTGCAACTCTCCAACATGTGCCTCACTGCTCGAAAGCTCTGCCCCAGATATGAGCCTGGTAGCCTTGTTGAGCTATCTACTCGACCATCTAAATGTGACCCTTTGTAAATATCCAAAGTTGCAAGAGCACCATTAGCCCCAATCCATATCTTATAAATAACTTCCCTTTTCGGTCATCTTCCAAGCAGCTCCTCTCACTGCTGTTCCAACTGAATTTCAGCCCCTACTTGTGCAGTTTGGGTAATGACTGATAACCTCAAAGGCAGACAGCGGAACAGTAAATAACACAGTGGCTACCATTGCATTCAGCACAAAATACCTGTGTACAGTCTTATCCAATTTCAACACTGTATTGTACCACAGCTTTTGATGATATACCTGTGTATATTTCCTAAACTGCTCTATATATGGCTCTGGAGACCCCAAATGCGGAATCATAGTATATGTTCTATTGTTTAGATCCCCTGAACATTGACACTGAACATCTGCCGAATTGAGATTAACTTAAACCATAACGGTACCATTTCTCCAATCTCGAATGCTCAAAAGGTAACACTCTACATGTATCAGTCTTGTCCTACTTCGCACTAGAATAGTACTGAGATCTCTAACTCGCAATATTCTGGCACCACCATCCTGTACGTGGCTATGGGTAAGTTCAGTGTCTGATACCACACTGACATTGACACCAATATCTTGCAGGGCTATGAGCACTGTGTTTCCAGGCTGTTGCTTGTACCAGAATATACATTTTGAAATTATCTTATTTCTCTTTCTAGTAAAAAGGACAGAGTAACAGTAATTAATCAAATCAGACATATGGGAATGCTCAGAATGTAGTTATTCTTTTAGGAGTTTATATTAGTTGTAGTAGACAAAACTTGGTTGAGACTCTCCCGTGGGCCATCCACCCAAGAACAGGTCAATGGGCTGTGTTTGCGCCGGTAGAGAGACTCCCAGAACCCCCCTCTGTTTTGCATATTAAGTAACTTTGGGTCTCACCCTAAATTGCCAGGGGAATCCAGACATGGGCCCCTTGCTCACTGTTCTCAGAGAGGCACAGCTCCACCTCACTGATGATGCCCAACAAGGCTGAAACGCGTGTATGGTATTGCTTTTGGTACTCTTGTTCAGAGGAGAATTGCCTAGCATTTCGGTGCTGGACTGCCCCTGGGCAGGCCAAAGACTGATATTCAGGGATATTTCGCCTCTGTGAAAAGGGACAGTGAGCTAAAGACTTGTTTGAGACTCTCCCAGGGCCATCCACCCACGAACAGGTCAATGGGCTGTGTTCGTGCCGGTAGAGAGACGCCCAGAACCCCCTCTGTTTCGATCTATAAGGTTAGGTTGGGGTGTTACCGTGGGTTCTTCCAACTCAGCATTTGAAGCTTTGATGTAATTGAGATGTCACAGGAGGATAGCTCGGAGACAACGTGCTCACCTTGGAAGCAAGACGACACAGAGCGAAACAGGTTCGATCCCCGGGACCGCGCTTAGAAACCTCTGGGTATTAAGCGCGTTATAAATAACCTATCATATCATATCAATCCTCACTATTCATCCAATTTGGAAGAGGCTCACGTGGATACGGAACAACCCTGATTGGGCACTTGGCCACCCATGGTATAAACCCCAACCAGAGCACCATTCAAATCCCAGATCCTACCCTCCCAATGTACTACATAGTTTCTTATACCAAGGCAAAGGCCATGACATTTGAGAACGTCACTATGTTAGTCAAATTCTTCATAGCTAAGATAGCCTGCATGATGGAATCATGTTCTCCTACAGCTATATTAGTGTTTAGTCAGTACAAGCAGACAGGTCATTAACACCACAAAAACTACACTGCTGGGGCTTTTGCCCGCCTGCAGTAACTCATATGCACCCATGTTGGGGGGGCCCTGAACCTTTACTGCTGAGCAAAGTGAGCAAAACCAAAAATGGCCCCTTCTACCTAGTGGCTTGAGCTGTCTTTCTTAGATGAACCTTCATGAGGACGCGGTCACTGGGCTGTAACAAATGACCTGGAGTGGCTGCTTCCTGTGGCAGAGGAGCTTGGACCGGATTATGAACAAGACTAACAGAAGATATTAATGCACTCTCATACTCAAGAAATCTGTCATTCGACAGCTGCAAATTATCAGGTACAGTTTTAAATTCTTGTGATACAGGTAATCTCATAGGTCGTCCATAAAGGCCCTCATAAGGACTGAGCCCAGTTTTTCTGTCCGGATTACTAAACAAGACTGGGTGGGAGGAGACCCATCATGCCACTTCAATCCTGTCTCCGGACATAGTTTACTTAGTTTGTTCTTTAAAACTCCATTTCGTGTCTCTACCGCTCCAGCTCAATGTGGGTGGTGCAGAGAATGTAAATTAAGTTGCATCTGTAAAGCTGAAAACAATGTCTTCATGATATTCTTCACAAAATGGAAATGGGTGCCCTGATCCCTTTTAATGCACACCAGTATTCCAAATCTAGACAAAAATTCATATATCAGTATTTTCGCTACTGTCTGCTTTCCGGCAAGGATAGACCCCCATCCAACCGGAAAAAAAACATCTACCACTACAAGCAAATACTGCCATTGGCTGTACCACAGTAACTAGCAAATCTATTTCCTGGCCTCTAAATGGCCCATGGGCGGAGGAGGAGGGTGTGCCCCACATCTGATTGGCAGTTTTCCCGCACAATATTCTGTAAACAAAGAACACATCTCTGATAGCATTCCTCTGCCATAGTTATAAAATCAGGTGTAAACCAAGAGCGACCCACCAGCATTGTCATCCCATCTCTACCTACATGTGCCTGTCCATGATACAACCTCGCAATGTGTGACACTAATATCTTTTGAGCCTTGAACCAACCTTTCTCATCTGGCCACAGAGATTCCCCATGTAATCAGCAGCCCTTATTTAATCCAATTGTCCTTTTCACTTAATGGGGCATTCTGCTGCAGGTAGGCCAGATCTTCCATCATTTTACAGATTTAAAAGGTAAAATGTATGTATCAACCTCCTTTGACGTGGCTCCCAGCTTGGCTGTTCTGTCGGTAAATCATTACCAACACTAATGGGGTCATCCAGCTACTGATTTGCAATCCTCTATGGCAGCATTATGGCATCTAATAGAGCTACCACATATTGACTATTTTGTATGGGCGTTCCGTTCGAAGTCATGAAGCCTCTCTGCTTTGAGAGTCATCCAAAGTCAGTGCTTTGACTATCTCTGCATATCCCAGGATCCACCACCAGCAGTAACTGACTACCCCGAAAACTGCTTGCATTTGAGTGACTGCCTGACGTTTATGAATCTAATAAAAACAGTCTCTTTCCAAGAGGAGGATATCTACTGATCTAGCTCCAGGAAACAATGACCTCAGTAATGTTCGATACAGGGGCACAACGGAAGCTTTTTCTTGGACGCTTTATGCACCTTCTCTGCACACGCTGTCAATAGTACTTTAGTCTATTTCTTGTATGAGGGTGAGGCAATCAGTAAATCATCAATGGCTGTATCAGTACTTATTTCCATGGCAGCTTTATCATACAGATCGTTTTTTAACTGTTGCGAAAATAGCATGGTGGACTCTTGGTGGAGCGTGTCCTGGACCCCTCTATGCCACAATGTGAATAAATACTGGCATTTTTATGTATGGCTACTGAGAAAAAGGCTAAAAGGAGATAGACTGCTGTGACGTGAGTTGTCTTTAGCAGAATACAAGACAATTCGGTAGCCAGCTTCGGCACTACTGGGAAGGAAGGTATCACCACTGCTTTGACGGCCCTTAAATCTTGGACAAAACTATAAACCTCCTTCCCTGACCTTTTCACTGGAAAAATTTGAGTATTAGACAGACTGCTACTAATGACTATAATCCTTTGGGTTAACAGCAACTCAATGACTGGTGTGATACCTACCCCCGCTTCCTGTTTCAGAAAGTATTGGCAAGTGCGGGGCAACTTCTTCAAAGGATCCATCTTTGTTCGTACAGGCTTAGCTTTAGCTTATCCTACTTCATTATCATGGATGGCTCACAAAGAATCGGGTTCTGAATCAATTAAAACCTGCGGCTCATCCGACTATTCATTTTCTCCTCGGTCTTACCTGAGAGTTGCCATAACCAGTCAGAGGGCACTCTCAAAAACACCTTACCTTGGTGCACTTCATTTTACATACCTGATCTCTCCCTAGCAGATGCACAGGTAGTGTGGGTCTTAAAAGAAAAGCATGCTGGTCAGTGATGGGCCCCAATGTAACGGTGAGGGGTTTGGTTACTGGATGGATAATGGTAGTGTTTGAGATGCCCAACCCCTGACTAACTCTCTGGATAAGGGGATCTGTGGAAAAGCATTTATGCCCAAAGTGGATCTATTTGCCCCAGTGCCAATAAGCAGACTACCAGATTCTGCTGCACCTGACATTGGACATACACACCTTCCTGATCAACTGGAATCATAGGAAAAAAAAGGTTAGTATTAGAGTTCAGAAATTGGGCCTTGCTCCTTTGGGTGGCGGGTGTGCCTGGATCTGGACCTGCCCACCCTGATGTGTCATTTGGGTGTTCATGGGTCCCATGTTCCCCTGCTGATATGGTCTCTGTAGGCTGAATGCACATTTATTCTTCCAATTACCCTCCTGTCTATAATAATTGGGAATTATTACATGGGAAAACTATGCTGAAAGAATATACCAACCAGTCTTTTCTTTATCTTGAGCCTGCAGGCTACCTCAAGTATACCATTAATCAGGGCCTCTGTTGTTTTATTATGTACCTGCAATTTAATTTGCTTTCTTCTAAGATGGTGGTGGGCACTTGGGAACACATTCCTGTTGAAGAGAGAAAGTGTAGAGTGTGTGGGAAGTTTATTGAAACTTCTACACATCAACTTACGCAATGTCTAGTACTAACGGATACTTATAATTGTCATTACCAGAATTATGTTCATCGGCTCGCTGAAGCAGCAGTGGATCAATTCTGGGCCACCGCATTGCGTGCCCAATCTAGAGTCATCACCAACGCGGCGTATGTAGTGTGGAAGTATGTTATACTGCATTTTAAAAGGAATTACCTATCAGTAGAATGGGACTGCATGACTTACAATTGTTTTGTTTTCTGTATTTCAGTACTAAGTTGTATATTTGTAATTTATAGATGTGTTTATTGATTTGATCTATTCTTGTATTAATCAAATGCATGTATTTTGTTTATTTCTCTCCATTTTGTAAAAAATATTATATTTCATATTTAGTGAAATATAACATTTATTTTGTAACCAAAAGCACTTATAATATATATTTTTTTAAATGTATTGCAGTTTAAGGCGTTTGGCAATGTGGCTCTTGGAGCCGGTTGGTTCTGCCATCCTCCCGTCCCTGCTGATCCTGTGCCCCCCACGCCTGCTGTTGGTCGAACTACCCCCAAAGTCGTTGCTGTTTTTGCTGTCCAATTTATCACCAATTTATTCTGCTGGCGCATTTGTTCCCTGCCCCTCGGCCTGCTCCTCCTTTGTTCATGGTTCGCAGTGTTTTTCACCAATCCCTGAAGCGGTCGCTGTACCTGTCTCTGTAGACTCTGCGTTTGAAGCATCATGAGTTTATTCTCAAACGGTTTTTTCTTCTGGCACGGGACGCAATGGTTTGCAACTGCCACCAGCTCCACCAATGTCTTGGCCTGCCAGCCTGTACACATGTTTTTGAGCTGTGTTGAACCTTCGTTGAGAGGCCAGAAAATAAACGAATTCGCCTCCTGAGCTGTCTTGTCTACCAGTTTCGAGTGAGCAACACCTTTAACCAGTCTAAGTCAACAAAATAAAGACAGATCTCCAGCCGATTACAGTTTGATATCTTGGCCCAATCCGTTTTTCTAGCGCATACCTCTCCGGTGGTATCACTATTCTCATAGGCTCATTCATATTTGCCCACAATGGCTTATAACACTGTAGATCTGTCTGAGGCTCCCCCACAAATCGTTGGCGTTTTTCCCTAATATTTGAAAACCGCTTTGCCAATGTACTGAGGTCCCCAGGTGTACATTGACAAGGCTATGTTGTTGTTTCTCTCCATCCTCATGGCCAGATGGCACTTGAGGGGATCCTGAAAAAAATATGTGAATCCCTTCTGTACACTGTTCCTAGCATTGTTAAAAAAGGAACATATGAGTGGGGCACATCATGGGCCCCTGCCCACACTTCCCTGCTGTCCTGGGGCAGAAGGCACCAAGGGTGACACATCTACCAGTGGTGCTGCTTAGTGAAAAATTCAAGTATACCCTACGGCACTTCAGTATCCTGATCTTCCTGTCCGTCCTCTTATCTGGGTATCTCAGACACAAATGAACTGCCTTATCCTCCTCATTAGTTTTCTTAAGAATTGTATTTGTCCTCTCAATCGGTCATTTACCTTCCCCAGTCCCTTAATCTTGCTGTCATTCCTCGTAGCTGTGGGTTCCCCCAGCCACTTGGCAAAAGCTCTCGTTGCCCCCTCTGCCTCCAAGGCTTTCCTAAGGGGTTCCAATTCATCTAAATTAAATGTCCCTTCAATGGGAAACTGAGTATCCTTGCTACTTTGAGTTAAAAAATGCAGTATCTCTCAAAGATTGCACATAGTACTACTGAAATATTTGAACATATAATGGGCGGGTGACCCCTTTTGGGTTCCTCCGCCTGGTTCAATTGTTTTTTGCCAATTTTCCGATTTCCCTATTTTAATTTGAAGTTTGCTCAAACACTTGTTCCATTAACGAGGCACCCCTGTTCTATTTGTTCTTTGACTCCACTCCATTGCGGTCCTGAGATGGGGAGGGGCTTACTTTCAATAACCAGAGACACTGCAGTGTGGTCGTGATCTTAATAAGGTCTCTTACCATGCACTTGCTTGTCTTTCCCTATTTATTTTTGGGCTTCCACCCTGTTCGCCGGTATACCTTATACCACAAGGTTTACTTTCATTCCCTTATTCTAACCAGTACCTGTGCGTCGTGGGGGTCCTGTTTTTCTGTCTGTTAATCTCTCCACCAGGCTCAGTACCTACCCTGGATATTTTGCCAGATTTATTTCAGGGAAAGAGAAAGACAGTGTACAAGAACCGCCGCTATAAAACAAACATATCCAATAACCAGTACCAGGTATCCAACAAAGAACCCCCCAATCCATTTTAGCATATGCCCTGAAGACATCCTACCCCATTGTCCCAAAGGGATGCTTGGTTCCCTGTGCGGACCCGCATGCACGCTCACATGCCCCAGTATCCTCCTACGGAACCACCTGCCCCTTTGGAGATTTTTCAAAGTAGGTCTCCTACCTTTTATCTTGAGTGCTTGTGGGTGTGAAAAGAAGGAAGCCCACAGGGTCTGGCGGCTCACACCATTGTGTTACAGTCTGTATCACAGTTACCATCTATTGAAGCAAGGAAAATAAATCACAGAGAAGCCTTGTAAAGAATGGTCAAATCAGTCCCATTTATTGCACTTACAAGCCAACAAACAGTGTGAGGAACCCAAGGGTGTCCTCACTTTCTTTTCCCCGACATCCTCTGCTCAGGTGGCCAGGGAAAAGCCATCGCTTTTGGATCCCAACCCTGGGATGGATATGCGAGGGAGGATCACCTGGGTGGAGAAGACTTGGGGAGTGGGGAGAGGACGTTCTTAGGTGAGGCATGGTATTGCCCATTCCCTTTTCACAGTAAACCTTCAGTCTCACCAGCTTTATAGGTTATTTTCATCCTCCCCCTTTCTTCCTTTCAAGATGACCCTCGGAAATGCCATCCTTATGCTGGGATGAGGAAGAGGTCAACTAGGAGGGTTCCTCCTGTTTTGGGTAAGTTAAACACCCATCTGTCCATCTTGCTATTTCAGAGAAATATCAGGTCAGTACCAAAACAGGGAAGAAACAATGGGTAGTTATGCATACTTTCACTCATTCACACCACTTTGGTACGGAGACGAGGAAGAGGACTGCAGAGGAATACCTTTGGAAGAGTCAGGCATGTCCAGCAAATAGTATTAATTATGGTCAGGCAATTGAAACCAAGGACTTGCACCTGCAACCAGTTAACCGACTCCAGGTGCATATAAGGAGGGACTGCCAGCAGAGAAGGGAGAAGGAGAGAAACCTGCCTGAAGGACAGGACATGGCTGACGGTGGAGCAGGCTGGAAAGGGGGCGGCAGGAAGGATGCCGGGGCCCAAACGGGCCGTGAAAGGTTCGAGATACCTGCAGCCTCCGTTGCCTTATGCCCACAGCCGGTTCTGTGGGACACAGAAGGCTCCCAAGCATTACAGGCCATCGGTAACATCTGCGAGGTAAGAGCAAAGCCACCTACAACAAGCAGCAAGGTTTGAGGAAGGCGAGCGGTTCTCTTCGGGTTGCCCTAAAAGTATACAGAAAGCAAAAGGAAGCCAGAACGAAGAGAGAAGACGCCCGAAGGAGCGGCCACATACCGGTGAGTGGAATAAAGGGAACACTCATACCGGGGCACTCCTGGGGCTGCAAACGGGCATACATTAATGCTTAACAAATTGAAGCCTGTGACAATTGGTTGCGGAACCCAGAATTAGGGTTTTTGAATGCCGAACAAGCTGCAAGTTGTGAATGCATTTAAAGATGAAACAAGTGATATCGAACCAAAAGAAAGTTATGAGGAATATTTGAACAAAGTGGAAAACAAGTAATGAACCTTTATGAACCACGTGAAAAGCAAGTGATGAGCCTTTAAAAGCAAATTATGAACATTTATAAACGAAGTGAAAAGCAAGTAATTGTCAACTTCCTTTTCTAGTTGAGGCTGAATGTCCCGCTTTCCCTCCTCCACCTCCTCACCTGAGGAAATTGTGTCCTCTTCCACTGGGCTCAAGGATCGATGGGATCTGTAGTCCTTCTCCTTTTTGTTTTGAAGCTTGAGTCTCACACGAGAGGAAGCCACAGTGAAGGCTACTAGAGAGCACTTCTCTGAGGACCCACCCTCCCGTGATAGACAAATTAGGGGAAAAAGCCAAACGTGGCAAAAAAACCCTCGGAATTGTGGCAGCTGGACTGGAAGATGCAGGATTCGAGTGGAAGTACGTAATCATCCAATGTGGGCACAGAAATCCGAAATAATTGAATTGGAATTAGGACAACAACGAAAGCCCAAAGCAAAGGCAGGAGGACAGAAAGTGAAAGGAAGATGCGGCGAGGCCGCTAGGAAGTAACCCGTATCGAGGTCCATGCACTGAAAAGTAGAATAACCAGGAAGGAGTACGGGCAGAGAGGGAGAGAAAGATAACAAGGAAAGAAAACCGGAAGAGACCGGGACACAGCGTAGCGCAACAACGGCAGCAAAGGAAAAACACAGCTGACTGAAATGTTGCAACGCGCAGATGTCAAGAGGAGGAGTACCTAAATAGCACTACGTACATACGACGTAAAAAGAACTAGACCGCTGCATGTACGTAGTTGAAGGCGTGCTGGAAATCAGGAAGTGTGGTAGCGACTCCAACGGGGCCATAGACGTCAATATCCAAGGCGTCGCATGACAGTATGCCCACTCGAACCCCGGGGCTTGCCCGTGTGAGCCCTGTGAAATTTCCTGAGTAACAAGGGGGCGTGAATATGAGAAAGGGGTTCCCAGGATTCTTCTGCAGAAGAGAACCCTTTCCAATGTACCAAGTACTCCAGGTGACCTTTATGATATCTGGAGTCTCTCAGGTATGATACTTCATATTCCGGTGCTTCAGGAGAGGATGGGACAGAGAGAGGTCAAGAAATACGAGTCTGGTCTGCACTCCTGAGTAATGAAGCGTGAAAAACCGGGTGAATGCGTCTTAGAGTGTGAGGCAATTTAAGGCGGAATGCCACAGGATTGATTTTGGCAATGGTGGGATAGGGTCCAATGAAGCGTGGCGAAAGCTTGGATGGGTGAGACCATCGTGGTAATTATTTAGTAGAAAGCCATACCTTGGAACCCACTTCCCATTCGGGAACTTCTTGTCGATGTTTATCGGCTTGTCTCTTATAGATCTTGAGACTCTCTGTCAAATTTTGCTTAGCCTTCTCATGGGTGTCTTTAAGACGAGTCAACACTTCATCCACTGCCAGAAGAGAAGTTGATATGCTAAAGTGAGGGATGATAGATCGGGGTGAAACCCATACGTACAGTAGAACAGGGACATACCACTTGTGGAGTGACTGGCGTTATAATACGCAAATTCTGCTGTAGGTAGTAGGTCCACCCAATTGTCCTGTTCCAAGTTGGTGTAACTTCGTAAGTACTGCTCCAAGGTTGCATTCAATCGTTCAGTCTGCCCATTGGTCTGTTGGTGATACCCAGATGATAATGCACGTTCAATCCCCAGAGCTTTGCATAGAGATTTCCAGAACTTGGAAACATATTGGCTTCCACGGTCTGAGACGATCTTATCAGGAAGACCATGAAGTTTAAATATGTCTCTGATGAAAATGGCGGCCATAGCATCTGCCGTGGGTAGGCCTGAAAGGGGAGAAAAATGAGCCATCTTGGTGAGAGAATCCATTGTTACCATAATGCAGGAACAACCTTTAGAACGTGGCAGCTCCACGATGAAATCGGTTGTAATATAGCTCCACGGATGATCAGGAAAACAGTATCCTGTTTCAACAAACCTATAGGTCGTTTAGTGCTGTATATGCTTCGGCTGCACACGCTACAGGTCTCCACATACTGTTTAACATCTCTGGAATAGCCTGGCCAATAAAAAGCCCTGCTGACCAGATCTAAGGTGCTGGCTTGTCCCCTGTGGCCAGCTGTTTTATGGTCGTGGCACCAGGGTAGCACCTTCTTTTGCAAGTCTTTGGATGCTATCCACAATCTTCCCTTCCTGAACAAAAGGCCCTCTGCCTTCGCTAAACCTTTTGGTTCAATTTGCGTAGCTGTGGCCTCTCTGACTTGTTGTAGAAACATAGAGGTGGTTGCTATGATTCGATTCTTGGGGAACAGTCTTTCTGGAGTAACGGAGGATGCACTGGAGTGGTGAATCTTCCTTGAAAGAGCGTCGGCCAATGTATTCTGACTTCCTGGGATATATGTGATGCTGAAATCATACTGAGAAAAGAAATGAGCCCATCGGGCCTGTCTGGAATTGACACATTCCATAGACTGTAAGACCTGCAGTATTTTGTGATCCGTTCTGATTACAAAGGGATGTCTTCCCCCTTGTAATAAATGCCTCCAAACCTTGCATGCCTTCTTCATGGCCAAGAGTTCTCTTTCGATAACTGAGTAATTTTGTTGGCTCGAGGTAAGGGTCTTAGACAAATAGGCCACTGGATGTTCTTTGTTGTCGTTTTCTTGAAGCAAAACCGCTAAAATGGCGGCTGTGGAAGCATCTGTTTCAAGTATGAACTGTTTCTCTTGATCTGGTTGTCGTAGAATAGGAGCACTGCAAAGCATTTTTTTTAATTGTTGAAAACTCTCTTCTGCTTGGGCGTTCCAGACGAATGCATAGAATTCTTTTTTAGAAGGTTTGTTATGGGTAGAGTAACCTCGGAGAATCCTGGGGTGAAGCGTCTGTAGAAATTTGCCATGTCCAAGAATCTTTGTACCTCTTTAATGGACAATGGAGCAGGCCATTTAAGAATGGCATCTACCTTCTGTTCGTCCATCTGTACACCGTGTGGTGAGAGAACAAAACCCAGATAGGTTACTGTTGTGACTCCAAAAACACACTTTTCTTTCTTGACCAATAGTTGATGTTGATTGAGTCTTTTTAATACTTCTTTCAAATGAATCAGGTGTTCTGGCATGTCTTTGGAAAAAATCAAAATGTGGTCCGGATATACGACAACTGACAGAAACAGAAGATCTGAAAAGATTCTGTCTATATACCTTTGGAACACTGCCGGTGCGTTTACTAACCCAAAGGGCATTACATGATACTCGTATAACCCAAAGGGTGTCCTGAAAGCTGTTTTCCACTCATCCCCGGCACGTATTCTGAGCAGATGATAGGCATTTTGCAGATCTAATTTGGTGAATACCGAGGCACCCTGGACGGCCTCTAAGATGTCAGGGATGAGTGGCATGGGAAATCTATCCTTCTCTGTTACTTTGTTCAGTCCTCGGTAGTCCATACAAGGCCGAAGGTCTCTGGGGTCTTGTTTCGGTATGAAAAACAATGGTGCACCGGCAGGGGATTTTGAGGGTCTAATGAGGCCGTTGCAAAGGTTATCATCCAGATATCTCCGAAGTACTTCCTTCTCCGTTTTAGAAAGAGCAAACATACTTCCAAAAGGCACCAGAGCTCAGGGCACCAGGTCAATGGCACAGTCCTCTGGTCTGTGAAGAGGTAATACTGCTGGGGTGCTGTTGGCAAATACTGGATTGTACTCTTCTAACACCTGGGCGAGAGTATGTATGCTGGCAGTAGTGAGGAGTGGGCTGGGAAAAGTCTTCACTGACTTATTCTGCGTCTTGTGAAAGCATTCGGTGAGACAGTGGTTTGAATCAAATCACAAACAGTTAGTCTTCCAATTGATGCTCGGATTGTGTTGACGTAGCCATGTAATCCCTAATATTAGAGGGAAGTGTGCAGCTCTGATTATATCAAATGATCTCTGAATGCTTGTGAATGCTGAGAGGTAAAGGTTCTGTGGTCTGGAGAATAGGTCTCGAGCTCAAGGGTCGGCCATCCACTCCTTCGACGTCTTGACCGTGACTTCGATTGATGCGTTTAGCTCCGACCTTGTCCACCCATAAGGTGACAGCAAAATTCCCGGCGGCCCCACAATCCAATAATGCTAATGTCTCCACTTGAGACCCATTGATCGTAACCTTCACAGTTAGCACCATTAGTCGTGAGTCTTCGGGTACGTTGGATGCGTCAATTGCCATGGTCACATAGGGACTACGAAAGGGCCCTCGATTACCTGTCCCTTCTAGGATCGAGGGTTTTCATTTCCCGCCGGCTTGGTGGGTAATTCGGTGCAATTCCGTACTGCATGTTTGTCTGAAGCACAATAGGCGCATAAACCTTGTTCCCTCCTTCTCTTTCTTTCTTCAGGAGTTAATGATCTCCGGGTGAAACCTATCTGCATGGGTTTGTCTTTGCGTTTGGTAGCAGGTGGGAGAGGGGGGGAGGTCCGGTGAATGAAGGTCTTAGCTTCCGTCTTTCATTACGCCTTTCTTGCATTCTGGTTTCCATCTGTAAAGCAGCAGTCATCAACTCAGGTAACGTAGCAGGTCGTGGAAAGTGAGCCAGTTCATATTTCAATTCCTCCTTAAGACCACGACGAAAGATGATGTACTGAGATTGATCAGACCAACCGGTCTCCATAGCCAGTCTTTTAAACAAAGAAATGTAAGTCCTAACATCAGCCTGACCTTTGTGTGCGTCTAACAATTCTTCCCCGGCTGCAAATGACAGTTCGGACACTCAAAAGTCTGTTTCAATAATTCCAAGAACGAGCTGAAATCCTGTAGTATTGGATAGTTACCAGTGACAAGAGGTGTGGCCCAAGCTAGGGCATTGCCTGTCATATTAGATATTAGAAATCCTGTTTTTGCATGGTCTGAAGCAAACGTGCGGGTTTTGAAAGCAAAATACACTCTGCATGCATCAAGAAACTCTTTTAGAGTCTTAGGGGAACCGTCGTATTTGCCCGAGGATAGGGCCATCGGTGGCAAGTCAGTAGACTGAGGTTCACCTGTCGCTACCATCTGCTTCAGTAGATTGTTTTCCGCCTTCATGTTTTGCATCTCTAATGAGAGGCTTTGTACTGTGGCTACCAATTCTTGTACTTGCTCTGAAGTAGCCATAGTGGGTTTTTGGCGATGCAAACTGTTAACTTCCTTTTCTAGTTGAGGCTGAATGTCCCGCTTTCCCTCCTCCACCTCCTCACCTGAGTAAATTGTGTCCTCTTCCACTGGGCTCAAGGATCGATGGGATCTGTAGTCCTTCTCCTTTTTGTTTTGAAGCTTGAGTCTCACGCGAGAGGAAGCCACAGTGAAGGCTACTAGAGAGCACTTCTCTGAGGACCCCCCTCCTGGGAGGGACAAATTAGGGGAAAAAGCCAAACCTGGCAAAAAAACCCTCGGAATTGTGGCAGCTGGACTGGAAGATGCAGGATTCGAGTGGAAGTACGTAATCGTCCAATGTGGGCACAGGAATCCGAAATAGTTGAATTGGAGTTAGGACAACAACGAAAACCCAAGGCAAAGGCAGCAGGACAGAAAGTGAAAGGAAGATGCGGCGAGGCCGCTAGGAAGTAACCCGTATCGAGGTCCACGCACTGAAAAGTAGAATAACCAGGAAGGAGTACGGGCAGAGAGGGAGAGAAAGATAACAAGGAAAGAAAACCGGAAGAGACCGGGACACAAAGCGTAGCGCAACAACGGCAGCAAAGGAAAAACACAGCTGACCGAAAGGTTGCAACGCGCACATGTCAAGAGGAGTACCTAAATAGTACTACGTACATACAACGTAAAAAGAACTAGACCGCTGCATGTACGTAATTGAAGGCGTGCTGGAAATCAGGAAGTGTGGTAGCAACTCCAACGGGGCCATAGACGCCAATATCCAAGGCGTCGCATGACAGTAATGAGCATGTATGAATACTGTGAAAGTAAAGTGGTGAACACCACAGAGTGAGTTGTGTGGAAAACACATTGTGGCAAAGCCAAGAGACTACCAAGGAGAATCAGAAATGGATGTAAACTCATGACACAGGTCCAGAAAGAGCCTATGTTGGCAAGGAAACCCAAAGAATGTAGAAGGATAAAAGAGTACCATGGGTTATCGTTTGCGTGACCTGTGATGGGTGGACCGTGTGGTCCGACAACTGTGCCTAGACCGAGTGACCCATGCCTGTAAAGAGTCAAGGAAGATAACGATGAGGAAACTGTTTTTTATTACAGGATTGCTGAAGTGAATGTGAAACAGAGCAATCTATACGAGCTATTGAAAAGCTGAAATGGAACTGTTTTTGAAAGCCAAGAGATTTGAACTGATTGTAGATTTTAAAGCTGGTTGGAAGCTGGGCGAGCTGACCTCTTGGGGAAAGGATCCCCAAGACTTTGTGAACTGTGTTACCTCTTGGGGAAGGAACCACAACACAGTTTGACTATTTTGAATTTGGGGGAAGGGAAGCTCGAAAGTAAGCCAGGAGCTGGAAGGAGCTCAAAACTTTATCTGGAACACTGTTGTTTTGTTTCTGGCATCCCTACACATTGTTTATCTTAAGTTGTGAGGGCAGGTTTAGGTTTTGTGCACAGACAGACCTTTAAGTTGAATTTACTGACATAGATTATCCTTCGATTTTTAAGGTAGGGAAATCCCACCTTAGCATAGGGCAAGTTAGGCCTTACTGCATCCTGACATTTAAGAAATTAAATCATTTTATTAGAAAATTGTATCTGTTGTCTGTGTCTTACTTCATGATGCCTTCACAACAGACAGTTGGCCTCATTGCGAGTTTGGTGGTATCTGGGTGGTAAATCCGCCCAGATACCACCAAACTGAATTGCCATTACCACCACTTGGTCAGGCGGAATTCCTGCCGAATTACAAGTGGTGGTGTAAATTCCCTTTTAGTTCGAGGCCATAGGACTTCATGGGGGTTTTTTTGGCGGCAATACCTTGGCAGTAATTCCGGCAATTTTGCTGATTTTTCAGCTGAGAGTTGGAGGATTTACCTCTAGAATTTTGCTAGAGGTAAATCCTCAACTCCGGACTATACCTGCAATATGGCAGAGCGGGAAAAGTGGTAGTAAATCCATTACTACCAATTTTGTCCCACTTCGCCATGCTTGTAATGTGGCCCACTATCCCTTCCTGCCCAACCACTTGAGCCAACCCAACCCTCCCTCCAACTCACTTGTCCCTATAACACCCCTGTGGTCTGACTCCATTCTGAACATGTCATTTCTGCTCACCCCTTCCAAAGAAGATCATGTTCAATCAAATAAAATCTTTGTTATCGAATAAGCCAAAATTATTCTATGCAACAACTATTTCAATGTGCTCCTCAATGGCCCCTGCTTACGCCAACCTATGTTTGAATTTGAAACAAAATATATTTTGTACACCCACAATGGAAAACCAAATTACGTCTACGGAAAGGGTACATAGACAATATTTTTGGCATTTGGAAAGGACCTAAAGAGGAACTTGATATATTCTTGAACTACCTAAATGCCCAACACACACACATTAAATTCACTATGGAGATTGGCACACCCGATATCCATTTTCCTGATGTCATAATAAAACCAATTGGCAAAACCATAGCCACATCTCTGTACCAGAAACCTACAGATGTTAATAATACATTATATCACTCCAGTTTCCACCCAGACCACCTCAAAGATAATTTAACTTTGAGTCAATTTCGGAGACTACGAAGACTCAATGCAGATGATCAAACATGCGAGACTAGTATGAACCAAATGACCGAAAGTTTCAAAAATAGAGGTTATCCAGGGCATTAGATAAGGCCACAAACAGATGCTCAGAAAAATCAAGATCCGATCTATTGGCACCTAAGACCCGCAACCAAGATCCATCGTTTGTCCACATTATGAAATACTCAAGACAAAGCTATGAAATAAAACGCTTGATGAAGAAAAATTGGAAACTGACCAGACTGGACACACAACTCTGCAAACTATTTCCCAAATCGCCCTTAATTGCCCATACAAGAGAGAGAAATTTAAAGGACAATTTGGTCAAAGCAGAAAGGATTACGCAATTAAAACCAACATTTTTGGGTAAACCCAAATTCGGGACGTTTCCCTGCTTACATTGCAGCCATTGCAATAACATCCAAAAAGGAGAACAAGTCAGACATCCATATACAGGACAGAGAATAAACATTAAACAATTTGCTACTTGCGACTTGAAATTTCTGATTTACGAGCCTAATCTGCCCATGCAGTAAATTTTACGTGGGGCAAAGCATCTGTAAAATTAATGAAAGGCTAACAGTACATAAGTCAAATATAAGTCCAAACAATCAAACATCTCCAGTCACCAGACATTTAAATGGAATGAATCACTCGATTGCTTAATTGAAGTTTTTAGTACTAGGAACCATCAACCCCCCCCCCCAAGAGGTGATGACATACATTCCACATTAACAAAAAGTAACTCTGTTGGATATATAAACTAGACGCAATTACCCCCTTGTGCCTTAATGAAGAATACTCGCTAGCAGCCTTTTTATAGATTCACCCGTCATAAATCACGTAACAAAGTAGACAGTCTAACGAGACCACAGTGAATCAGTCCACATAAATATTTAATTGAGAGCCATACCATCAGGAGCCACATACACCACTACAGAACTAGCTAATCCTTCTTATGTAACATTCTCACTACATAAATATGAATCTGAGCGAATTGATAATGAGAAATACACAGAAACATGGGTTATGTAAATAACTTGCAAAACAGGAAGAAGCTGACTCACATTATGGAGATTCAAAATTATTGTTATGTTAATAAGAAATGTATTATTAATATAGCAGCATCATGTTACATATTGTTTGTTATGATTTAGTCTGTTTCTGCACAATATTAATGAAAACAACCCTATGTTATAACATCAGAATTTGAGATTTGTAGTGTATTGTATTGTATTTTGTTATTTATATAGCACTCTTTCCCCATTTGTATGGCCTCAATGCGCTTTGTGGTTGGAACGCCCTTGGTGACCGTAGTCAATGTGCTGGTAATTCTAAAATAAAAGTTTAGATTAGGAGATGCTTGTGTGCATTTTCGCTGGTCTCGGACTTGGGTGGCTGGCTAGGCTTGTCAAAGCAGCCCAAAGGAGGTCAGGCACATTGGTGGTTTGAGATAGGGTGCTATTGTTGGGAGAGTCGATGTGTGACCAGCTATACCAAATCTCTTTCGTTGGTAGTGGCTGTATCCTAGTGGCAGAGGTTTTGAGGTACGTCAGGTGTTTCAGTGTGGGCGGCTATGTGTGCTGCTAGACTGGAAAGCATAGCCATTGCTGCATTCTATGGTGCATGGTTGGTGGGCCGTGCCTGCGGCCTGTGTGCACAAGTGTTGTGTAAGGTATATGTACCGTAGTCTTCGAGGTTATATGTACCGGAGTCTTCGGAGTTGTTCTGCTGGAGCAATCTTTGTCTAGTGTGGACAGTGTTGTCTCATTATTCATGGTCTCTCTAGTGTGGGTCTGAGCAGGCAATGACCGTGGGTGAGTTTGTTGCTGTGTGCCTCAGCGAGGGCTGCTGGCTTCTCTGGTCTATTTGTCTCATTATTCGTGGTCCCTTAGGTGTGAGGGTCTGTGGGCGGTGAGCGCGGGTAGATTTATTATGGTGTGCCACAGCGAAGGCTGCTGGCTACACTGGTGTATTTGTTAGGTAGGAATGTTGTTGTGCATGGGGTGATAGTATGTCAGGTGTGCCGCTGCGAAAGCTGCCAGCCACTTGTGTTACAACTGGTGTAGGGGAAGTTGGGTTGTTTCGATGAGCGATGGTTCAGGTGGAAATTGGGAAGAGCCAGGATTTGTAGGGTCTTTCTGAGTTTCAGATGGTTTCCAGTGTTGTGAATGTATAGGGTTATGGAGTTCCAGGTGATTGGCACTCTCAGGTTCGAGGGTGTCGGCGGTGGGGGTGGGTGAGTTTATTTGGGTGTGCCACAGCGAAGGCTGCTGCCTTCCCTGGTGTATTTGTTGGGTAATGGGTATTGTTATGTATGGGGGGGACAGTATGTCTGGTGAGCCACTGCGAATGCTGCCGGCCCCCGTTGTTGTGATTGGTGCAATGGTATCCTGTCCTGATTGGCTGGCCTGACTGGTTTCAGCAGTGTGGATTCAAAGGGGGAGATTCAGGGGGATATTATAGGAAGAGCCTGGATTTCAGGGCCTTTCTGAATTTCAGATGGTTTTCAGTGTTGCAAATGTGTAGTGGTTGGGAGTTCAAGATGATTGGTGCTTGGACAGAGAAGGAGGATCCGCCCAGCCTAGAGGAGTTGTGAGTTGGGACCACTAAGCGAGATCTGAGATTCCAGTAGGGCATGATTTTGTCTTGAAAGAAATCCGGTCCAGTGTTGTGGACGGCTCAGTGGGTGATGCACATGGCTTTAAAGGTAGCGCGTCGACCAACCGGGAGCCAGTGGAGTACTTTTAGTGTGGGGCTGATGTGTTCGCTGGCGGAAGCAATGGGAAAAGGTGCGGTAAGGGAAGATACATCAGAGAATCTGTAGATGGAAGACACAGGTTTCAGATACAGTAGTGGTGTGTTGGGTGAGGGATAGGTCTGAGTCCAGTGTGCATCCCAGTTTTTTTTCTCCATATTTGAGATTGCCGGTGCTTGTCCTAGGGCTTGAGGCCATGGATTCGGTTGGAGGAGGAGGAGGGAAGTTTTCCCGCAGACTAGGATTTCAGTTGTCCCCGGGTTGAGGATGAGGTGGTTAGTCATCATCCAGTGGTCAATATCCGAGAGGCATGATGACAGGTCCGGACTGCCCGATCATTGAGATTTTGGGATTTTGAGGATGAGCTGGGTGTCATCTGCGTAGCTGTAGCAGGTAAGATTGTATAAGCGAATGATTGCAGGGAAGGGTTTTAGATAGAAGTTGAAAATTAGGGGAGGTAGGGATGCTCCTTGTGGGACACCTTTCCTTACTGGTCATGATGTGGAAGTGAACTGGTGGAGGTGCATGATTTGTGATCAATTTGAGATAAAAGAGGAGATCCATAAGAGGACTGTGTTTCGTATTCCTAGTGTTTTTAGCCTGTCTAGTAGAATAGAGGGATCAATGGTATTGAAGACTGCGGAGAGATCCAGCAGGATGAGTACTGCACATCCTTCTGCATCAGCTGTTCTCTTTAGGTCTTCCCAGATGGAGATTACTGAAGATTCTGTTCCCCTTAGAGGCCTGAAGCCTCATTGTGCAGGGTCTAAGAGGTTGTTGGCTTTGGCAAAGTGGCCAAGCTGTTTGTATGCCGTGCAGGCCATGAGTTTGGCGGTGAAGCGTGTGTTGGAGATAGGGCGGTAGTTCTGGGGGAGGAGTGGGTCAAGTATTGTTTTTTTGAGAATGGGTTTGACATATGAGGTTTTTAGGGCTTTTGACAAATGCATTTGATAAATGCATAAAAACGACACTATGTACTCCTAGACATATGTAATCACCAGTCGAATATCAGTGTATTACATGAGTGTGGTAATTCAGAAAAGATGAGGACTGTTGCTTTTGATGTTCTGTGAATACCTTATTACTACATTGACCAGCATGCAACTGACTTGGATTCACAGTTCAGATTAGATGCTCGACACATAATTAAGTCAAATGAATATTGAAAGAACACACTGATATTGATAGCATGTTGTTATTCAATACGCTATTATTTCATGAAGAGCAAGTAAGCGCGAAGGTAATTCCTTCCAGTTCCGCAAGGGCCCTCAGGTGATCTAAGGACAACTAAAGCACTCGCAGCTAGATACAAGAGCTCTTCTCTCGGTTACGGATTGCTGCAAACATGACTGTTACTTATGATTCGAAGATTGAGCAGACACTATTGATGGGATCAAGTAAGCCTATCTTGCAACTTTAAGCAGATTCACAGCCCGCAATGACTAAAATAGGTAGATTTAATTCGGCAACTTATGTTTCTAGATAGGAAGCTAATGGTTACCAGGACAGCCAACACGCTTCCAGGAATCTGACACACATTCAGATCTAGCTACAGAACGTGAACAGAACGCTGGCAATCCGAAAATAATTAAGGACACCACTGGACATCTACACTCTTAGCAAGTAAGTGGAACACTGATCGATAAACAACGGTACTAAAACACGGTATTATGTGTTTTTAGACAAGATGCCAATAGGAAAGTTCCTTTCTGCTGAGATGTTAGTGACATACGTGTTTTTTGAAGCAATTTCAACTTAAACATTTCTCTTAGATGCAAGCATGCCATGAAATACGATGAAAAGAAGATCTGAGCTACAACACTGTTGACAGCATAACTATCAACAGAGTACAGGTACCAATTTGAACATGCATTAGATGTTAAGCATACGCAGGAGCCCCGGCTAGATATTATTTCACAAATATCGACATCATTTTTCACCCATCTTAGAACTTATTAATATTAGAAAGGGTTTCCTTTGTTGAAAGCAAACATACAATTAGTTCAAAGCATATTTGGCATATTGCAATTGACACAAGCTTTTTATACCACATATGGAAAGTAGCAATGCACTGATTTTAAGTTTTCATTAACCTTGTAGATTATGCTGAAGTTTGAAACAATGGATTGTATGAACCCAACTCACTGAACTAAAAAATGCTCCTGAAGAAGAGAGGAAATACTTCCCCTCTCAAGCTCTTCGCTCCTCTACTTCTAACTCCCTCAGGGTCAGTAATTTTTCCAAGAAACGCGCTGGGGTAGATCTCTGTCTTAGGCTGGGGCCTCCCTTTGGAACAGCCTCCCTGCTACCTTGATACTTGAGGAGAACCATCTCTGGTTCCGGAAGCACCTCAAGACCTTCCTCTTCGCTACTGCCTTTTCCTCTCTTCTCCCCTGCTGATCTGTTTTCTTTATCGGCACCGTGCACCTGGCCACCCACTGTCCTTCGGGCCCAGGTACCTGCTCACCCTACCACCCTCCTGCACTGCCTCCAGGCCACCTCTTGCAATAGAGTCTGTATTTCTACCCATGTAGTCCCCAACCCACCTTTCTTCTCCACTTATCCGATATACCTTATCTGACCAACCTAGCACTTGTCACTTGCTGGCTGCACTACCACTGGTTATCGCCTTTATTTATTTATTTTACTTATTCATATGTATTCTGTTTCTCACCTCTGTTCTGCACTTTCCACCTATCCCCCTTCCATGCACATTCCCTCTTTTTCCCTTTCCCATGCACTTTCGCGCTCTCAATGTCCCTGGGCCTATTAAGATTGTTGTTGTTGTTCTCCCCTGTTCCCCCCCTTTGCCTGGTCGCGCTCTGAAACACTTGTGTACGAGCGCGATATAATAAAATATCATATCATATATTCCATTCCCAAAACGCATTTAGCGCCCTGCACTATGAGTGCACAATAACAGGATATATGTTGGTAGTATTATGATTAAAATGATACTTTTTTTTACATGTGAAACTATTGTGAATTTTGTAAATATATACCTAATTAATGTTTACATTGATGTGATAAACTTGATGAATATTAGATTGAACTCGTTAATGTACTATCATAACCATTGACTGTTTTCATCAGTATTTGTGAGTTCTGGGGACAGGAGTGTCTATCAACTAGGGACACTTTACTTTATCATTTTGCACCCTTTCCGGCCCCTCAACATAACTGTGGGTATCTTTGTACCCCATTTGTCCAGTTCCTTACAAGTAGTTACATGTCGCGCCTCTTATGGGTCAACGGCATCCATCTGACAACATCCGGTATCCACCTCCTCAGGTGAGGGAGTCGAGCCACCACCTCCCTGCTCACAGCTGCTGCGAAATAATGTTCCATTGTGAAAACCGGTATGGTCTGCCAGATTCAAGGATGGCGGCTGGGTGGCACAGTGAATCGAGACTCACAAAGCGCTGTCTCAGCAGTCCTACAGCGCATGCCCCACCAGAGAGCTCTTGAGTGCAAGCATTACCCAAAGCCAATAGATGGGGATTACTCAGCAAATGTCTGCTGAGATGTAAAGACTCAGGCTCATATGATGCTAATATTGATTCAAGAATTCAATTTCCAGGGCAGTTGTCCATAACAAACAATCCTTTCCCCTCGCAACATCGTCATACCCACATGTCAAAACTGCATATATTATACGTTGCCTTTATGGCATTACCATGTCACTGATCCCCCCTTCTCCCTAGGGAGCTGCCAACATCAACACTCTGTTGCACCTTTATAATTGGGATCACTGCTGGGTTAATAGAAGTGGGGGCTGAGTAGGAGTTTCATTAGCTACTCACTGTGGGGCAGTAGTCATTTTGTCACTCAGATATTGGATGCTCAGAATCTGGAGACTTTTCATATGACCAGTGTATCCTAAGTAATCACACCCTAATTGGCCGAAGTGGCAACCCCACGGATTCCATCACTACCACCAGTGACTTCTACTCCCCAGCCAACAATTCCAGAACTGGCAGTTGCTGAAGAAGTAGGTCAATCCGATGCTTTTGCCTCAGCATAATTGCAGCTGGTCTCTGCTGGATCCATCCTGCATTAACTCCTGATTTAGTTTCACTTGGAAAGACTTTGAAACCTCACCTGAAGAGGGTCAAGGCACCAATACAGACCATGGCGAGGCTAGATAGTCTGCAAGGTCATGTTATTTTGTGGCAAATACCACTAAGACCCTATGCAACAATTGTGAACTTCCTTCTGGTCTTTAGGTCTTAGCATCTAACAACGTTTGCTCACTGACCTGTGAGGCTTGTTTCCACGCTAAGAATATTTGCAATTGGAAGGACAATGCATTCGTCTGAACGTCTGCTTGGTTGTTTGGTCTAGAAGTCAGACCCTGGTAAACGTAAATACTTTAGCTCATTGGAAGCCCTGATAAGTGCATTTATGATGGGCTGAACACATACACAGGATATGGCTACCCAGGGATCTCCTATAGGGGCACAAGCCCAGCACTTGCATAACTGCCACCACCAATCTCACTAAGGTATCAGCCTTAGAAATGGTTTGCTCTGTTTGTCTGTCCAGCCTTTGAGGGGCAATACTGGAAACGTGCCCAACAGTCTGTTTAATGGTTTTAAATAAAATTGTCCAGTATGTGACTTGACTGCATTTCCTATGCTGAGTTTATACATAGGTGCCATAGTGGGTAAAAGGCTCAGTCAAAAGGGATACACAACTAGCCACTGTAAGGTTGTGCCACTTTCTGTTTTCCGACCCCTGAATTTTTCTGTTTTGAATTCTTTGCCGCTGTGATTTTTTTGCAGTTTTGAATTTTGCCACTTTGTATTCTGTCACTTTTAGTTTTTGCCACCTTACATTCCAACACTATAGGTCTTTGCCACTTCCAATCTTGCAACCTGTAACCCTGCCATCTCTAATTTATTTTACTGAAGCGAGTTTAGCCACCTCAAACTTTGCTACTGTGAATTTTGAGAGTCCCCCACATGAGGCTTTGTGACTGCGAGACAACCAACACAGGGATGCTTCGTCCCTGGGAATGGTTGCCATTCTGGAGACTTGACACCATGGATCACCGCCTTTGGGAACCTACCACCACAGTGAGGCATTTACCACAGTGGACTGTTGCGACTTCACCACCTCCGGAATTTGTGACCGAGACAACCACCACAGGGGAGGCTTCCGTCCTTGGAAACCATTGCATTTATGAAGCACTAATTATGTGGGACAGCCACTACGAACCAACAATGAGGTATTCGCCACTATGAGGCTCTGCCATTAGAGGGGTTTGTGTCGTAATCCCCACACTGTCACATAAGCCACGGCAATAATAGGTGTCAGGAACTGTCACCCACAGCAAATCCTCCTGTAATGCGAGCCGGCCCCTGGGATAGTTGATGCACAGCTCACCTCAGCAACAATAGTTCACTGACCGGCAACAATCACAAGACACCCATACCTACAGCAATGCCCCGATATAGGAAGGACACATGAACAAGAATGAAGAACAGAGCAAGAAAGGGAAAACACACCACACCTCCACCGAATGACAGGAACCACTAATCAGAAAACACAGCACCTCTAAATCACCATTAATCCCCCTTAAATGAGCTAATAGTCCGGACTAAGACGAGACCAAAAAATCATACATCGCTCTGCACCTCCCCACCTACAAATCCGCCAGATTAGAAATCAAACCACAAAAAAGGACACCGCTGATGTCAGAGGAAGCTCTACGATACCACCTACAACAAACTACCCACTGCAACATACATACCCCTTCAATAGAGAAAATACCCATCAAAAGACATTAATAAGAACAAGAGCAAGTATTATCTGAATCATGGTCTTGGTATCTATCTCTTTCATCAAGTATTACCCTTGAGAATTCTTACATCACAGGACATTGAGAGTGTGGAACTACTGAACGATACCATAAACGCAGCATCCACAATTCATTTTCTAAAGACTCATCGTTTGAGTTTTTGTACAGTTTTGAAACAAAACAGCCTTTGCCAAGTTTGGATACATTTGCTCCTTAGAACAAGTATCTAACACATCATCAATTGTAAGAGGTGGTCTACATATTGTTGTTAGAGGAGGTGCTCACGCAGACAATTCTGTCTGTCTTTATCCTACTGTTAGATCCCAGATGTACAATGTGGCCACTTTGCTTAAAATTTCATTCGGGAATAGAAGTGTCCAGCTTAAACCATCCTCTACGGCCATTGCTGCCTCTAATGAACCAAGCTAGGCTTGGCTGTCTTCTTTTCTGACAGTCAACCATCCGTCTCGTCCATAGCAAATCATTTTAATGTGTTATCCTGAAACACGTAGGGTAGCAGTCACTTATTTGCTAAGGAGGGACTATTTTCTGATCTAAATTTTAATACCATCTTGACACTACAGGAAACCCGGCTCATTGACAAAATCGTGCTTGACGGAAGAATTACCATACAAAGTAAAGCCAGGAAAGGCAGCAAGAGTTGGCCTAAAGGGGTTTAATCAATGTCAAAAACTGTTTTAACTTGATTGAGCTACCCACTTCTTGTGATTCCATATTGGCCGGCATTCTTACCTGGCCTTCAACCAAGTCCTCTAATAGATCCTGCTTGTCGTTACTATCTATAATTATATAATTATAATTTGGTTATTTATAAAATGCTTAATACCCATAGGTTTTTAAGAGTGGACCCGGAGATCGAAACTGTTTTGCTCCTTGTCGTTTTGCTTCCAGGGTGAGCGCGTTGCCCCTTTGCTACCCTTCAGGGCCCATGACCCTCCTGCTAACTCCCCTAGTACTTCACCAATGAGGCAGTTTGGGGGCTTGCTCTGGAAGCATCTGGGTAATGGCGATGCATTGTAACCGGTGACCTTAACTGAAGGATTTCAGCAGAACGTGACCAATTTGAAGATATACCTACCCCTGTTCTTAAGCAAACCACTTACAGTAAAAGTGGCTTAGAATGGGGTACGATAGTGAAGTCACACAAATTGATCATGCTGAATGGGCGCTGCGCTGGAGACCATCCGGGCAAGTACACTAGAATTGCCTATAATAGTGCTTTCACTATTAATTATATTTTTCTATCTCGTCCTTATACTGTGTTGAGACTGACCTATTTGTCATTCCTTGTGATCAGAGCAATCACTTTCCGCTAATCCCTCTGCTTAGTTTAGAGGTACCTACTTCAGCCAATGACTGTTGGTCATTTAATTGTTAATCATGGCTGTAATAAAGTTGGAATAATACCAATCTTACAAAATTGTATTCCAACAAGCTAGCTTTAATCATAGCTGGTACACTAACCTCAGTGTGGCGGTCCTCTTTGAACATACTTATCAACAGTGCTTGTGTCGAGGTTACTCATGGCAAGTTATATCTAATCAATTACAACAGTGTATGTGTTCACTCTGGCCCCCTTAAGGCAGCCTTGGAGTCTCTCCTTGAAGGTTACTACTTGAACATTGCTCATATCAACAAATTGAGTCTGTACGCTTTATCTGAATCCTCTACCTGAGTTAGTTCTTATACTAACAGACAACATAGTGTGACAAATCTCAGGGTATTGTCACTGCTTCCATAGGGGGATCCCCTGCCCCTGAGACCCGGGAGATGAGGATCCTGCAAGGACACACAGAGACTGCTAGAAGATGTGCAGAAGCCAGCAGCAGGAAGAAGCAGTTCTGCGAAGACACCCGAGCAAGCCGGTAACGCCACACAAGGTACTTAGGTTACTTTAACGGGTGGAGGCGATAGAAGAGAACGAAGGAGGCGGTTGTGGAAGACTGAAGAACCCCATCTCCCTCGAGACAATCGCATGAAAACCAGGGCCTGCCAGGTCACTGAACCAGGCCTGGGTGTAACTTGTGATGAACCTGAGAGAGGGTTCTGGGACCCATATGAAGTCGGGGAAGCCCCGCACGAGAAGCACACCGGGCTCTGGGACCCATACGAAGTCAGGGATGACCCGCACAAGCAGCACACTAGGGTCTGGGACCCATACAAAATCAGTGAAGCGCTGCATGAGCAACACACCAGAGTCTGGGACCCATACCAACTCGAGGAAGCCCTGCATGAGCAGCATACCAAGGTCTGGGACCCATACAAATCCGAAGAAGCACACAATCAAGGGGCTGGGGCCCATAACAAGTCAGGGAGCTCCCGAGACAACATAGGGGGAGTGGGACCCACACAAAAGAGAGTGAAGCTACACAGTGACTTGGGAAGATCCTGGGACAGCCCAGAGGGATCAGGGACCCACATAAGGGAGAAAGAGAGGTACGAGAAGTGAAGATAAGTGGTTGAGGACCCATTGCCAAAAGAAGCTACATTTTCTGGAATACTGCGATCTAAAGTCAAGTCTGGCAGGATAGTGAAACAGACTTGATGGTGCCTTTGTGAACTGGAACAGGGGAAGAGGCTCCCCACTGATACGTGGGAGTTGTGTTTTTGTGACCAGAAGATATACAGTCAAGTCTGGCAGGATAGTGAACTAGACTTGATGCTACACTTATGAACTAGAGAAACAGGGGAAAGAGCCCACCCCCACCGCCTCCAACCACCGATACTTGGGAACTGTGTTTATTGTGATAAGAAGATCTACAGTCAAGTCTGGCAGGATAGTGAACCAGTCTTTATGTTACACTCATGAACTAGAGAAAGAACAGGGGAAAGAGACCCTCCCCCTGATGCTTGGGAACTGTGTTTATTGTGATAAGAATATCTACAGTCAAGTCTGGCAGGATAGTGAACCAGACTAGTGAACCAGACTTGATGTTACACTCATGAACTAGAGAAAGAACAGGGGAAAGAGACATACATGGGAACTGTGTTTTTGTAAATGTGTGTCCAACATTAATAACTTTGAAGTTAAAGAACAACTTGTTCTTTGTCATCAAGAACTGAACATTTGAACTGCATTCAGAATGAGAAAAGCCTCCTTCTGGATCAAGAAGACATACCGTTTTTCCTTAGTTTAAAGTGTAAGGGATGGAAATAGGTTTGGACACAGGATGGTGGACATTTTACTTCATTGGACATCCTGACAGAGTCCTTAGTCTTTTGGTTGAGGTAGGGCAACCCCTTGTAGAAATAGGGTAAGATAAGTTGTCCTTTTCTTTATATAATAAAAGTATTTGCCAACAACCATGCCACCACTGTGTCAGACTCGTACTTCTGCACCCTTACACATGGTGTCAGGGTTGGGATCTGGCCTGGTTGACACGAACCGGGAGACCCTAGAATTTTCCTATCTTTGTTATAAAGCTGCCAGCCCCTCTATGGCAGCCAGGGTAGTCCCAAAAATCCTGAGCCCTAGAATGGAAGTAACATTTAATCTCTTAACCTCCCAGGCTATTCTTCCAGTATGGAAGGCAGTAGCTGGAAGGTCATAGGGCTTCATTGTAAAGGGAATTTCTTTACAGTTCAACAAAGGAAGGAGAAATGTCTCCCTTCCCCAGGCCTTTCTTAGGCTCTCCTTAAATAGTTTCAATGATGTCCTGATTTTTACCAGAGGATGTATCTTTCCTGCTCTAGTCTTTTCTTGATGTTTGCCAAAGGATATATCTTCCTTCCCCTGGTTTTCTCTTCTCATTATGTGAGTGAAGACCCTTTTCCCAGGTGTATAATGTCTCTTAATGGGGCCTGGTGCACTAACCTGCCAGGCATTGTCTTGCATACACAATTCTCCATGTCTCTCAATACTCTGGCCCCAGACCCTTCTCTCTCTTCTGGTTTCTCTGGGGTGCTCTCTCACCCAGTATGTCTCTTTTTCGGTTTCTCTGCTCTCTCCCACTGGGATGAGGAAGATGGTTCCCCACTTCCTCCCAACCACAGCCTCTAGGCATTCCCAGCGCCTTCCCGCCCCCCTCTGCTTACCTTCTAGCTTGGTCCACGAGGGTTCTGTTCCTCAGCAATACCAGCTAGCTTCTCTGGCTTGCCCTCGGCTCTCACAGTTGGCTCTCAGTTGTCGATGGCACCACCATGCTGGTTTCTCCCTGTACATCGGGTCTTGCTTAGACCAATCAGTTGGCTTCTTTCCTGCCACCAGACATCGCGTTCCCCAGCCTTCAGGAGAGTTTAGGCTTTCCTTCGCCTTTTTGGATACCATCTTCGGTCTCCTGATATCCGGGTCTGCAATTTGTCCTGTCTTCACAAACCTCACTTCCCAGCTCGATGCTCCTCTGGGGCAGGAATGACCATGAGAAAAGTAATTCATCGGATTTTATGGTTAGCCGCCTCTTGAATCCCGAATAGCTAGTATGTTTGTCTTGGTTCCACGTAAGGCTCTTCATTTACATTCATAAAAAATAAATAAATGAAAAGCCTTACATGGAACCAAGACAAACATACTAGCTATTCAGGATTCATTGCCCTGCTTTTCTTCGTGTCAGTACTTGTGGAGCCATTTTTTTTTCCATACTTTCCTCACTCATTACAGAATTGTCTATGCTACACTGCATGAAGTAACTACCAGCATAAAGAGGAGACATAGAGGATGGGGATCCTTGGGCCCTTTCCATGTTGGGTAGTGGATAATGTAGGGCAGAATGGTGGTTGAAATACTGCGTTTTCCCTTGATAGTCCTCCCTTCTCCCACAGTGGGGGTTCCCCTCTCATGGGATCCTCCTGCTGAGTACCACCCCCAGGCAGACTATCGGATAGTGGCCTCACCTCCCTGGTCCCATGGGAAGCCTCTCCCCCCGGGGAACAAGTGAGGACATCAAAGGATTCATCACACAGCATAGTGAAAGATAAGGCAGCATGGGAGTCATAGTTCAACACATCAGCACAGGCACAGTTTGTAGACCCCTGATCTTTGGAAACTCTGGAGATGAATGATGCCTTATCAAGAGATGGGGATGCTCTAGTAGGAACACCAAGCCAGTTTTGCTACTATGACTTAGCAATATTTGCATTAAGTGGCTCCTTCTTCTTTTTGTACCAGAAGGATGGCCCCATCCTTCATTTTATAAAATGCTGATGACCCTGTCATAATCTCGAAAAATCTCTAGATGGCAAAAGTAGAGGAATTGCACTGTGGTATGGTCTGGTTGATATTACTCAGAAGGATGTAGCAGTGACTGCTTACTTGAATAAGGACTTGGGGCCTCATCACAAGTTGGGCAGAGAAGTAAAAATGTGGCGGTAAGGCTATTTCTGCCGCATTACTGCTCCGCCCAACTATGAGTTGGGAGGAAATTTGGGGATTCACCTCCAGCTCTGATCTTGGGGTAAATCCACCGACTTTCCACCCATTTGTGGCACAATTACCACAGGGCTACTAGTGCCATAGTAATTGCGCTGAAAATGCCCCATTGGGTCCAATAAACCCAATATAAATGGGGATTTACCGCCCCACCGCAACTTGGGATCTGACGCTAATAGCGTCGGACCAAGTTGCAGTAACGCTAATAGCATTGGGTGGTATCCTGCCGGATTTAACGCTGGGATACCACCCACTCGTGATGTTCAAAGAGGACCGCCACACTGAGGTTAGTGTACCAGCTATGATTAAAGCTAGCTTGTTGGAATACAATTTTGTAAGATTGGTATTATTCCAACTTTATTACAGCCATGATTAACAATTAAATGACCAACAATCATTGGCTGAAGTAGGTACCTCTAAACTAAGCAGAGGGATTAGCGGAAAGTGATTGCTCTGATCACAAGGAATGACAAATAGGTCAGTCTCAACACAGTACAAGGACGAGATAGGAGGAAAAGAACCATCCTGTCAAAGCAGAGGGATCATTCTCTAGCTTGGGCTTCCTGGGTCAAATAGGAAGATTCGACCTTAGTTTGCCTCATCATAGTGTCTCATAGAGCTAAATACCTATCTGATGTCTATGCTTGGTGGCTGATAAAGGGACATAGTGTAACGCTCACCTGACTCCCACGGGGGCGCTGGCCTGGTTTGGATTGCTGTGGCCTCTTCTAGGGTGATGCGCAGGACTCGGAAGATGGAATGGACCGGACCCCCAAATCTGGCTTGTCTGGCTCGTAGAAATATCCTTCTGGGTGTGAAAAGGGAGTATTAACATTCTGCGGGATAATGCGTAGGCCTCCCACTCCCCTTCTCACCCTCCACGAAACCCTTCTGCGATTCCCCATGAAGTCTCACCTTAGGGTCTGAAAGGACGAGCTCTCCATCCTGCTTCTGATGCAGGGGCGCGTTGTTATCCAGTTACTTCACTGGATCTCGGATTGGTGAGAGTTCAAGTTCGCTTGACTTTTCCGGTAAGGTATCGTAAGAATTCTGTTGCAAGTTCAAGCTTTAAATAACCATTGTCTGTTTTCTCTATTTCAGGTGCTGAATGAAGATTCTGAGTTAGGGAATGGAACCGTTGAAGGAAACTTCTGGTGAGTTTTTGATGAGTGGTTCCTCTAGTGTTCTTGCATTAATGCACTAATGCTTGTGTCTTTTTCCCCTTAGTGGCCGGGGTTCGGAAATGCCGAAGATACGGCGCCGACCCGAAGTGAGAAGAGATGTCCCAGTAAATATCAGGTAAGTCTTTGATGAGCATTCCGCTAATGTCCTTGCATTCGCTCATTAATGCTAATGTCTTTTTCCCCTTAGGGGCCGGGGTCGAGAGTACACCAGAATGTCGTCGATATATACGATGACACAAACATCGATAAGTTCCCGAAGAACATCATTCATAAAGTATTGAAAGGCAGCAGGTGCATTGCACAATCCAAAAGGCATCACCTGGTATTCGAAGAGTCCATATTTGGTGCGGAAAGCAGTCTTCCATTCGTCGCCTTCTTTTACACGCACCAGGTGATAAGCACCCCGAAGATCTAACTTGGTGTATATACATGCATCTTTTACCTGGTCGAGAAGTTCAGGGATCAGGGGCAGAGGATAATGATTCTTAATCGTTATTTGATTTAGGGCGCGGTAGTCAATACACGTTCTAAGGTCGCCTTCTTTTTTCGGCACGAAGAACAGAGCTGAGGAAACAGGAGACTTTGACGGGCGAATAAAACCATTGGCAAGGTACTGATCTAAATACTGTCGCAAATTAAGATTCTCAGGTTCAGTAAGGGCATAGATCCTACTACAAGGCAGTTGAGCATTGGGTACCAGATCGATTTGACAATCGTACGACCGGTGGGGAGGTAACGTGTTGGCCTGTTCTTTTTGGAAAACGTCTTGGAATTCTTGGTACTCAGGCGGTAGTTGTATTGTGGCGGAGGTTACTGTGGCCAGGCCCATGTTTGGATTTCTTGGATAGCAAGTTTGTGTACAATCAGGAAAGGTTATTCTCTTTGCTCGCCAGTCAATTCGAGGATTATGTGTTTCTAACCAAGGAATTCCTAGAATTACTTGAAACTGTGGGGCCTTGATTACGTCAAACACAATAGCTTCCTGATGTCCATCCTGACCCACTAGTGTCATTTCTGTAGTAGAATGTGTTACCGGCCCTGAGGCAATTTCGGTTCCATCAACTGTGGTAATGACATCCTTGTTGGTTTTCTATTCTGAAGTCTGTGATCAAGTTGGACCACTAAGTCTATGTATTCCGCGCAGGCTTGGGGCGGGTTTACAATTTGAGCTAGAACGTCTTTAAGTTCTCCGCACAGGCCTCGATGAAATAATGTGATCCTTTTATTTTCTGGCCACCCTGTTTCCACAATCAACCTATTAAAGGTGGCGATGTAGGATAAGAGATCCTGGTTACCTTGTCGTAAGGATAGCAGTTCGTTGTCCAGGGCCTGTCCCTGGGAGTGTCGAGCGAATAATCTTTCCATGCTTGCCTGGAAGCCTTGAAAATCCTGGAGAATTGGGTCATCTTGACTTACCAAAGGAACTGACCAATCGACAGCACAGCCGCTGAGATAAGATAATACAAAAGCTACCTTGGTTTGGTCATTAGGGAAGGCTCCAGCTCTGCATAGAAAGTGTAAGCGACATTGGTTCATGAAAACGGCATATTTCTTGGGGTCCCCAGCAAAACGTTCAGGCCCGGGCCAGTGGCATATTTCCAGGTAGATTGATTTGTACCGGGTTATTCGAAACCACAGGAGTGGGATTACCCCCGGAACCAGGTAACAGAGTTTGTCCTGCCTGACCTTGCAACAGCTGTTTGGCCAGGTCATCAGTTCGTTCCTTGGATAGGATCAGTTCTCTCCTGAGAGCTTTAGTCTCCTGGCGGGCGGAATGTACTTCTGCCCATAATTCCCCCAAAAGTTGGGCCAACTGGTCTGTCTCGGAAGTATCCATAGCGCCCGGGTAGGAAATTGTAGGTAGGCTTCGCGTTCTGTAACACTCACCTGACTCCCACGGGGGCGCTGGCCTGGTTTCGATTGCTGTGGCCTCTTCTAGGGTGATGCGCAGGACTCGGAAGATGGAATGGACCGGACCCCCAAATCTGGCTTGTCTGGCTCGTAGAAATATCCTTCTGGGTGTGAAAAGGGAGTATTAACATTCTGCGGGATAATGTGTAGGCCTCCCACTGCCCTTCTCACCCTCCACGAAACCCTTCTGCGATTCCCCGTGAAGTCTCACCTTAGGGTCTGAAAGGACGAGCTCTCCATCCTGCTTCTGATGCAGGGGCGCGTTATTATCCAGTTACTTCACTGGATCTCGGATTGGTGAGAGTTCAAGTTCGCTTGACTTTTCCAGTAAGGTATCGTAAGAATTCTGTTGCAAGTTCAAGCTTTAAATAACCATTGTCTGTTTTCTCTATTTCAGGTGCTGAATGAAGATTCCGAGTTAGGGAATGGAACCGTCGAGGGAAACTTCTGGTGAGTTTTTGATGAGTGGTTCCTCTAGTGTTCTTGCATTAATGCACTAATGCTTGTGTCTTTTTCCCCTTAGGGGCCGGGGTTCGGAAATGCCGAAGATACGGCGCCGACCCGAAGTGAGAAGAGATGTCCCAGTAAATATCAGGTAAGTCTTTGATGAGCGTTCCGCTAATGTCCCTGCATTCGCTCACTAATGCTAATGTCTTTTTCCCCTTAGGGGCCGTGGTCCGGAAATGCCGAAGAAACGGGGCCGACCCGAAGTGAAGAGGGATTGACCCAACAGGTAAGTCTTATGGTGGGAATTAAGCCTTTCTTATTCTCTTCCCTAGCTCACCTTTGTTCTTGTCATTTTCTCCTTTAGGCGCTGAAATGCGGCGGAAGATCCAGATGGTCGCTGATGGGCAAGAAGGCGCCTAGTAAAGGTGAGTGGAATGCTGCGCTGCAGCGAGCTATGCGATGTGCTTTTAAAAATGAATGTCTTCCCTTTAGGATCGTCGGCGAGATGACTCTGGACTGCGGATTAAGCAGGTAATGTCTCTTCTTTCTCCTGTTCTCCTCTCTTCTCCCTTTACAGGTGTTCCAGGATGCTGTCGGGTGTGGCTGGAGTCCGGATGCAGGAGCAGACACGGTGAGCGTCCAGCTGCTAGGTGCAGAACAACGCGAAGCATGAGTTGCTGCTTGGGCGTGGCTTAAATAGCCTTCAAAGTAGTTCCAGGTATGTATTCTTCCTCTAAGGTATGTATTCTTCCTCCAGCCACACCCGTGTGGTAAAGTAGTCCCATAGGTAAAATAGTCCCATTCAGGCCTCTAGGTGGCCTGGATGTTGCAGCACGGTCTGCATCAGGTAAGTTCACACCAAGCACTTCTTAACACAAAGTCATCCTTTATGAGCCTGGCGCCTATGGCGCCTGGACTGGTGTCCAACATGAGCCTGGCGCAAAAGGCGCCAGGGCTGAGTCCAAAGGGCCCCTACCTGGGGCCGCTGGGACTTCCCTCGGGAACATGATGTCTGCCTCTGTGGTTGCTGGGCCCGGTCTGGCTCCTTGGGGTTAGGCCTCATGACACATAAATATAGTAACAAGTCCCCTGTGTAGCTTGAGTATAGTGCGGACATGCTATGACACATGCAGTCAGTAATCTAGAGGCATTTATAAGGGGATATGGTGCAGAATACATTCTTGAAGTCCCTGCCAATTAACTAGCTCTTCTATCATTTGCTCTATGTGTGATACACACAAAGGACATTGCCTACTCACCAGTTTACAATCTGCGGTGTAGACAGTTAGTTGCTCAGGATAAAACCTACGCCGCCCCGTTGATCCCAAGTCAAGAGTCCTGCTGCAACCCTCTTGCCTTGCCCTCACATTTGCAGGGGTAGAAAGAAAGCAAAAGCTCACCCAGAAGAACCTGCCCATGTTGGTGAGAAGGCTTATGCCTACAGAACCTCCCGAATCTCATAAAGTACAATCAGGTGGCAAAGCTGAAGTGATGGTAAGGTTTCTAAGTGCTGTGAAAAGGAGCCCAACTTGTAGACTTGATTGACCTGATGTCTTTTTCTGTCACCACCTACTAAGTAAGGTGAAGGTGCTCTCTGCCTGACTCTATGGGCATCTAGTGAGGTAAAGTGGCATCCTTGAGCTAGTTGATGATTAACCCAAGGGTGTTCTGAGAGGACCCCCTGGTCACACACACTTGGTCCCTATCCCTGGGGTGGGGACAGTTACATGCTGTACCCCTCGGGTACAGCTAGAACCTACTTCCCTCAACTTACTGCCCTCAGTATATTTCTCCCCACACTATATCCCAACCAGGTAACACTTCCCACAGTGACTCCAGCCCATTGAATGCTACCATTGCCAGAGGTGATGCTGACCCTTTCTTCGAGACAGAACCCTCATTCTGGGAAGCCAGAACTATGGTGTGTCAGAGATGCCATACAACCCTGCATGTCATTTTCGTGGCTGTGGTGAAATCGCATGCCTGGCTATGGAGACCTTTGGTGGGGTGGACGGTATATCCCCAAGCTAGATGATAATGAGAACAGGTCCCCAATCCAGAGTATAATGGGACTAGAGGTGGTACAGGGAAGATCCCCTGGTCACTCCCACTTAGCCCCTATCAAAGCACAGGGGACAGTCACAGGGAAGATACTGAGTTCCACTGCACTTTACTTTAAGGGTGGCTACATATTAGTCAGAGGCCCCACAAAAATGCTAGGAGGATAACACTCCACCTCCTTTGACAGACAGTCAGTCTTGCTCCCCAATCAGCTAGTGTGGCCCCTTTGAGGCTGAAAGGCTCTGGAGTGACGAGGAACACCCTAGCGAGGGGTTCAGGTTCCCTCACTTTGTCAGAGAAACAGAGAAAGATCGGGTTATGGATCATAGAAACAGCTTGAATTGAATGTGAGTCCTTCGACAATTGAGTGAAAAATTGTAGTGAGAGATTTAATTCCTCGATTGGTGGGTAGTGATTGCTGAGTATAGACAATGAAGGCATATCTGAAACGTATGTTTCCCATACCATGTGCAATGAAAACATTGTAATGAGGGTTTCAGTTACCCTAGCAATGACAGATGAAAGCAAGATTATACACAAGAGAAACCCCAGAGCTCTCGCAAACATTTGTGCTGGAAGTTATACTAACAAACAGGCCTCAGGAGATATAAAGTTGATTTCCATTTGCTATCGGCACACAATTTCCCATGCAAAGCAGCTACAAGGTCCCTGATATCAGGAGGCAGAGAGGAGGAGTGAAGAGAGTCCCATGCTGCTGCATTCACACTAACAAAGGGCCCAATGACATCCAAAATGACAGGTGCGCCGCTTGAACGCATGTTCCATTCTTCCAGCCCCTCCCACAGCAGAGCTGAACCAATTGGATCCAACCAATCTCTATTTCCCACCAAATCTTCAAGCAGATGTTTGGGCTTTTGGAGAAGGAGATGGTAAAAAGAATTTGGAGGCAGTTGGTGAAAGGAGTTAAGAGAACAGAGGGAGTTTGGAGCAGAGGAGGTTGGACACTAGAGGTGGAGAAACGGTGTTGGACAAGGGTGAACAACATAAGGCGGGGGTTGGAGAAAATGAGGAGTGTGAGGTTGCACACTAGGAAGAGGTGGTTGGAGAAGCTAAGAAGGAGCTGGAGGAACATGAAGAGGTGGTTGCATATAGTTAGGGCTGGAAGGCAGGAGGAGGCATGTTGTGTCCAAGGCAGAGGATAGAGTAAAGATCCCGATTTTAAGGGTTTGCTTCGACGCTGGAAGGAGAAGTGAGCATGTGGTACAGCATAAAGGTGGGTCAGGTACAGCCATGGTATAGAGAGGTGAGAATGAGGATTCAGGAGGGGAAGAACACAACCAGATTCGAGTAAACCCCCCTGAGCTGGCTGAGCAATGCAGCGCACTAGACCAACACATGCAGATCACAGAGAAGCTTTGGGTCTACCACTGTCTGGTAGAAGAGACTCGTACGAGTAGAGGCCATACCTAGTGCAGTGTTCTGAGACATAAGGAGTTCATAACAACATCAGAAGAAGGGCTCAGTGACCACTTTAAATCCGCAATGAGAGGATGAGAAGAAGGGCTCAGGATCGCCTTTAAACATGGAAGAAACAGATGAAGAAGGGTTTGCACCTACAAACCCACAAAATGAGAAACTAGGCTAGGGATCAAGGAATCCAGTGCTGGACCCTCTATTTAAAGACCTGGGAGTATTGGTTTTGATTACTTTACTGTCCGACCTTTTCGTACAACCCACTCATCTACATGGCATGGCCCTGAAGTTATTGAAATCCTAGGCCTTTCTGAAATAGGGACATTGGTGAACACGGTTCCTTTAAGGGTACTGAACTACGAGAGCAAGAGAAATTGTAGCAAGAGAAATTTCCAGACAAAGGCCTCATGAAGATCTTTTTGAGAGCACATCTGAATTTGCTCCCCACGCGGGAAATTCTGTGCATCAGACTGAAGTCCGGGTTTAACGAATGTAGACTATGTGCCACATCTGAAGAGCCTGAAAACCTGACATTTGCTGATGCACTGTAAAGTGCTGAATCAGGAAAGAGTAGCCTACTTTTCACCTTTCGGCATGAACTCCTCGGTCCTGGAAGAAGATGTCTGGTGGAACAGATTATTATCGGGGTAAAACGCCAAATGGACCACCTCTGCAGCAAAACATCTCAGCATTGCCTTTAACAAAATCAACTCGCAGGCTGACCAAGGACCGGTCGAGTGCTAAGATCACAGCACATGAAAATCCATCTCTTCGGAGAAACTATAACGTCCAGTTCTTCCTTGTAAAAATCACAAAGTGATTATACACAAGTAATAAAAATAAATAAATAAATAAAAAAGAAATACAATTCTCGAAAATGGATATGGAGCACCCACTCAGACATCCAGGGTAAGTTACATTATACCCTGGCACTTGCTTCCTGAGTGGGCCAGAACATCAGAGGCTCATTCCAGTTTACCAGCAATACTCATTTAGCAAGTGACCCTGAACATCTGGGACACATCTGGGACACACTGTATTGTCTCTTGCTACTCACTTTGTAAGCCCACCTGAAAATTAGAGACATAGTGCAGGCTCTGTGAATGCGCCTGGAAAACCGAAGCACCCCAGATCTCTTCCCCAGGGATTGCATAGCAATGCCAACACTTATAAGGATGCCATGTTTGTTTCACTGTGTTGTGAGTACTGATATGTGCAAGGAAACAATGCCAACATTAAAAATACTCGCAAAACGCACTCCTGAGGGAGCTTCTGCTATGGAGCATGAACAGCAGCTTCAAACAAAAAGTGAAGCCCGCTCAAGGCTTGCTTCAGCCCTAAACCAATATACACAAAACAGGTGACGGAATAAACACTAACCAATCACTGCCCTTCAATCATTCACATCCTCAGCTGCAGACCCTCAAAGAGAGTCCAACCCCAGAAGAGGGATCTCAGGGCTATGCAAGCTCCAAGTCTCAGTCAGGCAGCGTGGGTGGTTAGTATAGGAGCTGGCTGCCAGAAGTTTGCTGGAGGCTGGAGTTCGGTGGAGGTTGTGGAGTGAGGAAAGAGTTTGGAGAAGGTTGGAAACAAAGGAAGGTCTGTCCAGTATGGGGTTGGAGAGTAGAGGGGGAGATAAAACAGGAGGAGATGGAGAAATACTTTGAGGAGATGGTAAAGAAACATCAGGAGGTTTCGAGAGAGAGAGAGAGAGACTTAAAGGACCTTCAGAAGGTGTAAAGACGAGAACATCAACAAGTGAAGGGACCGGTATTTCCATCTTGGTCTGGTTATTGATCCATAATCTTGTGAGAGTATTTCTATAGTAACATAATGTTGAAGAGCTCACTGATAACGCAAAGTAAGAAATAGGAATACAGAAAGCAAAGAGGTTCATAGGGGTGGTGGGTTAGGAAGAGGGAAGGGATATGGTTTTGGAAAGGATTACAGAGGGAAGTGAGGGTGCAGGATTACAGTTCGGCAGTTGTTTCATTTTGGATGCCTGTAACATGCATATACTCAATGAGTATTGATGCAATCTATTTTGTTGTTAGCGACTAATAATCTTGACAGTGATTATAGCAATGCATCTTAAGAGCTTTCCTTTGTAACATTAGAGCTCTCAAATATAATGCTTCTTCTTCAATATAGTTTGATACGGTAGGGATTGCCAAACTAATTACAACTGGTAAGCCCTAAAAGCGGTGGTAACGGAATTTTTGCCGCAAATACTGCTCCGCTGGATCACAAGCCGGCGCAAATTCCACCGACTAGAAAACTGCTGGTGCAATTACTACCAGCAAGACTACCAGCGCTATCACACCCGGCAGAATTTGGGCTGAAACCATGGAGTGCAATCACTGCTGCATCCCAAGACCCCATATGGTGGTATTAGTGCTGGAAAACAGCACAAATAGCGCCAAAAACACAGCGCAATTAGCCCCAGCCTCCATAAACATAGGTTCCAGAAATAAAGCCACATGTGATTCAAACGCACCCCAGAGGGCTAGAGAAGGCACACGCCCTCCCTAAACACAGTTATAAACACAATGCTGCCACTAGCCATTGCGAGATGGGACATGCATCTGCTCATGCTGCGCCTGGAACTACAGAGGCAGGACAACCAGCACAGGGAACTGGTGGTACAGGGGAGGAGAAGGAGAGGCCATGCAAGGCGAGCACCAATGCCCAGGGTCAGGCCCTCACCCTGGACCCTCACTGACAGACAGCTGGTCACCCTGTACTGCCTCAACACAGAGAACATAACTGAGCTGCTCAACATAATCCAGGCTGACATAGAAAGCATAATCTATATCGGGACAGCTGTTCCCCTACTGCTGAAGCTAGTGTTGGTCTTACAATTCCTAGGAACGGGCACATTACAGCACTCTGTGGCCATGATGCATGGCATGGCACATCCAACATTCTGTGCAGTCCTGGCCCAGGTGCTGAAAGCTCTCCTGCGTCATGTGTTATGCTACATCTCACTGCCCACCACCCAGCACAGGTGCACGCCATGAAAGCACAGTTCTATGCCATTGCCCAAATGTCAAATATAATTGCACCCCTGGACTGTACCCATGTGGCATTGGTGGTCCCCCAGACCCATGAAGCAGTGTACCACAGCCGTAAGCACTACCACTCCTTGAATGTGCATGTGACCTGCGATCCCAACCTGTATATCACCCACTGCTGTGCCCGCTACCGTGGTTCCACTGATGAAGCCATGGTCCTACGGAACAGAACACTGCTTGGATACATGGAGAGGCACAGAGGACAATGGACTTTGATAGTGGTGGGTAAAACTGTAAGCCCGGAGGTGCTGCAATGCACCTGACCAAATGGGGTTTGGGGGTAAGTGAGAAACACCACAAAGCATGGCATGACAAGTGAATGCAAACGTCGAACCTTCCCACCTCACTCATCAAAGTGAAAGTACATACCAGGGGACATGCAGATGTCTGACATACCTAGATAGATAATCTGATGAACACATACAGTAGCAACTCAAAACACACACATGACTACAGGTACCACAATGCAACTTGCATAATGCATCCCAATGACAAACAAAGTGCCACATCGCATCACACAACGTCAACCCTGCCAGTGCCACAGCCAAGTACCCATGTACACTCATCCTGCAATGCCGACCCACTGGCTCCAAAGCCCAGGGGGGCCGATAGGTAATCCATCAGGCCACATGCACAAGAGCAATTCACTGCCACAAGACAGCCACCATGTCAGCTCGATATTGCAACCGAAAGAAACATGACGTTACATCTGCTGCAAGGGAACAGGTTGCATGTGAAGTAAAAACAATGCATGATACAAGTGACACAACATGTACCAAGATCTAAAAGAGACATGCCATGCAAGCACATGATGTCCAATGCCCTGATGTCGTGAAATTACCTCCTTCCCCCACCATGCACTGTGACCCATAGTTGTGCCTCTCTCCATACGGTGACTCTGGATACCCGCATCTTCCCTGGCTCATGGCACCTGTGTGGGATCCACAAACACCACAGGATATTGCCTACAACCACCCTCACAGCAGGACACGTGTGTGCATAGCGCGTACCTTTGGCCTCCTGAAAGCCCATTTCCGCTGCCTGGACTGTACAGAAGGCACCCTGATGTATTCACCTGAAAAGTGGCCAAAATAGTGCTTGTGTGTGCCATGCTGCACAATATCTGCCTCCAGCGGAATGCCCCCCTATCCCTTGATGCAGACATGATACCCCCAGAGGATAAGGATGCAGTGCCTCTGGCAAAGGCGAATGCACACATTGCCAGAGAGGATGTCAGGGATGGATGACCTGCTCGCCAGGGACTGATAGTCAATTTCTTCTGAGACATATGCATGGCACATGCCAGGAGCCACCGAATGCCACTCACGCCAATCATTAAACACAACCATGACCCAATGAGGAATGTCCTTGCATTAATGAATTTCAACTTTTTAATTGTGATTATGTCTACTAACTATCCCCCTTCACCCTGCCACCATCAACACCCCAGTAAACTATCCCCTTCCCACCACCAACTTCCCAGCACACTATCCCCCTCCTCCCACCACCAACTCCCCAGCACAATATCCCCCTCACCCTACCACCACCAACACCCCAGCACACTATCCCTCCTCCCCCTCCCACCACCAACACCCCAGCACTCTATGCCCCATCCCTCCTCCCACGACCTTCTCCCCAGCACAATATCCCTCCTCCCACTCCCACCACCAACACCCCAGCACTCTATGCCCCATCCCTCCTCCCACGACCTTCTCCCCAGCACAATATCCCTCCTCCCACTCCCACCACCAACACCCCAGCACATTACCCCCCTCCCCCTCTCACCATCAACACCCCAACACAGCCACTGTGGGCTAAATGAGTGTCAATGTCACTTCTGTGGCCTCTTCCCCCTCGGGTCCTACCCCAGTGATATTGGCCTCAGGTGGCACTCTGACTGGTGCCTGTGTGTGCTGGGCTGGGTGTGCTGGGCTGGAATTCCTCTGTGGGGGTGGTTGAACTGGAGGGTATTGACCCAGGCGCCCGGGTGTGCTGCAGGGTGAGTTCTGTTGCCTGACAAATTGCCTCAGCAAAGGCCGAGATCCCTTCTGTCATCTCCCTGACCCGCTTACCATGCACAGTCAGGGCGGCAGTACTGGCAGCTGCCTCTGCCTGGTTTCTGTTCATCGCCCGTACAATCCTGCGGGTGGCCCCTTGAAGGCAATCGCGGATTGCCTGGATGTGTTCAGAATGGGTGTGGCCAATGGCCTCCATCTCCCTTTTCCGCCTCTCCATTTCATCCAGCCTCTGTATGATGGCGTGGCTTGGTGCAGTGTGGTGAACAGGAGGGGGGCTATGCAGGGGCCCACGGTGAGCCATAAGTAGGCATGTCCACTTACGTCTCAGGTGTCTGGGCACACTGGTTGTGGTGAGGGCCCTCAGGGGTTAATGGCCCTTCATCAGGCTGTGTCAATGGGCTTATGTTCCCCTGTGTCTCGACAGTGGCCCTGCCAGGAGGTGTGGCCTCTGTGTCTGACACTGCCGCTGCGGGAGTGGGTGCAGTGGGCTTGGAGGTGCTCTGGTGTCTTGTGGTGTTGGTGTTGGGTCAGGGCCGGTGGTGCCACCTGCAGGCTTGGCCATGCTGGGTCCAGGTGTATCACAGCAGTCAATGCGCCTAGGTGTGGCTTGTGTGCGCCTTTGTGGGGTGGTGGTGGTGGCTGACCTTCAGGGCCTGGAAGCACCACTTCGCGATGGGCCTGTCCCCTCATCCTCCTCTGATGCTTCAGGTGATGTGTGAGTGCCTGTAGGAGACATAGGAAATGGTATCAGTTATGGTTCTGTCACGTGTGTTGGCATGCAAGACACATTTGCTATGGTACACAGTGGCACCCCACATATTTGGGCAGATGGGCATGGTTGGTCAGGGAACTTTGCATGTGGGCACAGCTTTGTGGGAATGGTGCAGCCATGTGTGTATGACACATGGCCAGGTGGCCTTTGGCCTGTTTGTGGCGGGGTCAGGGTGTTCATGCCGGGGCAGATGATGTATTGCATGCATGCTTCTGGTCCTTCATGCCCCCACATCCCCACCTTGTGGGAGTGGGTGTGTTGGCTCTGTCTATGGCACTGACATGGCTCCATGGGGCGCTGCTGTGCAGCCAGCATTGTTGCACTGTGATGTTCAGTGATTGGCTAGCTGTGCCCATGTCAGTGTAGGGGGACTTGTCTTTTATGTGTCTCGTCTGCCATACCAAGGTGGGGCAGGTCAACTGGGCTCGCAACATGTTGGTGTGACTGCTGCACAGTGTTGTAGTTACTGAAGCACCATAATCACGCTGGCACAGGGTGCACCAGCAGGGATCTGGTATGCATGTCACTTGGATTGGTCACCTGCCACCCCTTCACACTGCTGTAACGCTCAGGGATGCACTTGGTGCCCTGAACCATGGTTGCTGTGGAGGGTGTCTGATGTGGCACCCTGTCACTTCACCCTGATTAGTCAGCCCAGCTGCTGGGTCTGCTGACATGTGTTCCTGTCCACTACAGCGTCTTGTGCTAGGCTGACATGTGTTCAAGGTCTTTTTCTGTGTGGTGGCGGGGGGTTTACTCACCTCCTGCCTCCTGGCACCTGCCTCTGCACCTCCGACTCCTTTGTTGCCCTCTATATCGAGGACGGTGCTACATATTTCTTCCCTGTCCGTCAGGACCAGTGGATCGATAGTTCCACCTCCAGTTGCCAGGGATTCCTGGTGGTGTTGAGACAGGAGTCCCCACACCCCGACCCTGAGGTCGTTCCATCGCTTTCTCCAGTCTTCAGCATCACAGAGGACGCTGGATACTGCAGTCCCCTTCTGGCTGATGGCATGCCAGATGGCAGTCTTGCGCTGGCCCAATGTCTTTCTCTGCCTTCTGCCGTTGAGTTTGTCGCAGTGAGCCAAAACCTCATCAGTGAGGACCACCAGTTCCCCCTCACTAAATATCGGTTTGCGCAGATGTTTCTCGGGCATCTTACCTTGGGTCCTCTCCTGAGACATGTTTGCTGTCTTTCGCCTCTGGATTGCTGCAGGAAGTGGGTGATTCTGGTTGGATTGAGTTTCTAAAGATGGCCACCGCCATGCTTCCAGTTCTGGCATTTCCACCGGCTCTAATTGTGAGGGGGCTCTTGGCGGTAGTGCTATTAGCGCCGATTTGTGGGCGGTGTGCCTTATTTCGGCTCGGTTTCTGCTGGGTGGTATTAGGGTTACAAACCAGAGTGGGGGGTGTGTTAACGCCAGGTTGTGCGATTCAGCGCTAATACTGCTGCACGACCCGTGGTAATGCTAATTCTGCTCGGCAGAAATTGCTCAGAGATTCTGCCAGACTCTTGATGAGGCCCATTCCCATAAACTCATGACCTACTATTTTGTATTGTATTGTATTAATCATTTATATAGTGCCCTTTCGCCATTTGTATGGCCTCAATGCGCTTTGTGGTTGGAACGCCCTTGGTGACCGCAGTCTGTGTGTAAGAGGTTCTAAGATCTGAAATTAGAAGATGCATGTGTGCATTTTGCCAATTTAGGACTTAGGCAGGCTGGCTAGGCTACAGTAGGCAGCCCGGAGGCAGGCATGTGGGTGGGTGCTGTTGGTGGTTTAGGATAAAGTGCTAGTGCTGAAGATTCAATGTGTGCCCAGCAAGACCGAATTTATTTTTCGTAGTTTGTCACTGTCTACTAATGGCAGAGGTGTTGAGGTACATCAGGGGTTTCAGTGTGGACAGCTATGTGAGCTGCTAGACCGGAATAACATAGCCATAGCTGCATTCTAGGGTTCATGGATAAGTGACTGTGGTTTATAGTGATTGCATCGAATGCAAAAGCATCGAATCGAATGCCTTAGCATCTAAAAAAAAAGCAACGAAAAAAAAGCATCGAATGCATTTTTTTTCTCCATTTTTTTAAAAATGGGGGTCCCCTAACCCTTGTTTTATTTACCCCTTAAAACCCATTACAATAAAAATAAAACCTTTACCTTTGAAAAAAATGCATTCAATGCTTTTTTTTGATACATTTTTTTCGATGCTTTTGGCATTCAATGCTTTGTATTTGATGCAATGACTGGATACTGGTGACCGTGCCTGTGTCCACAGACTAGGTTAGGCATACGTACCATACGCTTGGATGGAGTTCGACTGCAGTGTTCTTTTTCTCGGTCCAATGCGATTGGCTGGTCTCGCTATTCATGGTCTGCCTGAAACAAAAGGCTGAGCAGTGGGAGAAGGGCCCAGAGGGGATTGGGGGAATGGGGGGGGGGGCTGAGGCAGGGCACCATAGTTTGTCACAGTGTGCTGCTGTGAAAACTGCCGGCATCCGTGGGGTATTGGTGGATAGGACTGTTGTTGTGTTTGTGTCAGAATTTCTGTGCGCCTATAGACAGTGTAGAGTGCGATAGGGTTTCAAGAGGAGGGATGGTAAAGCCAGATTTTGAGGGCTTTTCTGAATGCCAGGTGAGTGTCAATATTATGAATGTGCAAGAGTAGGGAGTTCCAGATGATATGTGCTTGGACAGAGAAAGAGGATTCGCCCAGTCTGGAGGAGTTGTAATGTGGGACAACAAGGAGAGATGCTGTGCCAGATCTGAGAGACCTTGAGGGGTGGTTGCGAGTGACTTTGTCTTGAAGGAATTCTGGGCCGGGTTTGTGGATGGGCCGGTGGGTGATGCATATGGCTTTAAAGGTGGTGCGTCGACAAATATTGAGCCAATGGAGGACTCTTAGGGCCTCATTACACGGTAGGCGGTGAGCCATGGCGCTATTAGCGCCATGGCTCATGCCGGTAAAATACCGGCACCGCCTTGGGGGAAAGGGGATTTACCACCCCATTCCAAGGTTGTAGGGGCGGTAAATCCCCCTTCCACCATTGCCCTTCCCCATTCCCATTTCTGCCCCATATGGCTCTATGGGAATGGGGAAGGCACTAATTACGGCACCGCAATTTTGCGGTGCCGTAATTAGCTCCGAGGTCCCTTAGCGGGTTGGATTTTAACGCCTGTAAAAAGCAGGCGTTAAATCCCCCAACCCGCAAAGGGACCTCGTAGTAAGGCGGTAAGGATTTACCGGTACCGGTATTTTACCGGTACCGGTAAATCCCTACCGCCATCCGTGTAATGAGGCCCTTAGTGTAGTGCTGATGTGTTCTCTGGGAGGTAGGTTAATGAGCAAGTGGGCTGCCGCGTTTTGGATTGTTTACAGTTTCTGTAGCTGAAACGCTGGTGTGCCTAGGTAGAGGCAGTTTGCGTAGTCTAAGCAGGAGAGGATGATGGAGATGATGGCAGAGAAACTGCGAGGATAGGCGAGGTAAGGGAAGATACGCCTGAGGATGCGTAGATGGTCGGAATAGGTTCTGGATACAGAGTTCATGTGTTGGGAGAGGCATAAATCTGTGTCCAGTGTGCATCCAAGATTTTTCACTGAGGTGGACATTGCCGGTGGGGGGCCTAGGGATTGCAGACAGTGAATAGGTTGGGGGAGGAGCTCTGTTTTTCCCCAGACTATGATTTCAGTTTTCCCAGGATTGAGAATGAGGTGGTTGGTTGTCATCCAGTAGTCAATATCAGAGATGCATGATGACAGATCTGGATGGTTGGAACCTGGAAATTTAGGGATTTTAAGGATGATCTGGGTGTTGTCTGCGTAGTTGTAGCAGGTGAGATTGTGGGGGGCAGATGAGTGCGGGGAGAGGGTTTAGATAGATGTTGAAGAACAGGGTACATAGGGATGCTCCTTGAGACCCCTTTTGTTACTGGTCGTGAGGTGGAGGAGAACGGGTGAAGGAGCATGATTTGTGAGCAATTAGAGATGAAAGAGGAGATCCAAGAGAGGGCAGTGTCTTTGATTCCTCATGAGTGTAGCCTGTATAGGAGGATGGTGTGATCGATGGTATCACAGGCGGCAGAGAGTTCAAGGATGATGAGTACAGCACAGCCTTCTGCATCTGCTGTTCTTTTTAGAGCGCCCCAGACGACCGCTAGGGAGGACTATGTTCCTCAGAGCAGTCTGAAGCCAGATTGCGCAGGGTCCAGGAGGTGGTTGGCTTCAGTGAAAAGGCCAAGCTGCTTGTATGCTGTGTGGTCCATGAGTCTGGCCATGAAGCAGGTGTTGGAGATGGGCTGATAGTTCTGGGGGAGGAGTGGGCTGAGTGTAGTTTGTTTTTAGGAGGGGTTTTATGTGGAAAGTTTTATGGCTTCCGGGAAGGTTCCTGATGTTAGGGAGTGATTGAGGACTGAACATGCAATACTGCCTGCACAGGTTGAGACTAGGATGTTTTTGAGGATGATCGATGGGCAGGGGTCCTCAGGGGAGCCTAAGGGGTGGCTTTATGCTAGGAGTTTGAGGAACTCCTGGTGTGAGATTGGAGAGAAAGAGGTGAAGGTTTGTATTCAAGGGGGGTTTCGACGGGGTTCGGGCTGTGGGTGGATAGGGTGCGGGGCATGTGTTCCAATTTAGAGATGATGGCGGAGTGTCTGCTGATTGCGAAATTGTGGAAGTGTTCTGATAAGGTGTCACATAGGGATTGGGAGATGGGTGGTGGCAGTTAGAGCAGGCCGGGAGTTGAATTTTGAAATTATTCTATGCAGTTCTTTGCTCGGGTTGCGATAGTTTATGATTATGTTCCCATAGAATAATTTCTTGGTTTTTCTGATTTTCAATCTATATGCTCTAGTTAGTCTTGCTAGGGTGGTCTTGTTCTGGGCCGTAGGGATGGTTCTCCAGGTCAATTCCAGATGGTGCTTGATGTTTTTTAGTGATTTGAGGTTGGCGGTGTACCACCTGGGTGTGAGTCCTGATCTCTGGGCGGTCCGTTTTGTTGGGGTAAGGGGTGTAAGGTCATTTGAGAGTCAGAGGTCAAAGAGTTTGCTTGGGGCTGGCCCGTTCTGGAGGGTGAGTCTTGGGAGTCAGGTGAGGAGGGAGTTGGCTAGATCTGTTGTGATAATGACTTTTTTGCATGGTGGAGTGAGGGTTTACCATGAAATGATCGAATTAAAAAATTTGAAAACAGAAATGACAGAATTAATTTTTTTAAATAATGCAGGGGGATTTTGGCCAGTGCTGCTCTTGCTGCGCTAAGAGAGGGGAAGCACGAGTTGGGGGCGGAGGTGCTATGTTGCTCAGGGGAGATGCAAGCAGAGGGTGCAGTGAATAGCCAGCGGGGGTGGGAAGGTTATTTTACCTGGGTCACTGGGCGGTCCGGTCTGTTCCGGGGGCGAAGTTTTCATCTCCCACTCTCCATCATGCTGCTCTTGATTGAGTGGAGCGAAATCTACGTGGAGGGTGTAGCAGGTGGGGGAGAAGGGAATTGAACAGGCGAGGAGGAGGGATGTATACCTTGGGGTTTTGGTGCGTGGGAGATGGGCTTCAAAACAAGGTGGATGTTGGGATGGTGGGGTGTGCATTGGGAAAGGCTGGGTTAGGGTTTGATGTGTCTCGTCAGGTCTACTGGTGCGCCAGCGTGCGGCTGTGATTTGGCCAGTGTGTGGCATGGTGTTTAACCTGTGGGAAGGATACCTTGGATTATGTGACTGAGTAGAGGTAGGCACGCTAAACTGGGTTACAACAGCAGATATGTAATCACCGGGCCTTGGGGCACCTGGTCAGGGGGAGGAGCATTTAAGGTGTAGGCAGTAGGAGCGGTTATGGGAATCCTGGATAGAGGGGGTGTTGCGTGCCTAAAGGGGCATACCACAGTAGAAAGTAAAAGGCAGTAGGGCCTATATTTGGGACACCTGGTTAGCGGGGGGGGAAACACCTAAATGGGGATGCAATTGTAGACCGTAAAATGCAGTAGCACCTAGATTTGGGACACCTAGATAGTGGGAGAAACACCTGAATAGGGATGCAACACAGTAGACAGTAAGATTCAGTGGCACCTAGGTTTGGGACACCAGGATAGCAGAAGAAAAGCCTAAATGGGGACACAACAGTATACAGTATAATGCAGTAGATACTTGGTTTGGGACACCTGGATAGAGGGAGAAACACCTAAATGGGGACACAACAGTATACAGTATAATGCAGTAGATCCTTGGTTTGGGACACCTGGATAGAGGGAGAAACACCTAAATGGGCACACAACAGTATACAGTGTAGTAGAGTAGAACCTAGGTTAGGGAGACCTGGATAGAGAGAGGAACGCCTAGATGGGGGTACAACAATGCAGGCAGTAACTACAAGGTTTGGGATACCAGTGTGAAGGGGTACATGCAGCTTCCCTTGGAAAGGTGGAGACCAAGGGCCCTTGGACAGGTGTCGTCAACGATGCAGACGTGCTTGGCGATGGCGTAGGTGGCAATGAAGCAATTAGAGTAGAAGACTTAGGCATAGACAACGACTTGGTCAACAAGGTGGTCTACAGGGTTGTCGACGGGATGATGGTCCTCAGCAAGGATTTTGTCTGACTGTGGGTCGTCATGGACGACGAGGATGTCATGGACGGTTTATAGTCATAATGTCGACAACAAAAATGTCGACAGTCAAAAAGTCGAAAAAAAAATGTCGAAAAAAAAATGTCGACTTTTTTTTTCAATGCATTTTTTTTTCGAAATGGGGGGGTTCCCCCCCAGCCCCTCTTTTTAAAATTTTTTTGTTTATTTTTCCCTTTTTTTTACTCCCGAACCCCTAAAATAAATATATAATTAAAAAAAACGAAAGTCGACATTTTTTTTTTCGACATTATTTTGTCGACATTTTTGTCTGTCGACATTTATTTTTCGACATTATGACTCCCCACCGTCATGGACAGAGGAACTGTAGTTGTGGATGAGCATCGCTTTTCCATAGAGTGCTTGGACAATTAAGCTGCCACTGAAGTGGTCAACGAAGTGACCGTAGGTGCAGATGGAGACGTCAACGACATTGTCAACAAGGGGGCAGCCCAAGCGTGTGATGCATGTCCATTTTTTCCCTTCTTCCCATGGAAAGATTCTTCATGGGACCTCGACTTCTTCAATGAGGTGGTGCGCTCTAGGGGTCTGATGTGCCTGGCAGAGGCATAATTACTGACAGAGACCTAGTCAGAGGTCCGACACCCTCATCCAACCAGGCTACTAACCTCCAGTGGCAGTTCTTGTAGGTCATGGAGGAGAACGACTGGCAGATGGTATAGTTGGTCAAGTTGTGGTCCAGGTACAGACAGTAAAGACACTTTTCCTGAAGATCCTCGATGTAAACGTTTTGAAGGTTGCAAGTCGAGCAGGCCTTGAATAGGCTTTTCTTCTTTGTGTCTGTCATCTCCACAGACTCCTGTAGGTCTCAGATGGAAACATCGGAACTCTGGAGGCAATGGAATGGGCCGAAATTGAATTGCCGTAGGCGAGAAGTGATGCAGCACCAAACCGTAAGATTTGATATGATATGATAAGATATCATAGGTTATTTATAACGCGCTTAATACCCTGAGGTTTCTATGCGCGGACCGTGGATCGAACCCGTGTTGCTCTGTGTCATCTTGCTTCCAAGGCAAGCACGTTGCCCCTGAGCTATCCTCCCGAGACATTATGCATCATCGGATATGATATGAAATGGCATTTATAACGTGCCTATACACAGGTGTTTCAAGGCACGACGGGGCAAGGGAGGGGGAACTGAGGGAAGACAGACAACGATCTTACTAGGCCAGGTGACATTGAGATTGCGCAAGTGCAGGGGACAGGCGAAGGGGAAAAGTGCAGACGGGAGGGGAGAGGGGGCAGTGCAGTACATGGGAATGACAGTAAAAATACATAGAATAATAAATAATAAGTAAAAGATGCGACCAGATGGTGGCAAGTGCAAGGGTAAGTGCAGACATCAGGTGTCAAGTGCTGGTAGGGGACTCTAGGAATACAGAAAACAGTCCTCAAGCGCGGGGGTTGCCAGGGAGGCAGTACAGGTGTGAAACTGGCTGGGCAGGGGACCTGGGCCCGAGATCAGAGGGTAGCGAGGTGACAAGTGCAGTTTCAGTAGTGGGAAAAAAGTAGTGATAAATAGACAAATATCAGTGAGTTTCTAGACTAGAGAATTTTCAAGGACTCCTCAACACTTAACATGCAGTAAACAATCTGAAGATGGCCACCAATGGTAGAGCTAAGGGAACATGTCTAATGGGGTGCGGGTAATATGACCCAAAAATGACTATAATAGAGCACTAAGGTGACAAGAAGTTTACAACTGCAATGGTAAACTGCTTTAATGTTACCGAGGATTCCCAGCCTAACAGCAGAGATCCATGAAAGATTCAATGCTGGAGAAATTCTGGTACTGCCACATTGCTGCACCACCGTACTACACATTAGATGGCAAGGTGGAGTATTTACCTCTAGCAAACATCTGGAGGTAAATCCCCCAATTTACTGCCAAGAAATGGCAGAATTACTGCTGGCAGAATTACCTCTGAAATCTCCCTGGAGTCCTATCGACTCTGAAAATTAGGGTTAACACCGTCCTATGACCACTTGTAATCCTGTGGTAAATACGCGGGATGAAGTGGTGGTAACAGTAATCGAGTTTGGTGGTAATTCGATGGATTTACCATTGAATTATCACCAAACTCGTAATGAGGCCCTTTATGTTTTACAAATTGAAGATGGATGTATTCCAACTTTATTTTCTTCCAAGTTATGTTAATTTAGGATTTCAGTTCTAAATACAATGATGTAATAAAACATATCTAATGATTACACTAACATTTTATCTATTTTACGACTTTGCATAACCAACCATGTAAACCTCAATGTTCATTTCAATCCCAACTTTTTCCTCCCCAAAACATCCCTCTTATACCCCCGTCCCATCCTCCGTACCTTTCATAATGACCCAAACCACCGGGATTAACCAGTCTCTCCTAGAAAATCTGACAATTTCAGTGTAGCTCTAAACTCTCACTTCCCTTTTCCTATGATCCTCCCATTTTCTCCTTTTATCACCCTGTTTCCCTTATTTCTGTTCCTTTGACTTTCTTCCCAATCCCTTTTAATTTCTTCAGCAAAGCCCAGGGGTTGGAGTCGTAGTGGACATCTCAGGTGCATGCAATCAGCTAATGCAAAGTGTAGAAATTGACACCATACTGTTCAAATCTAGAATCAGACCCAGTTATCACCTTGGAAATCTTCTCCATCACCAATATTTGCTACACTCTTGCCAGCCACATATCAATATTGGGTGGATCTCTATTACTGCATGCTGCCAGTCATAAAAGACAAAGTAACTGTGTTAAGTTTATCTCATACTTCGCATCGAAAACACCCAGTAAAGGGTCATTAGGCATGGGCCCTCCTATAATTGTGGTTTTTACAGACCTGCCAGCTAGCCAAAATTCCCATAACTGCAGACATCCCAAAAAATTGTGGCTATTACTATCTCTGTCCCCTCACTCTCTTCAGCACTTGTCAGGCTTGTTTTTATCTATCATGTGTAATCCACTAGCATGTATAGCCAACGATAAATAACCATATATTGTGTTTCTACAAGCAGTTGATTAGTAACATCTATCCAGGCTCTTTGCCACACTTTCAGATGAACCGATGTTCCCATGTCATTTATCTGTGTCTATTTATTTCTGGGAGATTGTTGTCCATCAATAATTTATAGATGTTAGATATGAGTGTCATAACAAAAGGTCAATTTCTGAAATTCTTTGAGCGATTTGTGGCTCTATTAACTCTGGACGTATGCAATACCCAATGACTTATGACCTATTTGTAAATATTCAAATCTATCTATTTCTCGCACCCCAAATTCATTTTTGCATTGTTCTATTTTAAGGTTGTCCAACATACGACCCGCGGGCCGCATTGCGGCCCTCCAAGCCATTTTATGTGGGCCGCGAGGCTCAAGAGAGTCTGTGGACTCAATTAATTTATTTATTTCTGCAGTTTTGGTCGGGTACTGTACCCGACCAACATTGCAGAAATAAATAAATGGTGCAGGACATGGCAGAGGACTATTACTGCCTCTGGTGACCCCTGCAATTTATTTGGGCAGTGTTGGTCGGATACAGGTACCCGACCAACACTGCAGAAATAAGTAAATTCACTGGGTCATGGCAGAGGAGCGGGACGTGGGGAGGACTGTTGCTGCCTCTGGTAACCCCCGCAAGGGGGCACCAGAGGCAGTTACAGGCCTCAGCCACGGCCCGTTTTATTTATTTATTTTGGCAATGTTTGTCGGGTCCGTGTCTTGTGCCTGACTCGCACGTGTCGGCTGCGAGGAGCCATCATGAACCACACACAATGCCCGGTTTGCCACTCTGCGTTACATGGGTAGAGGAAGGAGATGGCCTGTTGTGGTTTGGCTGACTGGAAGCCTGACTGCAGGTAAAGATCCCAAGAGGGAACACTGCAAACACGGTTTTCTGCAAACTTACCCATGCCCTTTCCTGGCCACATGGAGGCTGGGCATGGGGATCCTGTCCCTAAATGTTGTCGGGTAAGCAGAGGCTGGCCGTACCTCTTACAGGGCATGTGGCAGTAGGCCAGCCAAGTGGAGTCTTGCATTACCGGGTGCTGGCCACATCTTCTAGCGTTGGGAAATGTGCAGGATCCACAGTTGCCTCTGCCTGGTTTTACCTTCAGACCTCTTCGCAGTTTGACCAGCACTACAGGCCCAATGTGCTTCGAAGGGCAGGCTTGAGCAATTCTGTTCAGCCCAGGCCCCTGTGGGGAGGCCGAACCGATGAAGGTATTTATTTCTGCAACGTTGGTCGGAATCAGGTACCCGACCAACATTGCAGAAATAAATACATTAACCGGGTCGTGGCAGCAGTGGCGTCACCATGAACACAGAAGTAATTAATGTGTATTACAGATATAAGCTTGCATATATATTGGGCACATGCTCAGGCAGCATCAATCATGCTTTGTACAGGACAATGCTGGCCTAAATTGGGAACAGCCAGCATAGACATGTTGTTACAAGGGCATATTTTGGGCACAGCCAGCATGCCAATGTGTTACATCAGTGACATAGCTGTCTTACACTGTGGACACATTGATCATTAAAATGTGTTGTGTTCTATGATATGATAAGATATGATATGGCATTTGTAACGCGCCTATACACAAGTGTTTCAAGTGTTTCTACAATGTTCTTGTCTGCTGTTGGTGACATGGAATGTACATGTTCCCCTTTATAACTGATTGTAAACTTATGGCTTTTTGGTCACTTTTCCTGCTGTAAAATGCACAATTTCAGCCCCATATTTGGAAAAGAAATCTTGGGGAGTCGGGGGAGCCCCCAAACCCTCCCTAGATCCTTATAGCTCCCTCGCTATGCTTGGTCGCACCCGCTATTTCAGAAAATTATCAACACATGCACACTGGAAGAAATCACAAGAAACTAACCTTTGATCACTGCCACTGACACCAAACTAAGCTAACTTTGGGAATGCATGGCTATCACTGCCTGTGATGCTATTGTGTCAAAGGTCACACACCATTGGTTTTTAATATACTGCTTTGGGTGAGGTTGTTGACTTTTGGCTCGCTGGGCCACCTGGTGACAAAAAATTAATGCTTCGGCCCACATTAAAAAAGGTTGGACAAGCCTGTTCTATTTCATCTGCTTCTCCTGAAACACGTCTCCTACAGGTAAAAAATTGCCCCTTCTTCAAAAATCAAATGCCCTTGGATCCAGTTCTGGTGTAAAATTAGGGTTGGCAAAGAGTGGATCAATCGACAAACGAAAAGACGTGAGGCCATGCCTCACAGCAGCCTTATCCCACCTCGAAAAGTGCATCCAGTAACTTGGTTAATGGATAAAAAGTGAACCCTTTTATGATGTTCTAGCCAGGTCTGTGCCCAGATACATCTTCCTGCAACTGACTGTTTTATGAGAAGCCAATGTCAATCTGACTTTGAATTCATCCACCCCACAGTCGCCCTTATCTTGGCAGCACAATAGTACTTGATAATATCCAGGTATCCCACTCCCCCTTGTGTTTTAGGGTGCATCAGCATTTGTATGTTAACTCTAAGCATTGCTCCTTTCCAGATAAAATTGACTCAATTATTTTGTATAAACTTCAGATCCTCATGAAGAATTGAAGTGGGCAGGGCCTGAAAAACAAGGAATGGCATTCCTTTTGACAAGGGCAATGCATCTGAACCAGGAGAGCATCAATCTTCTCCATTTGTTGGTGCCTTCCTGTTTTGCTGCCATTTTCCCCTACTTAAGCAGCCCTCCTTCCCTACTTAAGCAGCCCTCCAGCCTATTTTCCTTTTCAGTTGGTGAGTATGTGCAAGTGGATCTAGGTCACGTGGCCTAAGCACCCACCCACCTTTTTAGCCCTGCCTTTTCATTTCTGCTCTTAACTCTTAGATCAAGGGCGTCTCTCGCCCGGGCATCCGAAGTGAAGGGCAGATGAGAAAAAGGGCAATTCCTGTTTGGACCTGTTTGGACCGGGAGGACTCTTTCTCCTCCCCGCAACCCGGTGCAGCTGTACCCCTCTTCTTGCCCCTCTGTATCCTACCCCCGCTGTATATCTGTTCTGTTGATACCTCTGAAAAGCACGCTGTTATGCATCTGTACTGTTATATACCTCAGTAAAGCGCTCTGTTATGTATCTGTTTTGTTGTATACCTCTGTAAAGTGCTCTGTTGCTTCTTGAAGCTAGGTCCGCGCTCAATAAAGGATCTATGTTAAAATGCAGAGGCAGAAAAGATTGAGGCAGAATACACCGTAGAGGAATGCTTCGCATTACAAAAATGACAAATCCTGCTTTCCCCCTACCTGCGACCCCCGCTTCCTACATACCCTTGCTTGTTGCTACTTACCTTCCTTACCTTCTCTACTGTCTGATCCTCCTCTCACCTTTCCCCCTGTGACTTCGGTCTCCTACCCCTAAAGTGGGTAGGGACTTCCATTGCAGGGTCCTTTTCTTTTTCTTTTTTAAACTTTATTATTACTCTCTGCACTCCTTCCTTTGGGAGCGGGGGACAGTCTGAATCCCATTATATCGAACATGGGGAGCAGAGGACAGTCCCACAAACCTCGTTTGGTATAATGGGATTCAGCATTTTCTTTTATGCTGTATGCGCATTTATTGCGCATTCAGCATTTTGTATTCAACATTTTCGGGGATTACCCTCAATAGATACCATAATAATAATAATTTGTCCAAGTGCTTTTTATTAACAGTCTTGAGTAGTTAGATATATAGAGGGATGTATATTTAGGGCTTAAATTGACACCAAAGTATTTAATAGGCTTCAATGTCCATTTATAAGGATGTTTCTTCTATATTTGTCTTCATTAACGTTAAAGCATGAGACCCTCGAATATGCAGCAATTTCCCTAGCAACCTCCATCAACGAATCAGAAAGATTAGGGACCACATATCAGAGGCCAAGAGATCCACCCTCTGGCTTCCAGTAAAGGATAGAATCACCTTCAAAATCCTATACCTCACCCACTGCTATCTCTCGAACAACGCCTCAGGCTACCTGGCGAACAAGCTCTGAAAACACCCCTCAGTAAGACCCACCAGGGAGGCCTACAGTCACTGCCTCGTCACCCCAAGGTTCAATCGTGCCAAAGCAGGGGGAACCAGCTTCCCAGTCCGAGCCACAGCTCTCTGGAGCAAGCTACCCCCTCACCTGCGGGCAGAACCCTCTTACAATGTTTTCAGGAAGGAACTGAAAACACTGTTGTTCAACTGACTTTCCTCCCCTCTATTCCTTCCCTACTGATTTCTATCTCCTCACCTGTAACTAGCGCCTAGATGCCCACATGCTGTGAGCGCTGCTATAAATGTAATAAATAAATAAATAAATAGTCAATGTTTGGATCACACCATCGGTAAAGAGGCAGATTTTATGGTTATTTTTCACACAGGGAACCCCTCTGTGTATATTAATTTGCACTTATTCTTGCAGCAAAAAGCTCATTGCCAAGGTGAAGTGCAAGCGGGTTAGTGGACACCCTTGTTGCGTTCCCCCGGATATTAAAAAGGGTCCAAACAGTGTCATGAACTATGACTGTTGCATTAGGTTTCTGATAATTTGCTAGAATCGTTCCTCAGAAACCCTCACCTAAATTAATTAATTTTTTTAGGACTAGGTTCAAATAGTTTCAGTCCACCCGGTCAAAGGACTTTTCAGCGTGCATCGCTACTAACGCAGTCTGGACTATGACTAGGTGGATTTGTCCACAATATGGATGATATATCCTGATATTACCAAAACAGTATGAATCCTGACTGGTCTGGATCTATCAATTCTGGAAGGACAGACTTCAGCCAGACTCCAGCCAGTTAGCTAGTATACGAGTCTAGGTTTTTTAATCAATATTTATGAAAGCTAACGTGTGATAGCCTCTCTGTGAATGTTGCATTTAGAAGTGTCCCCAATAGCCTCTCGCTGAATTTAGAAGTGTACCCAATAGCCTATCTGTGAAAGTTGCACTTAGAAGTGTTCCCAATAGCCTCTCTGTGAAAGTTGCATTTAGAAGTGTACCCAATAGCCTATCTGTGAAAGTTGCATTTAGAAGTGTACCCAATAGCCTATCTGTGAAAGTTGCATCCAGAAGTGTGCCCAATAGCCACGTTGTGTAAAGTTGAATTTAGAAGTACATTCAGATGTTGTATTTAGAAACATGCCTAACAACCCCCACGTGGATGTTGGATCCTGAAGTGTGCCCATAGCCGCTCATGGAAACCTGTATTTAGAAGTGTGTCTAATAGCCTCTCTCTGAAAGCTGAACTCGAAGTCTACCCAATAGCCGCTCATTGAAAGTTGAATTAAGAAGTACATCTAGAGGATGAATTTAGAAGTGTGCTCAATAGCTTTTCTGTGAATGTTGCATTTAGAAGTGTCCCCAATAGCCTCTCTGTGAATGTTACATTTAGAAGTGTCCCCAATAGCCTCTCTGTGAATGTTGCATGTAGAAGTGTCCCCAATAGCCTCTCGCTGAATTTAGAAGTGTGCCCAATAGCCTCTCTGTGAATGTTGCATTTAGAAGTGTCCGCAACAGCCTCTCGCTGAATTTAGAAGTGTACCCAATAGCCTCTCTGTGAAAGTTGCATTTAGAAGTGTACCCAATAGCCTCTCTGTGAATATAGAAGTGCGCCCAATAACCACTCTGTGAAAGTTGCATCCAGAAGTGTGCTCAATAGCCACGTTGTGAAAAGTTGAATTTAGAAGTACATTCAGATGTTGTATTTAGAAACATGCCTAACAGCCCCCATGTGAATGTTGGATCCTGAAGTGTACCCAATAGCTACTCTGTGAAAGTTGCATTTAGAAGTGTGCCCAATAGCCTCTCGGTGAATTTAGAAGTGTCCCCAATAGCCTCTCAGTGAATTTAGAAATGTGCCTACAGCCTCTCTGTGAAAGTTGCATTTAGAAGTGTACCCAATAGCCTCTCTGTAAATGTTGAATTTAGAAGTGCGCCCAATAGCCTCTCTGTGAATGTTGCATTTAGAAGTGCGCCCAATAGCCTCTCGGTGAATTTAGAAATGTGCCCAATAGCCTCTCTCTGAATGTTGCATTTAGAAGTGTCCCCAATAGCCTCTCGCTGAATTTAGAAGTGTGCCCAATAGCCTCTCTGTGAAAGTTGCATTTAGAAGTGTGCCCAATAGCCTCTCTGTGAATGTTGCATTTAGAAGTGTCCCCAATAGCCTCTCGCTGAATTTAGAAGTGTACCCAATAGCCTATCTGTGAAAGTTGCACATAGAAGTGTACCTAATAGCCTCTGTGTGAAAGTTGCATTTAGAAGTGTACCCAATAGCCTATCTGTGAAAGTTGCATCCAGAAGTGTGCCCAATAGCCACGTTGTGAAAAGTTGAATTTAGAAGTACATTCAGATGTTGTATTTAGAAACATGCCTAACAGCCTCCATGTGAATGTTGGATCCTGAAGTGTGCACATAGCCGCTCATGGAAACCTGTATTTAGAAGTGTGTCTAATAGCCTCTCTCTGAAAGCTGAACTCGAAGTCTACCCAATAGCCACTTATTGAAAGTTGAATCAAGAAGTACATCTAGAGGATGAATTTAGAAGTGTACCCAAGAGCATCTCTGTGAAAGTTCAATCTAGAAGTGTGCCCAATAGCCTCTCTATGAAAGCTCAATTCAGAAGTGTACCCAAGATCATCTCTGCGAAAGTTGAAACTAGAAGTGTGCCCAATAGCCTCTCTGTGAAAGTTGAATGAATGCGCATCATATCTCACCACCACTTATACTCTCTTCTTTACACCACCACTCAACTAGAACACAGAGATACTATGACACCATTCGGTTTAACTGTTCTCATACCAACATCCGCCGCATACTACACATCATTCTAGGTAAACACTGCTGGTCACGCACCCCCCAGCCATGCGTTCTCCTCAGGCCTAACGCACCACACTCGGTCTGGATAAATCCTGCCAGAACGATCACATACTCCTAATCTCTCAACCACCACACCTACCGCTAAGAAGCAGCTACTACACGAATACCGCACCGGCTGCACACATACCCGGTGCTCACACGCACCGTTGACCCTCTCTGCTCTCTCTACTGATCTGAACTTCGGTTCCCAAGGGCGTTCAACCTACCAGCGCCTTCAGACCATACCAATGGTATATAAGGCGCTATATAAATGCAAAATAAAATAACATAACATAACATAACATTTGCTGCGAGTACAACAGTGGACAATTTGCCTAGATGTGAGATGTTACCTGACCCAGTCTGTCTGAATGCGAGATATGGCTGACTAACACAGTCTATCTAGATGAGAGAGGCTGACTACCACAATCTACCTAGATGTGAGATTTGGCTGACAAACACAATCTACCTAGATGCAAGGTATGGCTGACTAACACAATCCATCTAGATGCGAGATGTGGCTAACACAGTCTACCTAGATGTGAGATATGGCTGACTACCACAATCTACCTAGATGCAAGGTATGGCTGACTAACACCATCTACCTAGATGCGAGATATGGCTGACTAACCCAATATGGTGGAGCGACACAGTTGGCTTAGCCGGTGGATATGGCAAACATATGAATGTGCAACAACTGCATGCTTTTAGATAATATGATAATTGGATTAAGATGGGCCGGACAGTATAATGGGGAGCAGTAATTGCTGTTCCCCCCATCCAGACCTCGCCAACCTTGTCAGTCGCTGCGGGTTGATGGATGCAGGCTCCACATGCCAACACGGGACAACATGGTCTGGAGCTGCTTCTTCTGGAGCTGCCCTTTGCCTTCGGGCCCTTCATTGCAGGGGGCTTCAACGGCAGTGGGGCTGCCCTACAGTAAGTGACTCAAAGGGGTACCAGGGCCAATCGGGGGTGGTGGGAGGGCTGGGAGGCGCTGGGGTGGATTTGTACATTAAAAATGAAAAGTTATGCCTAATTATCGAGGGCATAGCAACAGGGTACCGCTGCTCATCCTAAAATACCTTGCAGCCAAAGTGCACACACCAGAGCTGGTGCGAGGCTAGAACCTCGTCTGAGAAATATTCCTAGGCAGCAGAGCCAATCAGGGGCAGTGGGAGGACTGGAAGGCGGGCGGGCTAACCAGCAATAGGGAAGTAGATGCAGGGGGATTCAGGGAGAGGCGCGGGAAGCGCTGGGGTGGATTTTTGCTTTAAAAATTAAAAGTTATGCCTAATTAGCGAGGGCACAGCAACAGGATTCTGCTACTCATTCTGAAACACCTTGAAGCCAAAGTGCTCACACCGGATCTCATGCGAAGCTAGAGCCTCGTCAGAGGAAATATTCCTAGGCACCAAAGACAATCAGGGGCGGTGAGAGGGCAGGGAGGGGGCAGGCTAACTGGCAACAGGGAAGTAGATGCGGGAGGATTGGGGGAGGGAAGTGGAAAGCACGGGGGTAGATTTGTGCATTAGAAATGTAAAGTTATGCCCAATTAGCAAGGGCACAGCAACAAGGTTCCGCTACTCACCCTGAAACACCTTGCAGTCAAAGTCATCACTATGAAATTCCAGAGTTGATTGACAACCAGGTACATGTCGCCATAATACATTTCTCTAACAAGTAAAACATATGTGCACCCCTCCGTCGTAGCCTGATCAAAGTGTGAATAGCGAATTCAACTCTGCTTGGATAATACAATGGGCCTCATTATACCAGACACTGTGGCACACACATAAAGCTCACTCCCTGTGTAGATACATTTATTGGCATCACCTCTGCTCCTCCCTTCCCAAATCCCAAATCACGGTAGAGCTCTAGCACGTCTCCCGCCTTATCTCTCTGGGAACCTAGATGCCCAGGAATGACGTGCACGGCAGCCTCCCGCATTGATAGCACAGGTGGGGAGGCAAGCTGGCTACCGTGGCACTATCCTTGACTCCAGAGATCAGGGAAGCCAACGGGTCCAGCACAGCTGGTGAGTCGAAGGAAGCTGATAGCAAACCGAACTGTGTTGAGCCCAAGGTTGCAATTAGCAAACATTTTTAATGCAAGAAGAATGAACTCGTGTGTGTTTGTTTGAACTTTGAGAAAGCCCAGACCAGGGCCACCTGCAGAGTGGTCAAGCACCGTTGGAGTGCTCATTCGAAGGACTTTTGCTGGCCCCTTTGATTTTGTGTTGAAAATGCGATGTCCAGATGGTCCCAGGAAAGGGTGACATGAAGTGTCGGAGTGGTCCTACAAGGGTCACGTCAAATCCCTTGTACAATCGAAAGTCTCTGACCCATTGTCAGGTGAAAGCTAGGGGAAGGGAACCCTGCTTTCCAACAAAGTTGTGAACTGTGAAGTAAGGCAAGTGTGAACCCGACAGAGGGATGACGAAAGAAAGCTAGGAGAAGGAAAGCGTTGCTTTCTGATGAAAGAAAGTGATATATGAACTGTGTGAAAAGAAAGGCCGTAGTGAACCCGGTGGAGGGAGGCCCAAGTAACCAAGTGAAGATAAAGCAGAACAAACTGTGAAATTGGTAAAAGTGAACCCGACGGAGGGATGCTGAGAGTCAGGGTGAAGAGTGATGCACCCGTGAACATTGTGTTGACAAAGAGTGAACCCGGTCGAGGGTTGTCCACAGTGAAAAGTTGTTCAGAAGGACATTAAGACTCTAGAAAATTGCAAGCTACATTTGGGAGGCCGTAGTGAACCCGACAGAGGGAGGCCCAAGTTGCAAGGAGGATCTGAGCCCAGCGTAGGGAGATCCTAGGCCCGAAGAGCAATCTTCAAAGGTACAAGAGTAACCGAAGGCAAACGAAAGACAAAGTGTTTGTCATTGTGAATTAGCAGGCCGTTTTAGGCAAGAGACTTTTGCAGGAAATAGACGTAGCCTAAGAAGGATTTGATATTGTTGAATGGAACTGTAACCTCATGCTAGCGAGGCCCAGGAGTTTGCTGTGCTCAGAAGGCCTGGCTTGTCCCATGTCTAAAGCGTAGGGAACGGAGTCCCAGCCATACCATCCTGACTTATCATTTTGTGAACACTTCTTTCTTTTCTGATGAACATTATCCCACACTTTTTTGTAACTTAGTAGTGAGGATTTGCAATAGTTCTTAATTTTTTTAGTATAGGTCCTTTTTATTTGACAAGATGCCACTAGGACTGCAATTATTATTTGATGGTCGTAGCTTGCTCTCGTCTTACATTTAGGTTTAGATTAGGCATTTATCTCACCCATTATAAAGTTCAATAAACACCCTTGAACTGTGATCACATATGTCCGTCTTTACAGTTGCCACCATGAATTCCTTACAGCATCCACACTTTACACACCTGACTTAAAATTTTCTCCATCTGGGCATTTTCTTTTGGGCACATATCATAAAGCAACATCTCCTGCCAAATCTACCCAATGCTCCATACAATTGTCTGGATCAGGTTGGGGTAAGACAACGTCCCCGGGGGATCAACTTGGTGTTCTGCTCTTACCATCCTGTGCTCTATTGCACCATTCCACTTATCGCTTTGTGTGCACACATGCATTGTTAGGGGAGCAGATGTATCTGTTGTTATAGACACTGACATCATCATTGCACTCTTAGACAGTGTCTCAGAGCAGCACCTTAGAATCATTTGACAGGAACACAAAATGAAAAGAAAAAAGACCACGATAGAACCCAGCACCTATACGGCTATCCCATGAAAACACTGAATCAAACTAGTCTTCAGCACTCACTCCAGCTTCCTCTTCCATGGCAATCTGCAAATTGTGGAGGACCTCTAGCACTGCTTAAAGATCTATTGTCCACATCATTTGGGGGTGTGTATGTGCATCAAGACGCTCCTATCTTTTTGCACGTCACCTTCCATTGCTGTAAGAAAATCCAGAACATATCGGGCAGTCCAGCACCGAAATGCTAGGCAAATCTGCGCTGAACAAGAGCAGAACAGGTTATTTGACCCATGCTCATTCTCATTTAGGGTCTCCCACACTCCATTATAACTTCATAAAATTTAGGGTTTCACCCCAAGTAACCCAGGGTAATCCAAACGTGGACCCCTTGCTCACTGTGTCTTAAAGACCAAAGGAAATATTGAGGCTTAGTACCACCAAAATGAAATACGCCAATCACGAGTTCAGAGTTATAAGTATACTTTTTAATCAAAGTACAGATAGCTATCTGGCTCTCAAGCGCCTCGCAGTGTGTATCAGCAGACACTGTGAGGGTAGAGAGTGCTGGACATCACAAAGCATGCATTCTTTATACACTTTCCCGGTCATTGTCCAGCCCTTCTCTAGGCCGAAACACATGTCTGGGGTTGCTAATGGTATTCTTCTTCAGAGGCATTTCGGTGCTGGACAACTCTTGTGGGTGGGACAAAGACTGATATGAAAATTGATATTTCTCCTCTGTGAAGGGTGTAGTGAGCTAAAACGTGGTCGTAGACCCTCCTGAGTGGAAGAAATTCCATAGAACAAGGTATTTTCAATTTCCAATTTTATTAATCCACTTACACCTAAAAGCTTTGTTTATACCACAGAGAAACAACGGTTTAGCAAATATAAAATATGTGAACTACATATAATATTACATCCATAATAACACATAAAAACAATCCATAAAAAGTTAAAATAGCACCTCCGCTCATTGATAATTAGTCAGGGCTAGGAACATATTTGTTCAAATTGGACAGAGGGAGGAGCAGTAAGAATCATATTCCATCAGAATTAAAATAATTCAAATATCTCAGTGCATTTCCTATCAAATCTAATCATGTGATAAATACAATTGTCATCATTCTCATCATTCTCATCCATAAACATTTTCCACAGTACTTTTGGTTCACAGCAATTAAAACAGTTATTGTAGGATTTCAACATTTGGGCTCTAATACGGGTTAAACTCTCACAGTCTGTCAGTATATGTTCTAAAGATTCAATTTTTTTTCACATAACCGCCAATTACGCTCATTATGTTGTAGGCCTTTCCTCGCACCTTCACATTCCAATACTTTGCTTTTGTTACATTTTAGTAATAAATACTGTCTTATGACCCATTCTTCAAGAAATGCCATAATATAATTTGGGGGGCTATTTTGAGAATGTTTTTATTCAATGAAGGGCCCACTATTTCATTTACTTGAAAGTTGTACCAGGTCATTGTCACGGTCAAATGATCTTATCTTCTTTTTTAGCCAGTATTTTATGTTAGTCACTGATAAGCTAATTTCACAGCCACTTTTCCAATTATTAAAAATAGTGAATATTTTCCCACATACACCAATCCGAGTAAAGTTATCTAAGCTCAGAAAGACCTTTGTATAGTCCCCGTTTATCGTGTTATTATTTATGGTCATAAGGTCTACTGAACACATAACTGATCTGTTGACAAGAATGGATAAAATACATGTAAAATCGTATTCAAGGTAAAGGAAATTCCACTGTTACAGATTTCGGCATGCAAAACAGCTTTCTTAGCATTTTAGCTTCAAATCTTTTCAACTCTTTAGAAAAATTGTCCCCATATCTCGATACCATATGTTAGGACAGGCACTATTTTCATTGTGTCTTATAACTGTCTTAACCGAGAGGCCACTATATCTTCCAATACAATCACTCACTGCACCCACTAATGTCCAAAACTTGAACTTAGTTTTCTCCCAGTGAGATTTCCAATTAAGTTTATCATCAACTAATAATCCTAGGTAGTCCTAGGTAGGTATACGAAGTGACTGACTCACTCATGCTCACCTGTTTTTTTCGAGTTCCTGCAAATATCAAAATATTTTACTTTTTTCTGTATTGATTCGCAATCCATTCAGTTCAGCAAAACTGCCCACGCCATCAAGCAATCGTATAATCCAATAATAGCCAAGCCAGCTTATGCGCTGTGCACCTACTTTAACAGGACATAGCAAATTTAGGTTGAAGGACGCTGCAAGGACAGCCAAATATAAGTTAAATAATGTTGCTGCAACTATGCAGCCCTGCTTGACTCTCGTTCCAGTGTGAATGGATGCTGACAAATGGCCAATAGCGTTAAGGTGCACTTTGACACTTGCGTTGGAATTAAGTACCATTAGCATCTTCAGGAAACCCAGAGGGATGTTCCATGCCTTCAGTTTGTGCCAAAGGTTGTTCCTGACAACAGTGTCAAAAGCGGCACTGAAGTTGATAAGGCAGCATATATTTTAGTTTTTCTACATATCCAGGCATATTATACTGTAGGTACCAGTGTAAGTACATTATGGCTTGTCCTTGATTTCTCTCTAAATCGTGTTTGGTATTTACTTAGTATTTCATGTTCATTTATCCAGGCATTCAGGTCAACCAATAATATTTGTGCAAACACTTTTGCAGGGATATCTATCATGGCCAAGAGTTGATAGTTACAGGGATCACAATGCTGGCCCTTCTTGTATATCGGGAGAATGTGACTCTCCCTCCAAGATATCGGCAGAATGCCGGACTTCCCAATTTCTTTAAATAGGTGCCACAGCGCTTCCGCCCATAATAAAGGAGACATTTTCATTAGACCATTATTTACCCCGTCTGGGCCACACGCCCAGGAGCAATTTAAATGTTCAATTATATCACTGATATCTGAGCATGTCGCTTTGCATATCCAAGGTGTGCTGCGAATTTCAATTCATGTCTTGGTTTCCTCGACAACACCCAGAGTTTTTGTTATGTGATCAGCCCATACCTCTTCATGAATACATTTTATCGGCAATTCACTTTTTATTTGCCCTTATTTCTTTCCATATTGCCACTGTATTCTTGGTAGTAGCTAAATGGGCAATGGTTAGCCATCGCTCCTTTTTGCACAGTTTTTTTATCTTGCTATAGGTATCCAGTTATGATATCGAAAAAGAAAGTCGAATGCAAAAATGTCGAAAAAAATGTCGAAAACAAATTCGAATGTGTTTTTTTTTAATTTGTATGTTGTTTTTGGGTTTAGCTAGTAAAAATAAACAGGGGGTTGGGGGGGAACCCCCATTACATTTTTTGTTTTTAAAAACACATTCGAATTTTTTTTCTACATTATTTTTTTAGACATTTTTGCAGTCGACATTTTCACTATAAACCGTTGCTATAACCATTTCCTATATTGCACTTTTGCCTCTTTAATTTTAGTGTTTACTCTCGCAGCATCAATTTGCCATACGGAGGGCGAGAGTAGAGTGGCAATTGTGGAACGGAGGTTTTTTTTTCCCCCGACTGATTTTTCGGTCAAAATTATTCCTTTTTTTCATTACCATGTTTGTGTGTTCCTGTGCAGATTTATATTCACATGTAAACGCCCCTAGGTTATTCATTTGTTCTATAGTTGTTGTGAAAGTCTTGCTTATGTTCTGTCTACCACTTCCAGGATTTTGGCAGAAATCGACAAAAGTGGGGATGATTTGTTCACATACAATTTTTCCCTTGGCAAGCTTTGCAGGGTGACATTGAACACGATTACCTGTGTTATTCAAAACTATGTTGCCAGATATATCACAGATCTTCTCCTTAGTGATTGTACCTAGGGTCTTAAACAGTACACACAGAGGTAGATGATCACTTTCTTCACGCGGCACTATCCCCATATCGGTCACCCATTCAAGCTCCCTAGCATAGTCGAGGGTAGAGGCACTCTTTCCACTAACACCCGTGAAACCTCTTTGTTCGTCACTCGGGCACAACCCATTCAGTCTTATCAGTTCATATTCAGCAAGCATACTGGGCCATTAACATTTGCGTCTATTTTGTTTGACATGTTTATTCACACTAGATCGGGAGTTTACTTGCATTTCCACATCTGGTAAAAAGATATTTGCATTAAAATCACCCATGACGTATATGGGGAATTTACTTTCATATTTCATTATTATGTCTCTTACCACCTTAAAATTGTTTTTTGTCCTCACTCTAGACAGAGGGTCGTAAACATCTATAATGAAACAGGCCAGACCTGCTCTTGATAATTTCCCAAGCAACACTGATGATGAGTCACAGGGAATCTCCACAACAGTCCAGGGTGAACTAACAGTGATAAGCAGGCCACCCTTAGGCCTGCCAAGTCGGCCTTTTGATGCTACTTTTTGTATAGTTACTCTACCATCAAGCAACATGTTCCTTATTAGCCATGTTTCTTGTAGAACAAGGATACTAAAATGTTCCAAATTGCTCCACAGACCATTTTCACTAAATAGATGGGTAAACCCTCTAGTGTTCCATGAGTACAGTATGTCGGTGTCATCGACTCAATTGCGACTGATGTGATTTGAAGGCTAGTGGGAGCCATTGCTGGTAGCCCATTTTGTCCGAATTTTCTGTATTCTTTTTGGCATTTTTAGCTTCATCTACAATTCCACAGTTCATATCACAGTGAGTGTGCTGAGCTTGGTTACTAGTAAATGGATTCATTTTCTTGTTCGATTCCTGATTAGTAAGAGCAGTTCTAAAGCTTGTTGCCTTTGGCAACTCAGCACTGATTCTTCCACCGTTGGGTATGTTGTTATTGTCAACATCTATGGTAGGGGTTCTTAATTTCTCAAGCTATTTGTCCACTATATCACAAGAGAAGCCCAAGTGAAATAATTCTGGCTCATATTTTAGTATGTGTTCTAATATAGCAGCAGATCCAAACCAAATGTAGGAGATGCTAATTTTGCTGTGTTCAGTTTGGTCTACTATTTTAATGTCATCAGAACGTATTACACGCAATCCGACATCAGAACGTATTGCACGCAATCCGACAATAGAATGAAATATTTGCAAAACAGCCGCCCTGTTTAATGGTTGATGTTTACATCAGCTGAGAATGATTTAAGTTGTAGGGGCTTTTTGTGCAGCCTCTAATTTAGATGCCGGAGCAGATTTAGACTGAGTTGCCAACCAGAGATCAGTCAGTTTTGATTGTCCCGTCAAGTCTATGCAGTCATTTCTCAGCGGCACAATACTCACCTTTGGGTGTGGCAGAAGTGCTACTGGCTCATTTGATGGTGTAGGGTCTATAGGTAATGGGTTCGGAAAAAAGGGTACGCATACAGGAGTTAGAGGGATAGGTTTATCTTTCAGGAGCGGTACTAACGTTTCCGTGTGTGCTATTTGTGTTCAATGATTTTATATCATTAGGAAAGGAGTCCAATGTCACTATACTGTTCCCCGGGACATTTTTCATATTTACACAACATGGGTTGTTGTTAGGTTTCACTCCTCTGGCATACATAAATGCCTGTGAGACAGGTTTATTATTTTTATTTTTTTCCCTCTTAGATACATTTTATGATATTGTTGGTAGTTTCACTGTAACTGAGTTTCTGGTTGTTTTGTTAGGGGCTGACATTACAGGTTTATTATCATGACATGTCAAGACTGTGCCTGCATCCTTACCCATTGTATCTGTGTTAGTGCTCTGGTCGTGCATAATTTTCCTGTTATTATTAATGCATTTATGAAACAATATAGATTGTATATCTAGTTTGTTTTCAAGTTTACTGCATGTATTTTCCAGTGTGGTTAATAAGCACTCGAAAGCTAGAAATATTTAGTTAGATGTCATGCTGGATTTGCTACTTTCCGAAAGCATGGCTTTTTATATATTCTCACTAGGATTAATTGTCAGGGCGTTGGGCAAGCCACCTTGTTCTGACACCAACTCAATATCATTCTCAGGACACCCCTTTTCATGGGTCGTAGAGTGCTCAGGTAATGGTATATCAATGATAGGAGTTACAAAGAAGGTATGGGGGTCTATGGACATCACACTATGGGTCGATATAATGTCAATTTGGTCTCCTAGATATTCTTTGTCATTGTTCATAGGTGGTAGATCAATGCTTTCATGAAGATCAATAAGGGAGGTGATCGCCTCATTATGTATCATCGCTTCGACTCTTGCAACAGAAGACACTAGAGTCTCAGCCGATTTCTTTATATCTTGGGCTTTTTCTGTGCTTAACCGTTATGCAACATTCATCACTTTCCTTACTTTCACTTCTCTCCTTATTACGTGGAAAGTCGTGCATGCCACTGTTTCCACCTGGTGATTTTATTAGGGGGGACAAGGGTATACTTGGTTCTTCAGTTACATTAGAGCTTTTGATGCCATGGCCCTCATTACGACCCTTGCGGAAATCAACCGACCGGACCGCCATAGCGTAAATAGCGTTTCCGCCATTGCACGATGGAGCAAAGTGCGGCTCATTCCGACCCATCGGGCACGAGCACCACGCCATGGCGGAAGTGCAAAGTCCGCGATGGCGGAAATGACCCCAAAACGGCCCACACCGCCGCCGTACGGCGCCCTAGGTGCAATACCGCCACCCATCACAGCGGACACCAAAGTGAGCGCCAACCGGAAAGTACGGTGACCGTGAAACGGAAGTAAAAGCATGGTCCCGGAACGGGAAACATCACGCCGTACACCTATAAAACCACAAAATCCAAACAACCATAAAAAATACTACCCTGAGACACATCCCAACCCGTCATCCACCCTAGTGAAACCAAGAAAAATGGGAAAAGTAGCGAAGAAAGCGTGTGACCGCAAGCGGCAGGTCCACTTCTCCCGTGAGGAACTCACGGTGCTCACGGAGACCCTCCAGGAGAATGCTGCCGTCGTCTTCTCCACGCAAATGACCAGGACGGCACTTGCGAACAAGAAGGCCATATGGGCCCTGGTGGCACAGCGTGTAAGTGCGGTGGGGACCGCACCCCGCAACCCACAGCAATGCAGAAAGCGATGGGACGACCTGCGGATACGCGTCCGTAGCATACTTTCTGCCAACCGCAACATTGCCACAGCTACCGGGGGAGGATCGGAATCACCCATCAAGTTGACCCCCTGGGAAGAAATCTGTGCCTCCACCATTGGAATGGAGAGCATAGAGGGAGTCGGAGGGATGGAGAAAGGAGTGCAGACATCCGAAGATTCAGGTAGGTGTCCCAAATAAAACAATGCCAAAACCACAATGTCCAATCATGTGAAGTACCACGTGCCCACATAGTGCAACAGGAACACATGTCCAGGAGAACGTCCACATACATAGGCCTGATAGCACACTTTAAAACTCACATCAAATACATAAATAATTAAAAATCCTAAAAACACCCTCTACACGTGCAGCAGGCACACCCTAACTGCAGGCTGCCAAACAACTGCACCCACACTCCACACACAAATGAAACCACCTCCAAGGCCCAGACCCAAATCACCCTCAGGTACCACCCCAATGCATGTGATACATTGCCATTCCAATTCCCACAGACCCATTAATAACGCTCGCCCTCCTTTACTCCACCACAGGGTCCGATCCAAATGACGAGCTCCAGGACACCCCTACCAGCACACCTGCAAAGAGGGCCAAGACCAACGGCCAAAGACCCTCCACCTCAGCTGCACGGATCAAGACACGGCAGCAGCACAAATCAAGTGACAGCACACAGGAGGGAACTCCAACAGGCACCCCAGCAGCCAGCATGCCCACAACACCACCACCACAGGTCCCCCCAATGGATGCCACAGTAGGCACTGCTTCTGGTGGCAGCAGCACCATAGGTGATACTGCATTAATGGCAGCATGCTCCGACACAGAAAACGGGGATGTCGAAGTTAGATCCATCCATGACCTGTCTCAATCCCCCTGTCTGTTCCATCCCGTACACCATGAGGATACCACGCAGGGGCAACCACAAGACGACGACTGGCCATCCCCCACAAGCCCTGTGGCAAGGCAACATGAGGTGATCAGCCCCTCTGTGACACCACCGCAAATGGCCATGGCCCAGCAGAGGCAACAGTCCCTCGACCAGTTAATCGTGCAAGAGCAGCAACTGGCCACGCTCCTCAAGGACCATGCCAATGAATGTGGGGGCACTAAGGCAGACATAGAAACATCAACTGAGACACTGAGGGCAGAAATGGAGAGAAGTACAGAGACACTAAGGGCACAAATGGAGAGTAGCACCGAGAGCCTGAGAGTACAAATGGAGAGTAGCACCGAGAGCCTGAGAGTACAAATGGAGAGAAGCACCGAGAGCCTGAGGGGGGAACTGCATGCGACGTCCAAAGACGTATATGCCGAACTTGCCGCAGTGCGCCGTGTGCTCACTGAGCTCTCACAAACCCTTAGGGACATGCATGGACGTGAGCAGGCAGAGACATCATCCGTTGCAAGTTCCGTCCAGGGCAGCCCCCAACGTAGATCTGGGAGGAACCTGCGCTCCACAGGCAGGGGTGCCCCTGATACCCGCAGAGGGGGCTTGCAATAGCGACAGCCCACTGACAATGAGCATCTTTGGACACTGGTGTTCGGGGGGGAGGTAGGAGGGTGGAGGGGGTGTGTTGGGCTCACTTGGGTGGCGGGTCGATAGGGTGTTTAACATGATATCACATATGCCATAAACAATGCACGATCATGCAATGAGATGTGTGGACATTGATCTTTGTGTACGAGGCCATTATAGGCGTACAGTCCATATTGTGCATGTCCCAGACACACACAGTGCCACGAGTCCCATGTCCATGTATCAGCCACCAGGCGTGAGTGCTAGAAGCATGCATCTATGAGATGCTGACGAATGTCACGGCCCTCCTGTGCCTCGCAGACTCCTTGAGGTGCTGCCACATCCCCACCCTCATCATGACCATCATCAGGTGCTTGCAGTTCTGCGTCAGGGGGCATGGGCACATTTCTACGTACGCACATGTTGTGGAGCATGACACATGCCATGACCATCTTTGCAACCTTCACATGGCGGTACAGGAGTGCCCCGCCAGACCTGCTGAGGCAGCGGAAACGAGTCTTCAGTAGGCCGAATGCCTGTTCTATGACTACACGGGTACGTGAGTGGGCATGGTTGTAGTCCTCCTCATGCTGGTCCCGTGGGTTACGGACTGGTGTGAGGAGCCATCTCTTCAGTGGATACCCGGCATCACCTGTATGTGGACATGAAAGGAATATTGAGGAATGCCATTGCTACGTACGCACCCCCCCCCTTCCTGCCAGGTCATTGCCGCATCACATACCCCACATCATCATGCATGAAATGAGACTCACCGAGTAGCCAGGATCTGTTCCCTGCGTGTCGCTCCATGTAGCGTGGTATAGTAGAGTTCCTCAAGACCATAGAATCATGGGTTGATCCAGGGAATCTGGCACAACAATGTGTAATGATCCTGTTGGAGTCACACACCATTTGTACATTCAGGGAATGAAATTGTTTTCGGTTGCGGTACTGGGCCTCCATGGCATGTGGGACGACCAATTCCACATGGGTGCAGTCGATGGCACCAATGCAACCCGGTATGCCGGCAAGTGCATGGAATCCCACTTTTGTGTTCGTAATTTCCTGCTCCGAGCGTGGTAGAGAGATGTAGTCATCTGCGTGCTTCAGGAGGGCATCGAGCACTTGCAATAGTGTCCGTGAGAACAGTGGCTGTGATATGCCATGCAACTGTCCGACTGTGTGCTGGTAGGTGCCTGTGGCCAGGAAGTGTAGTACAGACACCACCTTCAGTAGGGGTGGGATGGCGGTTGGGCTATCTATCATGCTGACAAGGTCAGCCTGTGTCATGTCCACAATGGCGGTTATGGTGTCCCGGTCCAAACGGTAGAGGGTGTGGATCTGCTCATCAGTGAGGTTGAACGGATGTGCTCGGAGGCGTGGGATTGCGGGCTGCCTGCGTGGTGGTAGTGGCTGTGCTGGCGGCCCTTGCTGGCCCTGCCTTGCCCTCCTCCTCCTCCTGCGTCTCCGCCGTGCGGCCGGTAGTAGTTGGTGTTCGTCTTCTTCTTGAGTTGGAGTACTTGCAGTGCTATCAGGTCCCCCAGGGCCAACATGGCTAGTCCTGCCGGTAGCATTTCGGAGTGGGTGTGGTTGTGGGAGGAGACTGGGTGTGCAATTTATGTGTTTTCAGGCTGTATGGCCTCCACCTGTGGTGATTCATTCCACCTGTGCAAGCTGCACTCCCCTTTGGGCGAGCACGTCCCGCACACAACGCTGCAATTCGACGAATGGCATCTTGCTATTGCAATCATGTATTTGTACCCGATGGCAGTGTAACATTGGTCGATATGTTCATTCGGCTATGGTCCCATTGTTTCACATACAATCTTTGCAGTCGCGAACAGACTTGTGAAGGGTCAGTGGAACGTAGTACTCGAGTAACGGTGGACCCTCATGCAACACTGTACCGAGCTTCACCGACGGGCGGGGCGTTCCATTTGTGAGTGAAGGCAGTTGCCATTTTCACACACAGCCGCACTAGATGGATTAATTTGTGGTTTCAAGCGGCCACAGATGCCTTTTCGACGTGATGTTGCAAATGAGGAATTCGAAGGGCGGCGCTTTCGGTTTTCAGCTAGCGGCGAGGAGATGCCCACAGGTCTGACTGCAAATATAACGTTCTATTGTTCAATGTCCTTGGGACAGGGGCCATGGCGAGGATGCAATGATTGATATGAATAGTATGGGATGCGCAATAGCGACGTGGGCGATGAGGCCGGACGTTCCCAAATACATGTTACTTCACAACACTGGAATAACGGGCTGGGGCACGGTGGATTTTGCAGGCTGCATAACGCACAGACTCAATGGAAATTTCACATGTTATGTGAGTATGGAAACAGGCGTTTTCATTACGGGATGAGGGAATGATGTATGGATGCATGGACAGATGATTTGATACAGAGTTTGCCATGTACAGGGCTTCTTGGAATCTATCCGCCTCCCCTGCGCTATGTGATGCAGGGCTGCCATAGTGGGGCCATCGTCTATCTGGCCTTGTTGAGCCCTCCCTGTCTCGACGCGCCTTCAGACACTTGTGTCTATGCACGTTACCAATCCCATCAGATGGATTCTGTTTTAACAGACGCATGCACAGGTACACTCGTTTGTGATAGTGTTTTCACCTCGATATAGATAGTTATGATTCGCAAGTGGTTTTTGGGTGGTGATGATCCTTTGGAGTGGGCTAGCATGCATATGGCTGTGGATTTGGTGTGATCATTGAAGTGAGTAATTCAAATGTAGTTCTGATGGCCATACTATTCTTTTTCATTTCATTTGGTTGACAGGTATCTCCTCCCCTTTTGCCACTGCCATCTGTATGCCACTCCTGCAGATGGATTTTACTCCCGACACCTGCTGCTTCGTGTTAATCAGTGGAGCAGCATTACGATCTTATGGGACGATCGCCAATGGGCCACATGCCCTTACGCAGTACTAGTGGCTAGGAGCAACATTTCGGCCTTTCAGCTGGACTAGTGCCTCCCTATTGGGACGGCCCTGCGGTTCTAGGCGCTTCCATGTTGCCTTTTCGTACGGGAATGTAGCCCCTGTGTACCATGAAGGAACAGGGCATCACACAAGAAGTAGCTGGTCATTTATTGCGGATGCAGCCCACGATAATGAAATATATTTTGGAGTTCATGGCCTAATGGCTGTATGGGCTTGGTGAATTTGTTGTGCATTAAATTTCTATTCTGATATGAACCGTGTAGCGTTCTTCTTTGCGAGTGATGTGGCATATTCCTATTTGGGGAGCGATGTATTGTGAGGAGATCTGCATTGGGTTCCAGCTTCGGAGTATAGTTGCGTGGTACTGTGCTGGGCGCGTTTGCCTACGAAGCCCAGTGAGGTCAGGGATAAGGGCTGCCAATATGACTGTTTTGATGATGTCATGCTCAGGGGCGGGGGATTAGCTTTTGTGTAACAGATGCCGGTCAGCCAGTTGGATTGGTGGAATGATGTGATTATCGGAATATTGCTGGTCACAGGTGCCTGTGTTTGCGTGCGTTTCTTGGTGGGAGACTGAGGTCATGTCCATTTGTATAGCTTCTGTATTCGTGCCATCTGTGCCCTGCAGCTCCCATTGGGCACTCTTGAGATTCATTTGTTCGTTGGCAGGCATGGATGACTAGTACATTTCACTGGTTGCATTGTGTGACTTCATTGCACCTACGGGGGGTTGTACAATGTGGCCAGGGAGCGGTGTACAAGCACTCAGTAGGGCCGTTTACGGTTGGTTCGCGATGCCGTACTTCTCACCATGGCGGAATGGTACTTTCCGCCGTGCTTGATGGCGTTAGGTGCATGTCCGCTAGGGTCGGAATTCGCGTACCGTTGCGCCATGGTGGTAATTACGGTTTGGCATGGCGCGCGCGCGCGTGCTTGGTGCAGTTAGCGTTGGCGTTCACTACGGTGTCGCTAATGGCATCGTACTTTGCGGTGACGGGTCATGATCGCACCGAGCGCTATTCGATGGCGGTATTGCATTTCCGCCATCGTTTTTCGATTTCCGCCAGGGTCGTAATGAGGCCCCATGACTTTTATTTTGAAGCATATCTCCAATCAGTTTTGTTCCCAAGCAACTTAGAGATAGGTTTAGTTCAGAGGCAATTTCTTGTGTGGCGCTCTCTTCATCAATTATATTCAGTGTTTTACTTTTAGGAAAGAATGCAGTCATCTTTTTGGAATTTGTTGCTGTTTTAAAACCCGAGATGACTTTGGGAGGACAAATATGACGGGAACATCGCGTAAGTACTGTATGCAAATTTTCTGGTGACAAGTGCTTCTGTGCACAGGGAAGCCTCATAAGTTCACTATCAAAAGTATTAGTTGCAATGTTGTCACTTAGAGGTGTTGCCTGTTCCATGGTATTGTTATCAATGTTGGAACAAATATTCTAGTCACCAAAGGTTTAATATTTATATTTCGACTCACTATGATTAACATAAGATGTTAGGCTTGATCACCAAAAGTCACAGTCGCCTAAAGCCTTAAAGAGGCGTAAGCTTGTCAGCAATCAGCTAAGTGTATTTATTTCGTTCGCTACTAAAATGCTGATACTCTGCACAAAGCTGTACTCAAAACCTTCCTGTAACGCTCACCTGGTATCCACAGGGACGTCACTCAGCCTGTTCTAACCTCTTACGACCTCAAACCCTTCCCTGGAGGCTATTTGACTGTAGACTGGGCCTGAAACATAGGATTGGTAGAGTTTAACTCCCTATTGTCTCTGTGTGCTTGAACCCCTTCTTCCCCGAGTCCAACCCTTTCCTTTGATCCACAGCTCACCTTGTTTTCTTGGATAGTGTGCTCTCCATCCTGCCTTCAGCGCAGGGACGCGTTGATTGATGTGGGCTCGTTGCTGCCCTAGTTACTTCACTGGCAAGAGTCTGACAGGTAAGTATAATGAGTCTTTTGAACAGTTCTCTAACTTCGTTCCTTTCCTTCCTTAGATGATGGCCGGTATCCAGGGATGGCGGCATGCTGCTGAGATGAGTAGCGCTGAAGGTGAGTGAGAGCGCGATGCGCGATGCACCCCTTTCGTATTTGCATTGAACTGAGTTCTTTTTCTGTGTCTTTTAGGTGCTGCGACGTTTTCAGCGTGGATTCCGGTTATGAAGAACAAATGCGGTGGGTAAGCGCGGTATGCAGCGCCTCTAGATATTTCCACGCTAACCTGGAGTGTCTTTTCCCTCTTGCAGATGGATGAGAAGGTCTGGAGACAGAGTTCCCCCAGAGCGGCTGGGATTCAAGTAAGCGTTTGAAGCTCGTACAGTATTTAAAAATAAGTGAAGATTTGCAGAATGCTTACTAATGCCTTTTTTCTGTTCTTTTCCCTTTTCCTTAGGAAGCAGCGTGCCGGGATGGGAATGACACCGCCGAAGATGCCCGCAGAACAAAAGGAGCGATGACTGATGGGCAGAAGCGCGCAAGGTAAGGCTGTTCCTAACGTTGTTCTTGTTCTTGCAGGAGTTGAGCGCAGAAAGATGCAGGCCTACTGGAGACCGATCCGAACACAGTGAGTGTCACGCTGCAGGTGCAGAAAATGCAAAGCATGTTTCTCAGCCTGGGTGTGGCTTAAATAGTCTCTGGGTATCCCAGGTGCCTCTGGGCTGAACCACACCCAAAAAACTAGACCGCACATGCAGTTCTGGGAACCGAAATATGTGGGGGCATCCATCTTGTCCCCATCAATGCATTACAAGTCCAATCCCCAATTTTATCCTATGGGAGTAAGTGAGTCTGGTGCCACAAGCGCCAAATCTGACTCCAAGTGGGCCTTTGGAGGGATGGAGAGGCCCTTGAGGGCCATGTAGGTGATCGTGGCCTGGCTCCAGCCTGACATCTTGGAGGGCTGGGGACATGAGGGGCATGAATCATGACAGCACTCCCCCCGAAGGCCCCTCTCAAGGTGGCTCTTCTGTCTGGTCCTGGTTTGGTTGTATGGTTTTGATGAAATCGTCTAAGCAAGCGAGGTGCATGGATGTACTCACAAGGCTCCCATGTCCTGTCTTGTGGACCATACCCCTTCCAGTCTACTAAGTAGTATAATTTGGATCTAACATACTTTGAATCTAGGATGTCCTTGACTTCGAATTCTGGCTCCCCGCCGACTACTACTGGCTGCGGTGGCGTTGCTACCCGGGTCCCAGGTTGAACAGGTATAAAGAGAGACATGTGGAACACAGGATGAATCTGCATGTTTGACGGCAAAGCTAGTCTGACCGCCACAGGATTTATCACGGAGGTGACGGTGAATGGACCCAGGTATCTTGGACGGAAAGTTCGGGCTCCTTTAATGGACACGTGTTTAGACGCCAGCCAGACTTTGTCTCCCACTTGGTATTTGGGGGCCTTTGCTCAGTGTTGATCAGCAAACTTCTTTTGGGGATTCTTAGCTTGAAGTAGGCATTCAGCTGCCCTTTTAAAGGTTTGAGAAATGGTCGTGTTCAAGATTTTGACTGGTGGCATTTCCAGGGTTGTAGGAACGTCCAACTCAGAAGTACGTGGGTGCCTGCCATACATGGTATAAAAGGGTGTCTGCCCAGTGCTGGTGCGTAGGGAATTATAAGCATATTCAGCTATCCATAATAGGTCGAACCAGCTTCCTTCAGCTTGGTGTAACATGCAAAGCAGATACTGCTCGAGCGTCTAATTTGTCCTCTCAGTTTGACCATCCGTTTGGGGATGGTGACTGGTGGATAGCCGGATGTCAATCTGGGCCATAGAGCAGCATTTTCTCCAGAAGTTAGAGACGAATTGAGTACCTCGGTCTGAGACCAAAACTGAAGGCAACCCATGGAGCCATACGATGCCTTCAAGAAATACCTTTGCCAGAGTGGAAGCATTTGAAAATAGGTCCACGACCACAAGAATAGTGTTAAACCCTTGACTGGGTGGTAAGTCCGTAATAAAATCGAGGGACAACGTGTGCCAGGGTGCTGGTGGGATTTCCAATGGTTGTAATAGCCCAGCCGGTTTCTGCTTGGATGACTTGTTTTGAGCACACACTCCACAAGATGAATTGGATAATGTCTTTACGCCACGTGGGCCACCAATAATTTCGTTTTACCTTGGCTAGGGTTTTAGCGATTCCGGGGTGGCCCTCGATCAAGGAATCATGATAACCGGACATGACTTGTTCTCGTAGTTCTTGGTTTGGTAAGAATAAATGATTCCTGAAGTAGGGCAACTGATCTTTTATCATGCAATGTTCTCCTTGTGCACTCCACGCTTGTAATTGCTCCGGACTCATCAGGTTTTGGATTTCTTCATGTAATTCTTTCTGAGTTATGGTTGCTGTGATTCCTAGGAGCTTGTCACTCGGGATGATTGCTACTGGGTCAGGGGTCTGATACCCTTGCTCTTGAACTCCCATACGGGAAAGGGCATTGGCCTTCCTGTTTTTCACCCCTGGTCGAAATGTAATCACATATTCATATTCAGCAAAAAAAAAGAGCCCAACGTAGTTGTTGTGAGGATTGGGCCTTTGCTGTTTTTAGGTACAAGAGGTAGTGCCGCCATGCCTTAAAGGATGACTTAATGGCCAGGAGTTCTTTGTCTGTGATAGCGTAATTGAGTTCAGGGGGTGTGAATGTACGCGACCAGAAGGCAACAGGGTGCAACTGGCCCGTTTCAGGGTCCTTTTGTGAGAGGACGGCTCCCATAGCCATGCTTGAGGCGTCCGTCTCCACCAGGTATGGGAAATCAGGGCGAGGGTGGCGTAAGATTGGGGCAGATGTGAATCTTGCTTTGAGTTCCTGGAAAGCCTTCCCGGCTTCTGTTGTTCACTGGAACTTTTTGTTGCTTTTCCTTAGTAATGACGTGATGGGATGCACGATTTGCGAAAATCCTGGGATGAACTGGCGGTAGAAGTTTGCAAAACCCAGCATACTTTGAAACACATTGAATGAATTTGGAGATGGCCAGTTCAGGATAGCATCTACCTTGTGTACATCCATTCGGATTCCATTCGGGCTGAGAATAAAGCCCAGGAATTCCACCTCGGTGACGTAGAGTGAGCACTTTTCAAGCTTGGCAGAGAGCTGGTGTTGACGGAGTTTCTCCAATATGGATCGGATATGTTTAACATGGTCCTGCTTTGATGCGGAATATACTAGGATATTGTCGATGTACACTAGAGCACAGACATCAATCAATTCCCGTAGGACATCGTTCATGAAGTATTGAAATGCAGCAGGCACGTTGCAAAGGCCAAAGGGCATTACTTGATATTCGTACAAGCCGTATTTGGTGCGAAAAGCGGTTTTCCATTTGGCCCCCTGTTTTATGCGAACAAGGTGATATGCCCCCCTCAGGTCTAGTTTTATGTAGATTTGGGCATCTTTGACTTGATCAAGCAATTCACGGATCAGTGGCAGGGGGTAGCGATTTTTTACGGTAATCTGATTCAGTGCGCGATAGTCGATGTACGTTCTCAAGTCCCCCTCCTTTTTCGGTACGAAGAATAGAGGACTGGCTGCTGGAGACTTCGAGGGACGGATGAACCTGTTGGCCAGGTATTGGTCAAGATAGGGCTTCAGGTGCTGGTTTTCTGGTTCTGTGAGTGTGTAAATTCGCCCACAAGGGATTTGTGTGCCGGGTATCAGGTCAATTTGGCAATCGTATGGTCTATGCGGTGGCAGGGTATTAGCCTGTTCTTTCTGAAAGACATCTTGAAAGTCCTGGTATTCACTTGGTAGGGTGCCGATTGCCACAGTCGCAAGCGTGGAGGTTCTGGTGTCTATTGGTTGTTTCTCTTGGCGATAACATGTGTGGGCACAAGTCTCAAGAAAGGCCAATTCTTTTGCTCGCCAATCGATTTGAGGATTGTGAGCTACCAACCGTGGCATTCCCAAAATCAACCGCAACTGTGGTGCCTTAATGAGGTCGAAAACAATAGATTCCTGGTGTCCATCCTGGCACAGAAGGGTTAAAGCTGCAGTGCATTGGGATACTGGACCAGAAGCTATTTCCGTGCCGTCGACAGTGGTAACAGTGTCAGTGGTTGATTTAGGGCGTAACGGAAGCCCCATCTTTGCCGCAAGATCGTGGTCGATGTAATTCCCAACGGCTCCACTGCCTATGTACGCACTTACTGCGTGCATCCGAGATGGTTGTTGGTGATTGATCAAGACCACCGATAGTGCAAAATGGGAGGTCTCTAGCTCACTTTCTTCGCTCGACAAGTGGATCCCTACACTTGCCGGGCTGGGGAGTTTTCTGATTCCTTGATGGTATCTTCCTAGTCCGTGGCCCCTACCGTCCTCCTCGGTGGCTTCACAGGGCACTCTTTAAGGAAATTACCTGACTTTCCACAGTACAGACATAACTGCTGCTGTCTCCTTTTATCCCTTTCAGCTTTAGTCAAGGGGGATCTGACCCCCCGATTTGCATTGGTTCTCCTGAACCTTCTGTTGTTCGGGCAGTATTGTCCTTTGAACGCACATACATAGGGCGAGACTCCGGTCTGGTTTGATCTGCTCTTCGGTCCTGCAACCTATGATCCAGTTGAACAACAAGGTCAATGAATTCTATGCAGTCTTTCGGGGGGTTCACTACTTGTGCGAGAACATCCTTGAGCTCCCCCCGCAATCCCCTGATGAAATAACGTGGTTCTCTTCTCCACTGGCCATTCTGCTGCAACTACGAGTCAATTGAACGTGGCTATGTATGTTGATAGGTCTTGATTCCCTTGGCGTAGGGACAGAAGTTTGTTGTCTAATGCCTGCCCATGAGTACGACGGGTGAACAGTTTTTCTGTCTCCTGCTGAAAGCCCCTGAAGTCATGCAGCAAAGGATCGTCTTGGGCCACAAAGGGTACAGACCAGTCTGCGGTGCTACCACTCAGGTAGGAGAGCACAAAAGCGACCCGTGATTGGTCATTTGGAAAGGCCACTGGCCTACAAAGGAAGTGCAAGCGGCACTGGTTCATGAATGTTGCAAACCTCTTGGGATCCCCCGTAAATCGTTCGGGCGGGGCCAAGGGAACTGCTCCAGGAAGGGTTATCTGACCGGCTGATGGTGCTGGCATCGAGGACACGCTTCCCGGCAATGGTGCATGCCCTGCTTGTGACTGGAGAAGTTGCCGGCTTAAATCATCAGTGCGTTCTTTGGCTACTATCAGCTCTCTCCTCAGGGTGTTGGTCTCCTGCCTGGCTGCATGTACTTCAGAACGTAGCTGCCCCAACATTAGGGCTAACTGGTCGGTTTCTGACGTTTCCATGATGCCCAGGTGGATTTTGATGTGAGGCTTTGCATTCTGTAACGCTCACCTGGTATCCACGGGGACATCACTCAGTCTGTTCTGACCTTTTACAACCTCAAACCCTTCCCTGGAGGCTATTTGACTGGAGTCTGGGCTTGAAACACAGGATTGGTAGAGTTTAACTCCCTATTGTCTCTGTGTGCTTGACCCCTTCTTCCCCAGGGTCCAACCCTTCCCTTTGATCCACAGCTCACCTTGTTTTCTTGGATAGTGTGCTCTCTGTCCTGCCTTCAGCGCAGGGCGCGTTGATTGATGCAGGCTCGATGCTGCCTAGATACTTCACTGGCAAGAGTCTGACAGGTAAGTATAATGAGTCTTTTGAACAGTTCTCTAAGTTCGTTCCTTTCCTTCCTTAGATGATGGCCATCTTCCGGGGATGGCGGCGTGCTGCTGAGATGAGTAGCGCTGAAGGTGAGTGAGAGCACGATGCGCGATGCACCCCTTTCGTATTTGCATTGAACTGAGTAATTTTTCTGTGTCTTTTAGGTGCTGCGACGTTTTCATCATGGATGCCGGTTATGAAGAACAAATGCGGTGGGTAAGCGCGGTATGCGGCGCCTCTAGATGTTTGCACGCTAACCTGGAGTGTCGTTTCCCTCTTGCAGATGGATGAGAAGTTCCGGAGACAGAGTTCCCCCAGAGCGGCTGGGATTCAGGTAAGCGTTTGAAGCTCGTCCAGTACTTAAAAATAAGCAAAGATTTGCAGAATGCTTACTAATGTCTTTTTTCTGTTCTTTTCCCTTTTCCTTAGGAAGCGGCGTGCCGGGATGGGAATGACACCGCCGAAGATGCCCGCAGAACAGAAGGAGCGATGACTGATGGGCAGAAGCACCGCAAGGTAAAGCTGTTCCTAACGTTGTTCTTTTTCTTGCAGGAGCTGAGCGCAGAAGAAAGATGCAGGCCTACTGGAGACCGATGCAGTAAAGAGAAGGGGTACCTGTTTTAAAGTCCCTAGTTCTACAGGTCAATCTAACAAAAATATCACAGGATTTGAACTAGTAGACCAAATACAAAGATGACGGAGTACACAAGTGGTTTTAGCTTGGTTTACAATTCCCAAGTTTATTTTCTTTAATTATGCAAAAAATGCTATATCAAAAAATATATATATTCGACATTTCATATAATTCTGTGGCCCATGCTCTTAATTCATTCATTCACATTTATACTTTCTTCATCAATCTCTCGTTCTGCACTTCATACTTTGAAAAAATGGTCCGTATATAAAAAACAGTAAAAACATCTGTTATCTCTACATATGTTTACAATTCATTGTGAAAAACATCCCCACCAATTTGGGGTATTACACAAGTCTGTGTTCTGTTATTCCCACAGTTCTCACGTCGACACGTGTTTCAGTTGCTCTCAGCGAGCATCAACATTAATACTCTCTTTGTATGGCAACCTTCTTCAGGACAAAACAACCCATTTTTCAGGCACATGTATTGACTTGGGCCACACCATCTCCTAACCTGATGGGGTCAGGAGGGACAATGTCAGAAAGAATGTGGATGATCAACCTAAAATGTGTTACCGAAGGACACCGACAATAAGAAATAAAGTAAGCCCAAGTTTTCTGTATCCATTATCAAAACCTAAACCAACTGAAATTTTCAGGAATGAACCACTATTTGGATCCTTCAGATGTGGCAATTGTAAACTTTGTCCATATATGGACCATGGAAAAAAGGAAATTGTACTACCTAACGGATCAAAAAGAAAAATGTAAGAATTTATTAACTGCAACACAACATATGTTGTATATGGAATTGTTTGTAACTGTACGAAAATGAATATTGTGAGCACCAAAAGGACACTTAAAACAAGAATACTAGAACATTTGAGGGCAATCAAAAACAATGACCTCCGATACCCACTTTCACAACATGTCATTATGTAGCATCTGGACTTTAAAGAAGAAAAACATAACATTTTTGGACTGGATAATGTCAAGAAACATCCAAGAGGAGGAAATAGAGAGACTCCCTTAAGACGAACTGAAACCTATTGGATTTGTGTAATAGACACAGTAATCAATGGACTCAACTCAGATACAGAGATGTTCCATTGGTTGTACTCATTTCTGTAAAACACTCAAACATAAATGATTGAAAATGAGTATATATATGAATAAAAGCTGCCATTCTCATAAGATGTCTTTCTTTACTTATCTCTATCCTATCCTTTTCCTCTCCCTGTTTTTCTTATGCCTGGGCTATAATCCAATACACCACACATTAACATTTACTCTATGGGATGATAGGAATAAAATAAATTAAAGAAATAATTCTATATTATCATATTAAAATTAAAATGTGACCCAAAATTGATTGCCCCTAATTAAATTTTTAATACACTATTATCTAAATTCTTTAAGCTCAAACTGAAAAGTGTATAATAAAGCGGCAATAATACTGAAAAAATAGCGCATTTTATTAAAAATAAAATTGGGCGCGTAAGCGAGTTTGCGCACACGCAATGATGTCATCATGCCGACGCGCACACGTGCGTCGACGTGACACATCATCACGTACCTTCTCTATACGCGTACAGATGCGTATAAATAGCGCGCAAAAATTCCACTCACCAATGCATCCTACAAGAAGCATTGAGGACACCTAAAAGTGGACCAATAGCCTCAAAAACAAGATATTTCTCCATTCTTTGGTGAACCTAAGCCTCAAAACCATCATACTTAACATACAGGTAAGAAAACTATAACAATTGATCCACAGGCATTCATTAGTCACCAATTTCCCTCCCATGCTCCCTCACTAGCAATTCTAAAATTCTTCTTTCTTCTTCACTGCTATTCTTTTTGGACTGTTCTACTTAGGAATAATCTGAAACTTTCAGCAACAAACGTTTTTGAGAAAAACTCATAAGTGAAATTCTTTGAAGCTACTTTGAACAACACAGGATTATTCTTCTACGCCCAACAAGGGTAAGCATTGAAAAACTCTTTTAAAAAAATATTTTTTCAAATTTTATTTTCTGAGTTTTGCTATAACGTATTTCCTTTGCTTGGTATTATCAGATTTTATAGGCAGATAGTGTATTTCTTCAAAATACTGTTTTGGCAAAAAAATAGCCTATTTTTCTTTTCTTTTTGTGATTCTTTTAGGCACAGTATCTGAAAGAAGCTAAAGTTTTAAAAAATCTCTCCTGATGATCCATTTTATATGGAGAAAATTGTGAAATACGTGTAGAGAGATCAATTTGAGTGATACTATGAGAGATCAAATTGAAGTGATACCTTATTTTCTGAATTTAGAATTTCAGCAAGCAAAGGAACTTAAATATCTTAAGTTGGCGCAATAACAATTTATCCCAACCTCACATTTTCTGATAACTATTGTGTGTAGCAGTCGCAATGGGATAAATAACAATTGCAAGACAACACATTTTCTTTACAAAGCTACCAACAAAAGAATATATTTTTTTTTGTTGAGGTCGCCGGGAGAAGGATATTATCAACTGCTAAAACAGTAAATACTCTGCGTGATGTATGATACATGGATGTCATTACATGCACGCAGAGAGCAACACTTTACACTCTATAATCCAGCTTTCCAGTCATTAACCATACAGAGGCGTTCTCGATAAGGAGATGGCTCGTGGGGAGCTCGCTAGATATTATAGCTTAACAACTCACAATCTTATAGAAGCAATCTCTCAAACTACAGCCGTTGTGATCAATTGTTGGCCTCATCACGAGTTGGGCTGTAGCCCTGAAATGCGGCGGTAATGGTATTACCACTGTATTTAAGGACTGGCCCTATCACGAGTTGGGTGCTAAATGGACTGTTTTACCTCTAGCTTTTTTCTGAAGGTGAAAATCTCATTTAGCGCCCTGTTTTCAGTGGTATTACCGCCGGCTGTACTAGCCCGCAGTATTAGCATATTAGCGTTGAAAATGCCCCATTGGATCCAATGGACCCAATGGGGAATGGGGATTTACTGTTTACCATTAACGCCCAACCCGTGATCCAGCGGTAATACCGGTGGGTGCTAAGGCTATTACAGTCGGGCTGCATTACAGCCGGGATACCGGCCAACTCGTGATGAGGCCCACAGTTAGGTTCGATTGCAAGATGATGTGACGTGACGTAACATATACAAAATTAAAAGTACACGCGAAGCAAGCCAGCTGATACAATCTCGGCTAATTCAAACTCAGCTCACCAGTAGTTTCGTAAGGGGTCGCCATCAAAGCTTGGCAGGGCTATGCAGGACTATGCATTGCTGTCCACGCAAATGGTTAGCCACATGCTGTTCACTTTGTTGCCAGTAATAAGTGCAACACAGTACTTTGTATGTATTATGGCGGCCAGTGGCGTAGGACACGGTGAGTGTTTTACATATACTTTTTCACCGGAAGCTAAACTCAAGCAGCTGCCCGCTACTCGCTACTCGCTCCACGCGATCAACACTTTTAAATGGTACTTCCACAAATGCACGTGCTGGGAAGGGGGTGGGTCACGAGTAAATAAGCCTAAAATAATAAAAACAAACAGGCTTTTAGACACAAATACAATTTAAATTCTTAAATAGTAAACATTTCAATGTGTCTGGTATTGTTTAAATACCAGTAAGTCTTTCTTCAAAGTTCCACAGGAGCAGGTATCCGGGCTGGGCCAGTGATCAGCACTTCTAAATGGCACTTCCCCAAATGCGTGTATTTGACCCATGTTCGTTCTCAGTAGAGGGGAGGGGCTACCACAGTCCTTTGCAAATTCCAATATAGTCTGATGTAAGTTCAGCTTGTCAACAGAACATTTCAACACATAGATTATAAGATTCTTCTTGTTCTTTGAGCAGGTTTTTAGTTCTTCAATAGCACAATGTTTAAATTGGTCAGGATGATTTGCCACTTTAACAACTTCAGGAAATATAACTTCTCCTCAACACCCTTGCTTTGCCTTTCTTCCCATACTATTAAAACAATGTCTCTGTCAGGACCACCTTGTAGCCCTTCTCCAACTTTCAACCAAAGACTGACAGGGATAGGATTTCCTTCTACCTCTCCCCCGGTTTTGGCAAGCTGTGGGTATCCCAACGTGTATCAGATGTTGTATATGGGCACTTAGTTCCAGAGTTTACATCCCTTGCATCAGCCCCCTCTGTTTTTTGCAATATTGGCCAGACTATGGTTGTCTTATTTCTAGCCTCTTTTGGCTTGGGCAATGCTTACTGACATCAACTCTCAATAAAGTCGCCAACACAGTTGGTTGGGTTTTCCAAAACTCCTACTTTCCAGATTACAGTAATTTGGCTTTTGTACCTCAAGTTTTAGCTGCTTTTCCCTAGCTAGATATGCACAAATAGCTTGAGGACCACTTTCACTTTCATGCAAGTGCTGCTCCTGCTGTTTTACAAATGTTCGGTGTGAAATATTTGTATTCACAAGCAAGTGCAGCTTTGCACTCGTTCTGCTACTATACAAAGGCCTCTCACTCGCACACCTGCTTCCCACCTGCGAGCAGGGAAAGAGTGCTCCGGGGTCACTAACTGGTCTCAACATGCACCTCTGTTCCCCTCGCATTCCATAGGACTTTTGCTGCTCTGGCACTTCACGATGCAGCAAACCTCTTCTGCAAACCTTCATTCGTTCGCGCCATTTCCAATTGGAGCATCACTTGCTTCCACAGGACCCCTGGTGTACGCCAGCCACCAGAGATGGCCTCGAGGATCACAGGTGCATGCCAGCCACCCAGAACAGCCTCCTGCACACTTCCTGCTGTGCAGCCTCTGCAGAATGGGACACAATGGGGAAAGCCTTCCTTCTGCATGTTTCCCGCTATGCAACCTCTGCACTTTAGTTTTCTGGGGATTCTGACCCTCTCAGAACCCGCACCTTGAATCTGCCCTACAATGGTCCCGGTGTCCTCTCTTTGCTCCAGCTTCTGTCTGCGCTGCCAACTCGACCCATGTTTCTTCTGACTTCCTCTGGTCTTCACCAGCTGATACTTCTGCTGCTACTTCTAAATGGCCTGCACCTGAGACGACCTTTTAAGCCTCTCAGTCTTCCTCAGGTGTGGGTCATCTCCACTAATGAACTGACCACTCCTGCAATTTATGTTTATTCCCTTGTAGGGACGTGATCTCTTTAAATAATTCATTGCAAATGTGAGTCCCATTGTCGGACTTTAGGACGTCACATATCCCCCAACGAGAAACGACCTAGCACACATAAAATGTGCCCACTGATTTAGGATCTGGTTGTGCGCAATGGCCGGCCCCAAACCATTGGGAAAATGGACACACAACAATAAGGTAGCAATAATTACTGCACCTGTTTACCATATCAACATAGTCTATGTGAAGCTCCCAAAAGGGACAATGTGCATGCAATGTCCTGAGGGTGTGCTCTTTGAGGTACTGCTAGCTGCAATTGTTGTACAGCTACCTCAGGATATGCCGTGATGTCCAGCACTTCTAAATACAGTGCTTTTTTGGTGGCCCAGTTTGCGGCATCATTGCCGAGTGAAACAAAGTCTTTGTCCCGGATGTGGGTGCTGCTACTACTGATGGGCGAGATAAGTCATACATTAATCTTTCTAACAACGATGCATGTTCTACAGGCATCCCATCAGCTCTATTGAACCCTATTGAACCCTCTCCTTCGCCATCTGGACAATCTTGAATGTACTGTGGATGTGATGTACGCCAAATCAGAATATATTGTTATAAGACACCCTTGTGATGTTTCTAGGGTTCCTATCAGTGCAACGAGTTCTGCTGCTTGTGCAGAATAATGTGTTGGTAAAGGCTTTTAAACTTCTACTTCGTACTCCCTGTCTACGAGACACACTACCGCATCACCTGTATGCCTTTGGCCAGTCTCCTGATCAATCGTCGATGATCCATCAATAAAGAGCACTCCCCCTGTTACAGTGCATCCTCCCTCACATGAATTAGGTCCTCCTTGGGACCTTCATATGTAACACAGTGTAACGCTCACCTGATTCCCGCAGAGGCGCCGGTCTTGACTGGGTGAATGCCGTATCTTCAAAGGTGATGTGTAACACACGGTTGGCTCTTTGGGCTGGACCTCTGTGCACTGTATGTCTGACTCGAAGAGTAAGATGTCTGCAGATAGAAAATATGGGATTAATGAACTGGGGTTATTGGTCTCCTCCTTTCTTGTATTGTTCTTTAGCCCTTTGAAGGTGAGAAACGGCTTCCTTAAAGGCTTGGGTGATTGTAGAATGCAGGTGGTCTACTGCTGGTGTTCCCCTTGGAGTGGATCCAACTCCGAGGTTCGAGGGTGACTACCGTATAAAAGAAAAAACAGGGTCTTCCCAGTTCCCGAGTGGACAGAGTTATTGTAGGCATATTCGGCTATCCAAAGGATATCTTTCCAAGTTTTTTCAGTTTGTTGTAGCATGCAGCGCAAATACTGTTCCAGAGTTTGATTGGTCCTCTCGGTTTGTCCGTCGGTTTGAGGGTGGTGGCTGGTCGAAAGTCTCACATCAATTTGAGCCGACCGACAGCAACTTCGCCAAAAATGAGAAATAAATTGACTACCTCGATCTGAAATGAGAACTGAAGGAAAACCGTGCAGTCGGACGATGTTTTCGAGAAATTCTCGGGCCAGAGTTGCTGCTGTTGGTAAGCCTTTGAGTGGAATGAAATGCGCCATCTTGGAGAATAGGTCCACGATTACTAGGATCGTATTGTATCCGGAGCATGGAGGTAGATCGGTGATGAAGTCCATAGAAAGGGTATGCCAAGGGCGAGGTGGGATGTCAATAGGGCGTAAGAGGCCGGCTGGTTTTTCCTTTTGACTCTTGTTTTGGGCGCATACTCCACAGGACATTATAAACTCTCTGATGTCTTTTTTCCAAGATGGCCACCATAAGTAGCGCTTGATCTTTTCCGAGGTCTTGGTCATACCGGGATGTCCTTCCATTAAAGAATCGTGATAACAAGAGATTACCTTTTTCTGTAAATCTGTGCTGGGCAGGTATAACCGTTCTTGGAAATATAATAGGTTGTCCTTCACCGTAAAGTCCTTTCCCTGCAGATGCCAATTCTGTATGTCTGCTGGAGTTACCAGTAGCCTGGCTTTATCCTTAACTTCCTCTATGGATTGTGTGGCGATTACACCTAGAATTATTTGTTCGGGAATGATAGGTACAGGTTTAGGATTGATCAAATGTTCTTCCACTCCCATCCGAGAAAGGGCATCAGCTTTACCGTTTTTTGTACCAGGTCGATAGGTAATTATGAAGTCAAACTCGGCAAAGAATAGTGCCCAACGGAGTTGCCTAGAGGATTGAGCTTTTGCGGTTTTCAAATATTGCAGGTTTCGGTGATCTGTAATCACAGTAACGGTGTGTCAGGCCCCCAGAAGATAATGCCGCCAAACCTTAAAGGCGGACTTGATAGCTAGAAGTTCCTTATCAGTAATAGTGTAATTGATTTCAGGAGGCGAGAATTTGCAGGACCAAAATGCCACGGGATGCAACTGATTGGTTACTGGGTCCTTTTGTGATAGAACTGCCCCCATGGCAAGGCTCGAAGCATCAGTTTCAACGATGTAGGGGAGTTCTGCGCGAGGATGTTTTAAGATCTGTGCAGAGATAAATCTAGTCTTCAAATTCTGGAAAGATTGTTCCGCCTCAGTAGACCATTCAAAACGTTTGTTTTTCTTTAACAAGGCGGTGATGGGCTGGACTATTCGAGAGAATTCGGGGATAAACCTGCGGTAAAAGTTAGCGAAGCCTAACAGGCTTTGAACACCTTTTACGGAGGATGGCGATGGCCATTTGAGAATTGTATCGACCTTCTTTGAATCCATACGCACTCCGCTAGGTGATAATATGAATCCCAAGAATTCAACTTCAGTCACGTTGAAAACACATTTTTCCAATTTAGGGAAAAGTTTGTGTTGACGCAATCTCTCGAGGACCATTTTCACGTGTTTCCGATGTTCAGTTTCCGATGAAGAATAAACGAGGATGTCGTCAATGTAAACAACAACACACACATCTATGAGCTCTCTGAGGACATCGTTCATAAAATATTGAAAGGCGGCCGGGGCATTGCAAAGTCCGAAGGGCATGACCTGATATTCAAATAGCCCATACTTGGTGCGGAAGGCCGTCTTCCATTCATCGCCCTCTTTTACTCGTACCAAGTGGTAGGCTCCTCTAAGATCCAGCTTTGTATATATGCATGCTTTTCTGACTTGGTCCAGGAGTTCAGGGATCAAAGGTAACGGATATCTATTCTTAACGGTGATCGGGTTCAAGGCGCGATAATCTATACAAGTTCTAAGGTCCCCTTCTTTTTTTGGAACGAAGAACAAAGCTGAGGAAGCAGGGGACTTGGAAGGACGAATAAACCCATTTGCTAGGTATTGATCCAGGTATTGTCGGAGGTGAAGATTCTCAGGCTCGGTGAGGGCATAAATTCTACTACAAGGAGGAGTAGATCCAGGTATCAGGTCTATCTGGCAGTCATAAGACCTATGAGGAGGTAGAGAGTTAGCCTGATCCTCCCGGAAAACATCTTGGAATTCTAGGTATTCAGGAGGTAACTGGGCAGCCTCCGAGGAAATTGCTGCCAGTGCAACACCAGGTCGAGGGTGACAAGTAGAGACACATTCTGAAAACTGAACCGTTCTTGCTCGCCAATCGATCTGAGGATTGTGCTTCTCTAACCAAGGAATTCCTAGAATAATCTGGAACTGAGGGGCCTTGATCACATCGAACACGATCTTCTCATGGTGTCCATCTTGACTTACTAGCGTCACTTCTTGGGTGGTATGCGTTACTGGTCCGGAGGCTATCTCCGTACCATCTCCGTAGTAATGACGTCCTTTACAGCCTTTGGACAAAGAGTCAGATTCATCCTCAAAACCATTTCATGATCCACATAATTGCCGATGGCACCGCTGTCGACGTAAGCTTCAATCGCATGTAATCGATCCGGATGTTCAGGGCTAATGAGGACCATAGGTATCACGAAATGCGAGGTCACGGAACTGGTTTTAACGCTCGGCAAGAGGACCTCTATTCTTGTCGGGCGAGGTTGTTTCCCTGCTCAGAGTTTGTGACCCTGGTAACTGCAGCTCCTACTGCCTTCTTGGCTGGTTTCACCGGACAGTCTCGAAGAAAGTGCCCCGAGTTTCCGCAATAGAGGCATAATTGCAGCTGTTTTCTCCTTTCCCGCTCCTTTTGTGTTAGTGGTCCTTTCAGGCCCCCTATTTGCATGGGTTCCCCGGAGTCTACTCCTTTGGTAGGGGTTGGTGGTTTGGAAAATACTTGAGCATCAAACTTGGAACGATCGGCCTTCCTGTTCTGCAGTCTGTGGTCAATTTGAACGACTAAGTCAATATAGTCCGAACAGTCTTGCGGGGGATGCACTACTTGGGCTAACACATCTTTGAGCTCTCCACGTAGACCTCTATAAAACAGCGTAATCCTTTTGTCCTCAGGCCATCGAGTTTCCACTATCAGTCTGTTGAAAGACGCAATATAAGCCAAAAGGTCTTGATTACCCTGTCGCAATGAAAGGAGCTCATTGTCCAAGGCCTGCCCCTGTGAATGTCTTGCAAACAGTTTTTCCATACTGAGCTGAAAAGCTTGAAAATCATGGAGAACCGGATCATCTTGATTAACTAGAGGGATCGACCAGTCTGCCGCATTGCCACTAAGGTACGAAAGCACGAAAGCTACCTTAGCTTGATCAGTTGGAAAGGCTGCTGGCCGGCATAAGAAGTGCAACCGGCACTGATTAATAAATACTGCAAACCTCTTTGGGTCACCAGAAAATCGTTTGGGCGGAGCCAGAGGTACATTCCCAGGTAGGTTGATCTGCACTGGGTTCGTAGAGGATGTTGAAGGAAGATTTGCCACTGATGCGGGTAACGGAGTTTTTCCGGCTTGTGACTGTAGCAATTGTCTAGCGAGATCGTCTGTTCGCTCCTTGGACATAATCAGTTCCCTTCTTAGAGCATTCGTTTCCTGACGGGCTGCATGCACTTCTGCTCTTAGTTCCCCAAGTAACTGGGCTAGTTGGTCGGTATCCGAGGTTTCCATAGCGCCTGGGTGGGAGTTTTGCGGTAGGCTTTGCGTTCTGTAACGCTCACCTGATTCCCGCAGAGGCGCCGGTCTTGACTGGGTGAATGCCGTATCTTCAAAGGTGATGTGTAACACACGGTTGGCTCTTTGGGCTGGACCTCTGTGCACTGTATGTCTGACTCGAAGAGTAAGATGTCTGCAGATAGAAAATATGGGATTAATGAACTGGGGTTATTGGGTGCCTCTCTCCTCTTCCCTTTCTCTTCTCCTGTAGAACCCCACAGGTTAACGCCCTCACCTTAGGTAAGTGAACGCCAAGCTCTCCATCTGCCTCGGGGCAGGGTGCCATAACCAGTTCCTTCACTGGATAAGGGTGCAGGCCTCTTGACCTCAGAGGACTGCTGTCCGTCGTTAACTGCACGAACGGTAAGTTCTGGGCACTTCAAATGTCTTAAAAGTCTTTTGTAATGATATCTCTTGTTTTGCAGGGTTCCGGCGATGGCGGATGGCGGGCTGATGAGAGTTGAGGATCGAACCCGCGTGAGGAATAGAAGCGCCTGGAAGCACGTAAGTAAGCGCTTGTAGCCTGCTTCACGATGCGCACTAACTGTCCCTTTTATCTTGCAGGTACAAGTTCGGAGCTTTAGAGAAGCTGAAGGGTGCTGGAATACCCACTGGATTCGGCGTGGGAAGGAGTAATGGCACGTGAGTAATAAAGTTGCCCAATGTCTTTAAACGCACCTTCTTTTGTCTTTCAGATGCGGGATGCAGCGCCGAAGGCCTCCGGAGCGTGCGAAGAGCTGGTAAGCTTTTGTCTTTCAGATGCCGGAATGCAGTGCGAAGACCTCCGGAGCATGCGAAGAGTAGGTAAGCCTTTGTCTTTCAGATGCCGGAATGCAGCGCGAGGCGTTGGTGACAGCCGATGGACCAGGTAAGAGATGCGCTGCCACTGAAGACCGTAATGCTAACCTGTTCTTTCTTTGTCTTTACAGGTGCTGCTGAAGACTGGATTCCAGGATGGTAAGCCTTTGTTTCCTTAGGCCCAGGATCAGAAGCAGAAGACACGATGAGCGTTCTGCTGCAGAGAATGCAGAATAATGCAAAGCAAGATTCATCCATCGGGTGTGGTTTAAATAGCCTCCTGTAGTGCTTAGGTGTCTCCTTCCACAGCCTCGCCTAGGTAAGAAAAGAGTTCCTGCTTTCCAGAACAATTCCAGTGTTCTGAACCTAGGGAGTGGCTCCTGCCCCACCCAACAGGAAAAGTAGTCCCAAACAGAAGAGGATCAGGGGCTCAACTGGCAGGTAAGTAAGCAGCATGGTCTGCTGCAGGTAAGTCCACCCAAGCATTATGAGCCTGGCGCTTCCAGCGCTGGGACTGGGCATCTTTACGAGCCTGGTGCCACTGGCGCCAGGACAGGGTCCAAAAGGTCCCAATTGGGACTGGCTGGCACTCGGAACCGGGGTTATGGGTCTGCTTCCAAGGGAGTCGGGCAAGTCCTGATCTTTTGGAAGCAGAGATCATGACACACAGTCATGAACCTCGTCCCCTGGCTGAACGGGTAATGCAATTAATGTAGCATAGTTCACTCTCTGGCACCTTACAATTTGAATTGAAGTATTGGATAGTATGACCTCATACCCCAATGCTCTTTGGGTAGTAAGGGTTGATTGGAGCTGTCCAGAATGGAAAAAACTGTGTACTCTACATATAATGTTACCGATCACCTCATTTTATTAGAGATGATTTTTCAATCGCAAAGGCTGCAGCTGCTAACACCTGTTCCCAAGGGAACTGGCCCTGCATTATTGAGTCTAAGAGCCTGCTGTAATAGGCCAAGGGCTTTTGTCCCATAGATTTTCTACTTCCATAACCAATGGCTATCATGTAGCATTAGCCACTGAGTTGCTTGCAGCATTTGCGCTAGCAGCAGGAGCTTCCTGCCTTGGTGAGGGTTGTGGTACATACTGGGAATAGGTTTAATCTGCTGTTGGTTGCAAGGGGAAACACCCATATGAAAGCGTGCCATGGGGACAACACTAGCTGTAGGTGTTACCAACTTTTGTTCTTTGTGTTCTTCCGGGGCATCTTCTAAATCCTCGACATTGTGCAGAGTTCGAGGATACCCTGCCTACTTTTCAACTTTCTCCCTTTATACTTAGCAGACAGATATGCATACATATTTCACAACACATCCTTGTTATTCAAGCCTGCTTCGTGCTTCGGCTTGTACATTCCCCTTTTGGTATCTGCGACCCACTCAAAATGGTATTTGAGAATCTTTTCCTTGTACCGCATAAGCGGGAACACATATATTCGTATGGGGTACTCATAACTCTTCCCACTTCTTTCTTTACCAAAAATGCTTAATTCTCAGATAGCTGATCCAGCGACTTTGTTCTACCCCACCTTCCCAATGCTGTGCACACTCCCAGTGTTCCCTCCCAATATTCCCTCAACCCAAACTACACCCTCGTTGCCCCTTCCTGTTCACATAGACACTCACCACCACACACCATTGTTCATACAACTGGGCAGCCATCGACCACAATATATACCAACACATTGTCAAAATAATACCACAATTATTTACACAATGGTTTAGACCCTTCCTCTGTCTCCTTGCCTCCAAATGAGGGAACTTCCCTTCCTCACACCCCCTTGTGCCGGTCGGAAGGATGCCTGGCCCTCTATTTTTTACATTTTTTTATTTATTGATATAGTTGAAAAAATCAACTTTTCAATATTTTTTATCACAAACTTAAAAATATTTACACTACAATAGATATACATTACATTACGTTACAGAATACCATATAAAACATGTATAATAGAATAAATATACTAAATACAGATAAAATTATACACATAAAGGGGGAAATTCATAGAATCCAGCGCAGAAGTAGCGCACGCAGCTGGTGCAGAGAGGCAGGGTGCGCCAGCGTGCACCAGCCGCTTGCGCTAAATACCATTTCCACGCACTGCCAGTTACGCAGTGCCAGTTATGCCCCCAAGAAGGCCCCTTGCACCATGAAAAGCCATAGACATCCCCAATACGGCGCAAAGGGCCGCGCTAACCCTGGACCAGCTTACATGCCCCCTACACTGTAATCGTGTGAAAAACTATGAGTACCCCGCTCGCGGCAGCCAAACGCATGAACATGTACTTGCGCACCCCCTTGAATACGTGTACCCCGCTCACGGCAGCCAAAACTCGTGAAAATGTACTCCTGCATCCCCTTGAATACGCGTACTCCGCTCACGGCAGCCAAAACACGTGATAATCTACTCACACACCCCCTTGAATACACGTACCCCGCTCGCACCTACAAAATTGTGTGGAAAAGGCCTACCGTAATCCCTTGAATATGCGTACCATGCACAGGCGCCCAAATCGTGTGTAAATCTCCTCACGCACCCCCTGTAATATGCGTATCCCGCCTGCACCAGGCAAATTGCGTGGAAACGTACCCCCTGTGGTGTGGGCTACCTGCGGGGCATGGACAGGGGTGTTGGGTGGTCCCCTGTGGTGAGGGCTGCCTGTGGGGCATGGTCAGGGGTGATGGGCTGCCTGCGGGGCATGGTCAGGGTTGTAGGGGTGTCCCCTGTGGTGTGGGCTGCCTGCGGGGCATGGACAGGGGTGTTGGGGGGTTCCTTGTGGTGTGGGCTGCCTGCCGGGTATGGTCAGGGGTGTTGGGTGGTCCCCTGTGGTGAGGGCTGCCTGCATGGCATGGTCAGGGGTGTAGGGGGGTCCCCTGTGGTGTGGCCTGCCTGCAGGGCATGGTCAGGGGTGATGGGCTGTCTGTGGGGCATGGTCAGGGGGTGATGGGCTGCCTGCGGGGCATGGACAGGGGTGTAGGGTACTCCCCTGTGGTGTGGGCTACCTGTGGGGCATGGTCAGGGTTGTAGGGGTGTCCCCTGTGGTGTGGGCTGCCTGCGGGCATGGTCAGGGGTGTTGGGTTGTCCGCTGTGGTGTGGGCTGCCTGTGGGGCATGGTCAGGGGTGTTGGGTGGCCCCCTGTGGTGTGGGCTGCCTGCGGGACATGGTCAGGGGTGTTGGGCGGTCCCCTGTGGTGTGTGCTGCCTGCAGGCCATGGTCAGGGGTGTTGGGTGGTCCCCTGTGGTGAGGGCTGCCTGCAGGGCATGGTCAGGGGAGTTGGGTGGTCCCCTGTGGTGAGGGCTGCCTGTGGGGCATGGACAGGGGTGTAGGGTGGTCCCCTGTGGTGTGGGCTGCCTGCAGGTGGTACATGTGGCTCCTCACCACACGGGTGTGCAAATCTGGGGGTATGCGAGTGTGCTTTCCACGCGATTTCGCTGGCGCAAGAAGGGTATGTGTATTCTGGGGTTCGCGCGTGTGCTTTTCACATGATTTTGTTGGCACGAGCAGCGTACGTGTATTCCAGGTTACGCGAGTGCGCTCGTCACGCGATTTCACCGGCGGGGGCGGAGTACGTGTATTGCGGGGTACACGAGTGCGATCTTCACGCGATTTTGCCGGCGCGAGTTAGGGTACGTGTATTCCGGGGTACACGAGTGCTCTCTTCCCGTGATTTCGCCGGCTCGAGCAGGGTACGTGTATTCCAGGGTACGTGAGTGCGCTCTTCATGCGATTTCACCGGCGCGAGCGGGGTACGTGTATTCCAGGGTATGCAAGTGCGCTTTTCATGCAATTTCGCAGGTGCGAGCGGGGTACGTATATTCCGGGGTACGCAAGTGCACCTTTCATGTGATTTGGCTGTGTAGGCCCTCCCGGGTGTGCCCTCCCCACCTCCCCATGCCCCGCAGGCGAGCAACACCACAGGGGACTCCCCTACACCCCTGACCATGCCCCACAGGCAGCCCATCACCCCTGACCATGCCCTGCAGGCAGCCCATCACTCCTGACCATGCCCCACAGGCAGCCCACACCACAGGGGACAGTCCAACACCCCTGACGATGCCCCGCAGGCAGCCCACACCACAGGGAACCACCCAACACCCTGACCATGCCCCGCAGGCAGTCCATCACCCCTGACCATGCCCCGCAGGCAGCCCACACCACAGGGGACTAACCAACATCCCTGACCATGCCCCGCAGGCAGCCCACACAACAGGGGACCACCCAACACCCCTGACCATGCCCCACAGGCAACCCATCACCTCTGCCCATGCCCCACATGCCGCCCATCACCCCTGACCATACCCTGCAGGCAGCCCACACCACAGGGGACCCCCCTATACCCGTGACCATGCCCCACAGACAACCCACATGGCAACATGCACTTGTGAGCACCAACTCATGCCCCCCCATCATTGACGGGCACCTGCCAACAGGCCCCGACTCATGTCCCCTCACCCGCCACCAATGATGGGCACCTACCAGCAGGCCCTGACTCATGTCCCCCCACCCCCCACCAGTGACGGGCACCTGCCAGCAGGCCCTAACTCATGTCCCCCCACACCCCACCAGTGACGGCAACCTGCCAGTAGGCCCCGACTCATGTCCCCCAACCCCCCACCAGTGACGGCAACCTGCCAGCAGGCCCTGACTCATGTCCCCCACACCCCACCAGTGACGGGCACCTGCCAGCAGGCCACGACTCATGTCCCCCCAAATCCCCACCAGTGACGGCAACCTGCCAGCAGGCCCTGACTCGTGTCCACCCAACCAACACATTGACACAACATACATGCATGTACCAAATTTCCACCCAAATGCCAACCCACACTGCCCCCCACAGTGCAACTCCACACCCATCCATTGTCCCCACTTCCCAGTACAGGCCCCATGCCATGTCATGCACAGAAGCATACATGCATGCACACAAAGACATGCCAAACATGGCCACACACCACCGCCACATGACTGAGGCAATGACGACTGACACATGCACCAAACCAATGAGAGCACACAACCAAAATATATGAACAGATGAAAATGTATTAAATTAAAAGAAATCTCACAAACGAAAACCAAAAATGACAAGGATAAATGAAAGTGAACAGAACTGAAATGGCAATTCCAAAAAATATGTCATCAATAAATAAGAAAAAAATCCCAGTGGTCCATGTCCTGAAAAATGAAAATCATAATCCAAAAGGTAAATGAAAAAAAACCATTCCAGCATGAGTGTGAAAAATCTGAAAATAAAAATGTCCACAGTTACACAACTATATACATTGAAAGTTCTCAGGGTCCATGATCCCAAAACCAAATGAAACCTACCAAAATACCTACAGAAAAAAACTATGTACAAAAAGTGGAGCAAAGTCCATCAAATCCAAAATAAAAATGAAACAAAAGGAAAACTAAGCCTAATTAACTATATACAATGGTGGCGGGCTAGTCCTGCGGCTCACCTCTTGATGTTAACGTCTTTGGCCAGGGTATCATTGAACTGCATGTTGATGTCCCGGAGGCGGCCCTGGGATGTGTCCTCGAGGGCTCGCAGGGACGTTGCCATGGTCTCCACCAACTCCGTGCAAGTCTCCTCAAGGAACGCTGCCCGCCACAATGCCCGGTGCATGGAGTTCCCCACCCTGACCATTGTGAGCGGTGCCCTCTCCGCCCGCCGCTGCTCTGCACCTATCTGCTGGCCAAACCACTGCCACATGGAAGACACACATAGTCCAGGGTCCTCCTGCCCATCGGGCGATGCCTGCCCCTGTGATGTAGACGGCCCGAGGTATGACGCCTCCCACCTCGAACTTCTAAACGAAAGTGTGTACCCTCACTGATACTGTTTGGAACCACTGAGATTTTGGGTGGACAGATACTTGAGTCTCTAGAGCTGTCCACTCGTTTATTTGCAAAAGGGATTAGGTTTCCTTATTCTAGAAATCCTAAAAATGAATCAGCCGCTGTGTGAAGATTACCACCCACTGAATGAATGTACTGGGTCTTCTAAAACATATAGTTATTTTGTTATTGCTGAAGATAACAAGTGAGTGTCTGAACGGGAAAACAAAAGATCAATAGACAGTTGTGAAAAAGTGCAATTATATATTTTCAAAAGTTGGCCTAACAAAAAATCAACATAGTGCGCATGATTGAGTGCAATTTACAATGATGTTCAAAAATACAAAGGAATTTTTTGAAAAATACACAAAACAAAAACAAAAGAGCAATGCTTGTTACTTAAATCACTATCAAAGCAGTATTCTTAGGGAGGGACTCAAATGCATGATAAAAGTTCAATAAGTCCATTGCATCATTGATCCCAAGATGGGTACTTTAGTTATCCCTAAAAAAGCAAGATTATTTTCAAGAAGCAATGAATGCTGCAGGGTCATTAAATACAAAATATCTTATCCTCCCACCTCGAGCCTGCCGCCGCCTTAATGCCAACTGCCTCTGCAACCACGACGGCCTCCGGGACGATGGGACCCCTCAGTGCCGCAGTGCTCGTTCCCTGCTCGGAGGTGCCTGCACATCTTCCATTGGCAGGGGTCCAGTTGTTGGGGTGACCACCTCTGCTGGTCCTCCAACTCCCGACTGTGGCAGGGATGTGTTCTGCACCAGCTTGGCCGCAGTGGATGGGGCAGGTCCACAGGGTGCCCAGGTGAGACATGGGCGGGAAGACGGAATGGACGACTACTGGCGCATAGGGTGTGCAGATGAGATGGGGGTCGCAAGAGTGTCCAGCACACGGAGAAACCATGTGCCAACGACCTGTCCTAGTAAGTCGACGCGGCCACACAGGTATCCGAAATGATATGCGTTGTCCTGCCTGGAACCACGCACATCATCCCGAATCACCCATTTGCGCAACACGACACTGACTAGGACAGGCTCAACCCTGTCACGGATTGCCTCGTCCGCAGGTAAAGGAGGGTCAGTTGACGTAGACACATCCCCTACCTGCGAGCAGGCATGGACAGAGGCATCCCTGCTGGTACTGGATGATGCAGTCACAGGATCAGGGACAGGTTTACATACAGGCACCTCCACAGCAACCTGTGTTGCCTCCTGCCCCTGGACTGCACCACATGCACCAGTGGAACCACTCCCTCCAGGCCCCATGCGTGGGTCTGATATGGCCTCCTCCTCAACCACACCCCCCCACCAACATGGATGACCCTGTGCCATCTTCCGTACTATGCCCCTGTGAGGGCTCACCTGCCTCTTCTTCTGCCGAGGAGTCCACATACAACCGTGGTCTCGTGGACCTCCCCTCGGTAGCTGCGTCCATGGACGCCGCACCAGTCCCCTCAATCCCGGAAGATATTATTACCTGGGAGGGGGCAGGGTCTTGCGTCACCGGCTGGCGGTGGCATCCCTGCCGCTGTGCTCCACAGTGCCATCTCCGCCATCTTCATCAGTCGACGCTGCAGACAGGGAGAGACAGAACACAGGCATCAAGACACCGTAAAATGGTCTGCTAGACACATAACTATTGCACATGAGTGGCAGTGTCAAATATCACAGACGGCTTCACACTCCCCATCACTCAGGTCAATTGAACCCACACACATGCACAGGCAAGCAGGGAACGTGCAACAGGCATCTGCATCCATTCACATGGAACTGCATGAACATCCTAAGGGTGGCATGACGTCACAAGCATCATGGAGCATGCCATTCACATGCACACACGCCAACAGACAGACATGCACCTGGCCATCTCTACGTCCTATCACAGTGCAATCATCGTCAACTATGTCACATCTGGCAATCGGGTACCTAGATGTCCGTGTCACATGCATCCATGGCGTCTCACAGTCACACACATACCAAACAGACACACACACATGTACACCATGCACGTACATGAAGGTGGTATGAGCATCCATGTGTCACACCCCAAACATGGCTGAGTACATACACAGGCATGCAAACATGTGTGCATCTTCACATGAAGTTGTACATCATGCATCAGTACACATACACTATTAATGTGCACCATACATGACTGGACTCACATGTAGCACGGTCATGTCCCTTCACATACACATCCATACATGGGCCATGTCAGACATATGTCCAAGCTGCACACTCCAGCCACACCTCAACATGCACTGTGTCGATTGAGAACGCATGGACACTTACCGCTCGACTCCGGACGAGTCTGCCTCTCGAGGACCTGTAGGTGAAGTGCTGGGTGAAAGCGCTCCAGGACCCTCATCTGGTCGGTGGTAAGCCGGACCTGGCGCCCCACTGCATCCACTGTGTCCAAGAGGCGCTGGACCTTCCTGAGGGTCCTGGACTTGAAGTCCTCCCAGCACTTATGGGCGTGTTTATAGTTGCGGGGTGCTACCCCCTCCACGTTGATGGCACCCACGATGTCCAACCAGATCCTCTCCCGTTCATCCTTGTCAGCGCGTGCTTGTCCGAAGAGAGCATCATAATGCCCCAGGACTTTGTCCACTAGGTTGCCAACTTCTTTAGCAGTGAAGCTGGCAGCCCTCTGCCTCCCTGCTGGCGGTCGCTACTGGTCCCAGATGGTGTTTGGCCCGACATGGCAACTCCCGAAGCAGGTGTGGGTGGGCAACTGGGTCCTGGGGTTGGGCTGTGGAGCGATGGAACACTAGTCGGGAGTCTTCTGTTCCAGCAGGGGTGGTCACAGCAACTGGACCCCTGGTGATGGCTTATGTACAGGCACCTAATTACAGGGCACAGTGGCAGCAGACAGTCTGGCAGCAGCAGATGGCTTGTAGGAGGCTGCCTCGGGCTTCGGTGGGGCAGGTAAATGGCCTTCTGGGCAGGAGCGTGGTCTTCCGTGTGTTGTCGCGTTTCCAGTTTCATGCAGAGTGACTCGCCACGTGATAAATCAGCATGTGTGCGTGTAATTCGAGGAAAGGCCCTTAGTGCGTTATCGCGTAAGTGACGTGGCATGCGTAGGTGTTGCTATGCGCACGGGTTAAAGGTCCGAGTAGGACGTCATTTTCCTGTACGTGCTTTTTGTGTAGAGCGAGCGTGTGATTCTTGTACGTCTTGCAGGTTGACACACGATTACTTCACAACGGTTGCAGTGCGTACTCCTTGTTTACTGCGGCAGAGCTCACTTCTTGTTTTGGCGGGGGTGTTGCCAACGCGCACACGTGCATGTTTTTTCTATACATTTTCCAGGCAGACGGTGAGTCGCACACATATTTTTCCACTGTGGTTGCCCCCGTGTGTCGCGTACCCATTCAGAGGTCATTGTAGCCTGCGTATTCCACGCGTATGCATTTTCTGTGTTTCTGGGTGCCACAGCGTACTGCGGGTCCTTAATTCCACACACGTGGGCTACCGAGGGGTTGTGTGCACATTTGTTTTTGTTTTTGGGGTGCCTTAGCGTTGCGTGACCCGTCATTTTTCCCCAGGGGTTACCGACAGCCTTGCAGTAGCACAGGGGTACCTATTTCATCTAGTACCCTGCCCCCTTCACCCCAATTGCACAGGACAATTGTTTTCTGCACCTCCCATTCTCACAAGTCCATCAGTGTCATGGTTGGGAGGCGTCCAAGTGGTAATGGAGGCAAAGCTGGGCAACCTCCAAGAGGTGTCCGCGGTAGGGGATGTGGCCAGGATGACCAGGGTGGCCCAGGTGGCAGCGGTGGTGGACGTGGGCAGGGTGGTGGACGTGGGCAGGGTGGTCCAACAGGGCAGTGTGTCCAGGTCCATTCAGGGACACAATGCAGCTGACATCATCCCAGCTCAGGCCCTGCAAACCTGGCCCGGATTGGTCATGGAACAGGCAGGGGATGACTCATAGGCTGACTTCCGTGTCATGAAGTCCAAGCCACGTGTGGCAGTGAAAGTTACTGTCACCAGGCCACGTGGATTTGGGGCAGCAATGTCATCTGCTGCCCGAGCAGCCAGGTTGTGGAGGCTGCAGGGGCAGCTGCAGCTGACACCACTCCGCTGTGAGTCACCCAGCTGGGACAGTGTTGGTCCCAGCCCTTCATACTGAGACAGTTGTGGCGCTTGGTCCTAGCAACAGCAGCCAATGCCTGCAGTGAGACCTTTGGTCATCATGCCATTGCCAGCTTCCAGTGGCCAGTCAACCTGCACTTCAGTCCTACAGACCAGAGCGGCATAAGCCATTCAGGGTCCGCACCACCTTTCAAGAGGAAGAACAGGCTGGGACCCCAGACACGGCTCGGCCCTCCGGCACGTCAAGGAAGCGGAGTTTCAATGATGTGGAACTGGATGCACTTGTGGGCTACGTGTCGGAACATGGCCGCGACATGCTGGTGACGGCAGGGTGCAAGACTACGCCTGCTCAGCGTAGGGCCCACTGGCAGTACATCGCGGACCACTTTTCTGCACAGTTGATGATTGTTCAAAGTGTTGGAATTACCTCAAACGCCAAGCTAAAAACAAGCTGGCTTCTAATTACCCCTCTACTCTGGTGACTGGCAGTGGGTCACCACCAGAGGAGGATGAACTCACAGAACATGAAGCTATCGCTGGAGGGTTCATCGCAGAGGATCAGATCCAAGGCGTGGGAGAACTCCCAGATCTTGAGACAATGTCCGGTGACATTGTCCATGCGTGTGTGAACGGACCATGTGTATGTTGCTTGGGTGATTCGTTGTGATTGAGTGCCAGGTCAGGCTGTGTAGTCATAACTGCCATATGTGACCCATGTAGTGCCTCCAAGCCATCCCCCACCTTTGGGTTTGGGGTTCACTTATCCTTACTAACCTCTGCAAACACTTTGCACATGATGACTGCACTTGCCCTTAAACTGCCATCAGGCCACAACATTGTAATGACGTTTTTTCTCTTTATTGATTGCTGAGCACCTACACATGTACTGCACCCTCTCACTTCTGAGCCCTGTTTCAATCTTCAACATGACAATTGACTTGTGTCATGTCAAAGTTACCTACCATTCATGTATCCACGTGGCTCCCATCAGTGCATTTGAAGACACTGGCATTGTTGCAGCGTGTGTCACATGTGTGTTTTCTAACACTCTTTTGCATGTTCTGTTTGATCAGATGCATTTTACATGGATGGGGGACAGTAGTGATTTACTCCCACCTGAATGTAGTAGTCAGTTCTGCCATGGCTATACTAGTGCCATCTGTCTGCTGGCATCTGTCATGTTTGTGGATGGTCCATGCCACTCACAGGCTTATGTGTCATGCAGGTGCCATTAACCATCCAGCACATGTGTTGCATTTCCATTTTGGACCAATCAGTGTCTGCTTTCAGGGTCCCCTTCCACTTCATTGTCACTGCATGAATGGCTGAGTTTGTGTCATGTGTCACATGTCTGATTGATGTATTGGATGTCAACATTGGGATGCCTATGTGTGCGGGCTATGCTGTGCATGTGTGTGTTCATGACATCTTCTTCATTTTGTGCAGGTGATGAGGCACTAGAAGCTGTGGAGGAGATGGTGCAGGGGCAGGAGTACTCAGAGCCCCAGCCAGCCACCAGTGGAGGACGTGGGGTGGTGCTGCACGAGAATCTATTGCTCCTACAGACCATCCTGTCCACGGGTGTCTCTGGGTACACCTCTGAGGATCTCTATGGCTCAGGTGCTGAATCAGACATTGACACAAATATCCCGTCACAGGTGCGTGTTTCTGACAGGGATGCTGCACTGGGGGTAGACCCCTCAATGGCCCATTCAGTTTTGGAATGTCCGCCTGTGGCGGTTACGGATGCAGGGTCACACTCCATACTATTTTCTCCTGTTCCTAGGGCAGCAGATCAAAGGAGGAATGCAGTCCTGCAGCCACGGCAGCGCCAGCACAGCAAGGTGCACGTCTCCTTGGGCCTGACAGGTGTCGTGACTGGCAACTTGGTGGCCGTGCGCCACCCGGCAATACTGTGTGGGAGAACTCCATTTATGCAATTGCACAACAACAGGGGGCATCATGTGAGATGATGGCTCAGGCTGTGGAAGGGGTGGCCACATCCATTCTCCCACCTAAAGGCAGGTGGAGCTCCAGCAGCAGGCAACGCGGTCCATGTGCCGCTCACACAGGCAGGACATGTTGGCCGTCAACAGGGACCGACGGGCTGAACTGGGGGCTCTGTGCACAGCCATATCTGCAGAGGCACAGGCCCACAGGGATGCCCTGAGGGAAGATAACACCTCCCTAAGAGCTACTCTAGGTGCACTTGAGATGGCCTGGAGTAGACGGTCAGAACAGCAGCTGGAGCAGCTAACATGCAAAATCTCAGCTGAGCTCCAGGCAACCTGTGAGGAGGTCCGTGCATCACATGAGACCTTGCAGGCACAACTCCATGCTACACGTGAGGAGCTGCATGGGGTACTCCGGACCATCATCCTGCAGAACCAAACTTTCACACCCGCATGCTTGCTGCCATGGAGGAGCATGCCAGGGCTTTGCATGGTCTGCTTCTTGTACCACGCACACCTTCTCATATTCCACCAGAGGGTGACGACAGCGACAGCAGTTCTCCCACGATCAGCTAGCGGTGCAGGCAATGAGCCCATGGAGGTTTTTTTTCTCAACATCCACGCATGTGGGTGTTGAGGTGCACCCTGCATCTCCTCCCTCCTGGGTGGACCCCCCTCCCCACCCGGTCAACCATGGCCAATTTTTGATTTTTGATTTTTATTTTTGTCTTTCTTTTTTCACTATTGTGCATTTATGTGACAGTGTGTTGTTTTGTGTGGCATTTAAAGGCATCCACTGTGTGTTCCAGCTGGGCCCATTGTCTTGTGTTTGTGTTTGAGGCTTGGGGTCCAGACACATATGTCACTCCTGCCTCCCCTTTCCATGGGCTTGCAAGGATGGCACTGTGTGACAGTAACTTACACAGAGGCATTGGGCTTCCATCAGTTGTGTGGCCAGTCTACAGTCCAAACTGTGTATACACCCCTAGGGGGGATTCATGATGGTTTCTCCACTGTATGGTTGATATGTATATTGCTTTTAATATTGGTCTTTGTGCATATTTACATGTTGCTTGTTCTTGGGTTACCTTGCCTCTCTCCATTGCACATGCAGTTCATGATGTATGCAGTACCCTGCCACATTTAGCTACCAGCAACACACTGAAGATGGGAGGGGTCCATGTGGTGGCTTCCTCAGATTGTGACACTTGGGCTATTGTGATCGGTCACTATCTGACGTTGCCACTGTTGGGTCCTGTATTCATGATTTGGCATGCAGGTAAATATATGTTCATGTGTACAGTTAGATTTTCTTATGTGAGAGGTAATTTTCTGTGGCCTGTTTCCATTTCTGACTGTGTACTTTGGGACAGTTGTGTCATGTGTTGTGCATTTATTTGGTTGTTTTCACATTGCATGCCAATGCATGGTGTGTTGGGCGGGTGACATGGCCTTTGGCAGGGGTTAGGTGACATACCAGTATTTGGCTGTGCTGATTTGCAAGGGGGAAATGGATTATGCAGCATGAATGTATGCCTTTTGGTCACACAGCATTGGGTTTCTTTAAGTATCTAGGGATGCACACATTGCAGCACTTCCAGGGACACATTCTCAGGTTGGTAAGGTTGTGACTGTTCACTGTCCCTTTCTCATCATCGATTGTCACCTGGTATGTGCCAGGCCTGTGTGCACTCTGCAGGGGTGGGATTTTAGGTGATAAATGTAGCCACAAGCAGGGTACGGGCTACCTATCCACGTGTTCTTTCCCCTTCCATGCACAGGGGCGTGCGTGTGGTTGGGGTTGTGGGGGCACCACCATTCCACCGGTATGCTCCACTGGGTTGCAACGTTGTCAGGACGCATGCTTCCACAATTATCCTGCACACTAGTGGGGGCACATGTAGTAGCTGCCCACCAGAGCGGTCAAGGGGGCAGAAACGTGACTTCAGCACTCCGAATGTGTGCTCCACTATGCCACGGGTTGCCCATATTGCATCTTGGGATACTAAGAGCGGCCCGGAGAGCATTGTTCTGCGTGACTTGTAGTCTGTTTAGGTTTTTGGCTGATGTGCCTGCCAGGCATGCATTGCAGTAGTCCAGTTTGGTGCCAATGGTTGCTCTAGCTATAGAGAGGCAGTTGGGTTTAGAGAGGTAGGGCTTGATGGCGTTTGTGAGTTTGGTGGTGTGCGCAGATGAGGAAGTGATTGCGTTGACTTGTCTAGTCATAGATAGTGAAGAGTCAAGGTATACTCCCAGTGTCTTTACAGCTGTGGATACGGGGATGATGGAGTTGTCAATGGAGAAGTTAGTGTGCAGTTTGTCAAGTTTGTCTAGAGTGTTCTGTTAACCTAATATCATGATTTCAGTCTTGTCTCCATTGAGGCAAAGGCCATTAGCTGCCATCCATGCCTTGATGATGGCGTAGATTGTGTGGAGTGCCTTGGCGTCTTCGTTGTATGATCCTGAAAGGGGTAGAAGTACTTGTGTGTCGTCCACGTAGTTTGTGTATGTGATGCCGTATGAGTCCAGTTTGTCAAAGAGGGGCTTGGTGAACAAGTTGTAAAGAGTGGGTGCATTGCATGATCCTTGGTAGGCTTAGTTCCTGTCTGTTGAGGAAGTACTTTGCCGTGGTCTTTGATTTTCTTTTGGAGAAGGTCAATTTTGTGTAGCATGGCAGCTTGAATGCTGGTACACCAAGCTTCATCTTTGATTATTTCATCCGGTGTATTGGGGGGGGGGGGTGAGCTCGTTAAAAAATGGCGAAGATCTCTTTAGAGTGTGATTTGGCATTAGAGATACGTGTGTTGAAAGCGTTGGCTTTGGCATCAGTGATAGCTGTCTTGTATTGGTGGAAGATTAAATTAAATGTGTTTTTGGTGCTGGTGCAGGGGTCAGATTGCAAGTTTTTTAGTGCTGCATTTTTGTGAGATCGCATTGAGTGCAGTTCTTCAGTAAACCATGAGTTGGTGTGTAGAGATTTCTTCTCTTTTTTCCATTCGAGTGGTGCTATTTCATTGATAGCTTTGGTGATGACATCTTTGTAGATGTCTGCTAGGATAATGGGTTCATTAGCGAATGGGGGTGCTAACTCGGGGCTATTGAGGTATGGGCGCAGGTTGTCCTTGGTGAGTTTTTTTGAGCTTCTGACTTGTGCAGCGCTAGCAGGGATCAGTGTTTTGTGGTTTTTGGTGATAGGAATAGAGAACTCGATGCAGTTGTGGTCAGTCCAAGGCAGTCAGGAGTTAGAGGTGATAGTGGAGAGGCAATTATGGTCTGCAATCCAGTCAAGAATGCAGCCTTTGGCGTGAGTAGGACTTTCTACTTTTGGGGGAAGCCCAGGTCATTGAGTTCCTTGGTGAGAGTGACTGCAGATTTGTCCTTAGTATCATTGAAACCGAGATTGAGGTCTCCTAGTAGAAGGGTTTTGGTGGAGCTTTTGATATTATTGCTGAGGATGTGAATGATGTTTTCCTTGGAGTCTGGGTGTTGCCTGGGGGGCGGTATAGTAGGTGAATGTTAATGGTGCTGTTGGGTGACAGTGTGAGTTTGGCTGATAAGAGGTCAGAGTTGTTGGTCGAGGGGCGACTGAAGTTTGCATATACAGAGGTTGATTATTCCCTTCGCATTTCATACCACCTGCATGCTGATGGAATGCCAGTGCTTGCGGTTGCGATAGATGTGCTCAGTTGCCCTACGTGGACGTAGAGCCACATAGGTGCAATCAATAGCACCAAGCACTTTGGGGAAGTGTGCTACCCATAAAAGTCCTGGACCACGGCCTGCCTTTCTGCAGGTGTTCTGGGCAAATAGATGTGCCTGCGGACCGAGGGGCGGGCAGTCATGATTGCCAACACCTGGTGTAGGCAGCGTGACTGCATGGGCTGTGAGACGCCCCTTACTATGGCAGATGTCCGCTGAAATGACCCAGTGGCCAAGAAATGCAGTACATTCAGCACCAAGGGGCTCAGTACTTGGGAGCACAGGGTGGGTGATGTGAGGTCATCTTCCCACTCAATGACCAGGTATAGGATGATATGGGGTGGAAACCTGTACCCGCCACAGACCTGGTCATCAGGCATTCAAAAAAGGCTAGTCCTGTGTAACAAAATGCGGGGCCTGGCTATCCTCCTCCTCCTGCGGTGTCCCACGACCACTGCTGCGAGGAACGGTACATTCATCGTAGCGGTATGAGCTTGTATGTTTGCACGCACTTTTATGCTGCGTAGGGGCGATTACGCCTGCTTTCGGCTGGCGTACGTGTTTCCGTCTTAGCGCGTCTTTTGTGGCACGCGGTTTTCCCCTGTTCGATTACATGAATACGTGTTGTTAGCGCACGTGTGGGCGTTGCGAGGATATTGCAGCGGTACTTCCCCCGTAACGTCCACATTTTCACGTGTTGTTCCCCATTCAATGCGATCCGCCCCCTTTTTAGGAGTGTGCGCTGGCCGGTGTGCGCTTTCACTGGGTGTCTCGCGCACAGCCTTCGGGATGTCACAATGACGTGTGCACCACACGCGGATTTGGCGCAGGTCATAGGTAAGCCACATGCAGCGCCTTCCATGAATCACCAAACAGCCACTTTCGCGGCTTTTACACGCGTGCGCTGCAATTTTCATGCATGTGCAACTGTTTTTGGCGCACACTAATTCCATGAATTACCGTGAAAATCTTGTGATATGATATGATATGATATTTTATTTGTATCGCGCTCGTACACAGGTGTTTTCGGAGCGCGATTAGGGACGGGAGGGGAAACAAGGGAGAACACAAAAACAACAATGATCTTACTAGGCCCAGTGACATTGAGAACGCGCAAGTGCATGGGACGGGGAAAAGGGGAAAAGGGCATGAAAGGGGGAGAGTGGAAAGTGCAGAGGAGAGTAGATAAATAAATAATAAATAAAACAATAGAAAGGAGGCAATAAACAGTGATAGTGCAGCCAGCATGTGGCAAGTGCTGTGTTTATGGCGACAGACTGGGTAAGTCTGATAACTGCAGAAAAGAAGAAAATGGGGTGGGGGGCTATATGGGTACAGATGCAGTTCCTCCAGTGCAAGGGGTGGCCGGGAGGCAGTGCAGGAGGGCGGCAGGGTGAGAAGATACCTGGACCCAGAGGAAAGAGGATGGCCAGGTGCACAGTGCCAAGAGAGAGCGGGTCAGCCGGGGAGAGGGGGAGAGAAGGCAGAAACAAAGAGGAAAGTCTTTAGGTGCTTCTGGAACCGGAGATGGTTCTCCTCAAGTTTTAGAGGGGCAGGGAGGCTGTTCAAGAGGGACGCCCCAGCCGAAGATAGATATCTACCCCCAGCTCGTTTCTTTGAAAAACGATTAACCCGGAGGGAGTTAGAGGTAGAGGAGCGAAGAGCTCGAGAGGGGAGGTATTTGCAGAGGGATAGCTGAAGATATTTTGGACCCAGGCCCCAGAAAGCCTTGTGGACAATGCAGAGGGTTTTGAATGTATTCCTTGCATCCACTGGGAGCCAATGGAGAGATTTCAGAGCTGGAGAGATACGATCCCCGGGCTTGAGGCCAAGGACAAGTCTCACAGTCCTGTTCTGGATAGGTTGCAGAGGGTGGAGAGTAGAGTCAGGTAGATTTAGAAAGAGGCTGTTACAATAGTCCAACCTAGAGCGAACCAGAGCTTGAGACACAGTAAGCTTCTGAGGGAAGGAGATGAAAGGCAAAGTACCTCTGAGGAGGTGCAGTAGGAAGTTTGACTTTTTAGAGACCTCGGAGATATGGGCGGAAAAGGAAAGTGTGGAGTCAAAGATGACCTCAAGGTTCTTAGCCTCGCAGGTAGGGGTAGGAGGCGGGCCAAAGGAGGCAAATATAGTAGAATACTCAATTGTTAATTAATTCACCGATTTTCTCACTTTGTTCCATCATATCCAATTTTAAGTAATTTAAAAAATGTATAATTGAATAACCTATCGGTTGCTTTTCTGTGTGAAATAATCTCCACCATAGGCATCTATTGTAATGCACTACTACTCTCCTTGCAGCTCCTCCTGCCCTCTTGCATGAAGGGATTCATTTCACTCTCTTCTCTTTTATCACTGGTATACTACACTAGCAGGGGTACACGGTGTTGCCCGTGTCCTGATCAAGTGGTGTCTCATGTGCCCTGGAGGATGTTGCTCTTGTCCTCTTGTCGGCAAGGCTTGCTTCAGTTTGCTTTGGTGTCTCATGTGTCCTGGAGGATGTTGATCTTGTCCTCATGTCAGCAAGTCTTGCTTTAGTTTGCTCTGGCAAATAATTTGCCTTGGAGACAGTTGCTCTAGTCCTCTGGTCTGCAAGTCGTGCTGCTGTTTGTTGGTGTGTTTCAGAAGCTCTTGATACTGATTTTCGCTTTGCATCAGATGGAACTTTTCCAAATGATGTTCATTTTTTGTGCGGCATGTTTCAGTTACTCAATGGCTTCAGCACCTTTGAAAGAATGCCCAAGAAAGATTGATTGATTGTGCTCTCTCCTTGTGAATGAACTTAAGTAAACTGTAACCTTGCCATTTCCCATATTTGGAGTGGCGCGATAAAAAACAAATTAAATTATTCTTTTTTTCATACTTTTTTTTTTGCATATGAGATTTTTGCATCCAAACGTACTCTACGATCTTGCCCCAGACAAAAGAGGAATCCATGCGAAATTTGGTAGACGTGGGTTCAATGGTGTGGATATGTGTAGCTGGACAAACATACACACAAACATACATTCTGCTTTATATGTAAAGATAGTACACCCTCTTTCCTCTCATCAGAGGAGCTCTCTCTGGCCAGTCACTACTATACAACCAATTTATCGCCATGTGGTATGCTCTATCCACACACTCGCAAACACTCAACTACACATTTCTTATCTCCCCGTTGTTTTCTCCTGCAAAGGTGCATTTACGTCTATGCATTCTCCCAAGCACCTCCGATGCAGGGTACCCAGCAAATCGGCTGCACAGCTGGGCACAGCGCTCTTCTCCAAGGACCAGGCACGCCTTCTGGCAACAGGGCACCTGCAAACCTTCTCTAGTGGTACACTTGGGGCTGGTCACTGCAGACGAGTGCAGCGACCCAGGATGCATGACGGGGGGACCCCGAGCCTCAGAGAGCGTGTAGGATCACGTCGAGGGCCACCAAATTTGCAGATATATGACCCAAGTAGGCCAAATAATTGATGCACCCTTTGCAAGGAAAACATATTTTTATTACATGCAAAAAGTATCAGACGGTCCCGTAGAATGAACTGACATAGAACCCACCCCACCCAAAGAAGTTACATCTTTTATAGTGGAAAGCCACAAATGAACAATACTATGCATAATAAAGATTACAACATGATCCTGCACTCCCCATTGGCTAACACCTACGTACATTTCTAATGTTCTACTATAGCCCACACATTATCTAAAACACATCCCCTAAAAATTGACCTCCTACATCAATACCACGAAACTTGTTGATTGACAACCAGGTACATTGTTGCCATAATAAATATTCCTAACCATCACGTGATGTCCACCCCTCTGTCAGAGCCCTATAAAAGTGTGAATAGTGAGATAAACTCTGCTTGTATAATACAGTGGGCTTCCTTATTATACCAGACACAGTGGCCTGCACATACAGCTCCCTGCCCTTGTTGATACATCATTTATTGGCATCACCTCTGCTCCTCCCGTCCCAAATCACAGTACATCCCCAGCACGTCTCCCCCCTTATCTCTCTGGGAACCCACATGCCCATGAATGACATGATCAGGGCCTGACTCTTATGTTTGAACGTCGCTTATTTATTGATCCCTAGAGTGCAGTGCTTGCAGTTGAAATAGGATGACTGCTCTTCAGGTGAGGGCAGTAGTTCTCTAAATCTTCACCGGGCCTCTTGGCATCACAGAACACCATGCCCTGCTCACATGAGTTCAACCTTCAAAAGGCGCACTTCCACCCTTCCTCCCTGGACCTACAATTCCTTTCCCACCCACTCCGAGCTCTGCAGCTGTACTCAGTTAGCTATTATCAGCACAGCGCGGTTGCCTTTACCCTGCTAGCATACCTTCTCTCTGGCGAATGGAAGGGAGACTCGTCTCTGAATCAAGTGGACAGAGTTGCAGCTCCATGTTAGGCCTGTTTCTTGTACTTTCACAAACATGCCCTAAAATCCAACTTGGCAGAACTCCTGCTACCTTAGCCCTTGGACGTCACCTTTACTGTAACACTTCTTTGACTCCATCTCACATGCCTACCTATGTCAGCTACCAGCTAGCACATCTCTTGAAACAAAACATGTATACTACCGATAAATACAAAATTCATCACACTGGCCCTCATTACGACCCTGGCGGAAAGTGACTGACCGGACCGCCACAGCGTAAATAGCGTTTCCGCCATTGCACGAAGGAGCAAAGTGCGGCCCATTCCGACCCATCGGGCACGAGCACCACGGCATGGCGGAAGTGCAAAGTCTGCGATGGCGGAAATGACCCCAAAACGGCCCACACCGCCGCCGTACGGCGCCCTAGGTGCAATACCGCCACCCATCACAGCGGACACCGCAGTGTGCGCCTACCGGAAAGTACGGTGACCGGAAATATACGGAAACGGAAGTAAAAACATGGGCCCGGAACGGGAAACATCCCGCCGTACACCTATAAAACCACTAAAACCACACAACCACCAAAAACACTACCCTGAGACACACCCCAACCCGTCATCCACCCTAGCGAAACCAAGAAAAATGGGAAAAGTAGCGAAGAAAGCATGCGACCGCAAGCGGCAGGTCCACTTCTCCCGTGAGGAACTCACCGTGCTAACAGAGACCCTCCAGGAGAATGCTGCCGTCGTCTTCTCCACGCAAATGACCAGGACGGCACTTGCAAACAAGAAGGCCATATGGGCTCTGGTGGCACAGCGGGTAAGTGCGGTGGGGACCGCACCCCGCACCCCACAGCAATGCCGAAAGCGATGGGACGACCTGCGGATACGCGTCCGCAGCATACTCTCTGCCAACCGCAACATTGCCACAGCCACCGGGGGAGGTCCTGAATCAGCCATCAAGTTGACCCCCTGGGAAGAAATCTGTGCCTCCACCATCGGAATGGAGAGCATAGAGGGAGTCGGAGGGATGGAGAAAGGAGTGCAGACATCCGAAGATTCAGGTAGGTGGGCCAGATAAAACAATGCCAAATCCACAAAGTCCATCCATGTGAAGTACCATGTGTCCACATAGTGCAACAGAAACACATGTCCAGGAGAACGTCCACACACATCGGCCTGATAGCGCACGTTAAAACCCACAATAAATACATAATTTATTAAAAACCCCTAAAACACGCACTACACGTGCAGCAGGCACACCCTAACTGCAGGCTGCCAAACAACTGCACCCTCACTCCACACACAAATGAAAGCACCTCCAAGGCCCCGACCCAAATCACCCTCAGGTACCACCCCAATGCATGTGATACAATGCCATTCCAATTCCCACAGACCCATCAATAACCCTCGCCCTCCTTTACTCCACCACAGGGTCCGATCCAAACGACGAGCATCAGGACACCCCTACCAGCACACCTGCAAAGAGGGCCAAGACCAACGGCCAAAGACCCTCCACCTCAGCTGCACGCATCAAGACACGGCAGCAGCACAAATCAGGTGGCAGCACAGAGGAGGGAACATCAACAGGCACCCCAGCAGCCAGCATGCCCACACCACCACCACCACAGGTCCCCCCAACGGATGCCACAGAAGGCACTGCCTCTGGTGGCAGCAGCACCATAGGTGACACCCCATTGATGGCAGCATGCTCCGACACAGAAGACGGGGATGTCGAAGTCAGATCCATCCATGACCTGTCCCAATCCCCCTGTCTGTCCCATCCCGTACAACATGAGGATACCACGCAGGGGCACCCACAAGACGACGACTGGCCATCCCCCACAAGCCCTGTGGCAAGGCAACATGAGGTCAACAGCCCCTCTGTGACACCCCCGCAAATGGCCATGGCCCAGCAGAGGCAACAGTCCCTCGACCAGTTAATCGTGCAACAGCAGCAACTGGCCACGCTCCTCAAGGACCATGCCGATGAATGTGGGGGCACTAAGGCAGACATAGAAACATCAACTGAGACACTTAGGGCAGAAATGGAGAGAGGTACAGAGACACTAAGGGCACAAATGGAGAGTAGCACCGAGAGCCTGAGAGTCCAAATGGAGAGAAGCACAGAGAGCCTGAGGGGGGAACTGCATGCGACGTCCAAGGACGTATGTGCCGAACTTGCCGCAGTGCGCCGTGTGCTCACTGAGCTCTCGCAAACCCTTAGGGACATGCATGGACGTGAGCAGGCAGAGACATCATCCGTTGCAAGTTCCGTCCAGGGCAGCCCCCAACGTAGATCTGGGAGGAACCTGCGCTCCACAGGCAGGGGTGCCCCTGATACCCGCAGAGGGGGCTTGCAATAGCGACTGCCCACTGACAATGAGCATCTTTGGACACTGGTGTTCGGCGGGGAGGTAGGAGGGTGGAGGGGGTGTGTTGGGCTCACTTGGGTGGCGGGTCGATAGGGTGTACAACATGATATCACATATGCCATATACAGTGCACGATCAACCAATGAGATGTGTGGACATTGATCTTTGTGTACTAGGCCATCATAGGCGTACAGTCCATATTGTGCATGTCCCAGACACACACAGTGCCACGAGTCCCGTGTCCATGTATCAGCCACCAGGCGTGAGTGCTAGAAGCATGCATCAATGAGATGCTGACGAATGTCACGGCCCTCCGGTGCCTCGCAGACTCCTTGAGGTGCTGCCACATCCCCACCCCCATCATGACCATCATCAGGTGCTTGCAGTTCTGCGTCAGGGGGCATGGGCACATTTCTACGTACGCACATGTTGTGGAGCATGACACATGCCATGACCATCTTTGCAACCTTCTCATGGCGGTACAGGAGTGCCCCGCCAGACCTGCTGAGGCAGCGGAAACGACCCTTCAGTAGGCCGAATGCCTGTTCAATGACTACACGGGTACGTGAGTGGGCATGGTTGTAGTCCTCCTCATGCTGGTCCCGTGGGTTCCGGACTGGTGTGAGGAGCCATCTCTTCAGTGGATATCCAGCATCACCTGTATGTGGACGATAAACGTATGATGTGGAATGCCATTGCTACGTACGCACCCCCCCCCTTCCTGCCAGGTCATTGCCGAATCACATACCCCACATTATCATGCATGTAATGAGACTCACCGAGTAGCCAGGATCTGTTCCCTGCGTGTCGCTCCATGTAGCGTGGTATTGTAGAGTTCCTCAAGACCATAGAATCATGGGTTGATCCAGGGAATCGGGCACAACAATGTGTAATGATCCTGTTGGAGTCACACACCATTTGTACATTCAGGGAATGGAATTGTTTTCGGTTGCGGTACTGGGCCTCCATGGCATGTGGGACGACCAATTCCACATGGGTGCAGTCGATGGCACCAATGCAACCCGGTATGCCGGCAAGTGCATGGAATCCCACTTTTGTGTTGGTAATTTCCTGCTCCGAGCGTGGTAGAGAGATGTAGTCGTCTGCGTGCTGCAGGAGGGCATCGAGCACTTGCAATAGTGTCCGTGAGAACAGTGGCTGAGAAATGCCATGCAACTGTCCGACTGTGTGCTGGTAGGTGCCTGTGGCCAGGAAGTGGAGTACAGACACCACCTTCAGTAGGGGTGGGATGGCGGTTGGGCTATCTATCATGCTGACAAGGTCAGCCTGTGTCATGTCCACAATGGCGGCTATGGTGTCCCGGTCCAGACGGTAGAGGGTGTGGATCTGCTCATCAGTGAGGTTGAACGGATGTGCTCGGAGGCGTGGGATTGCGGGCTGCCTGCGTGGTGGTAGTGGCTGTGCTGGCGGCCCTTGCTGGCCCTGCCTTGCCCTCCTCCTTCTCCTGCGTCTCCTCCGTGCGGCCGGTTGTAGTTGGTGTTCGTCTTCTTCTTGGAGTTGGAGTACTTGCAGTGCTATCAGGTCCCCCAGGGCCAACATCGCGAGTCCTGCCGGTAGCATTTCGGTGTGGTTGTGGGAGGAGACTGGGTGTGCAATTTATGTGTTTTCAGGCTGTATGGCCTCCACCTGTGGTGATTCATTCCACCTGTGCAAACTGCTCTCCCCTTTGGCCGAGCACGTCCCGCACACAACGCTGCAATTCGAGGAATGGCATCTTGCTATTGCAATCATGTATTTGTACCCGATGGCCGTGTAACATTGGTTGATATGTTCATTCTGCTGTGGTCCCATTGTTTCACATACTATCTGTGCAGTCGCGAACAGACTTGTGAAGGGTCAGTGGTACGTAGTACTCGAGTAACGGTGGGCCCTCATGCATCACTGTACCGAGTTGCAACGACGGGCGGGGCGTCCCATTTGTGGGTGAAGGCAGTTGCCTTTTTCACACACAGCCGCACTAGATGGATTAATTAGTGATTTCAAACGGCCACAGATGCCTCTTCGACGTGATGTTGCAAATGAGGAATTCGAAGGGCGGCGCTTTCGGTTTTCAGCTAGCGGCGAGGAAATGCCCACAGGTCTGACTGCAAATATAACGTTCTATTGTTCAATGTCCTTGAGACAGGGGCCATGGCGAGGATGCAATGATTGATATGAATGGTTTGGGATGCGCAATAGCGACGTGGGCGATGAGGCCGGATGTTCCCAAATACATGTTACTTCACTACACTGGAATTACGGGCTGGGGCACTGTGGATTTTGCAGGCTGCATAACGCACAGACTCAATGGATATTTCTAATGTTATGTGAGTAAATATTCAGGCGTTTTACTCCCGGATGAGGGAATGATGAATGGATGCATGGGCAGGTGATTTGATACAGAGTTTGCCATGTACAGGGCTTCTTGGAATCTATCCGCCTCCCCTGCGCTATGTGATGCAGGGCTGCCATAGTGGGACCATCGTCTATCTGGCCTTGTTGAGCCCTCCCTGTCTCGACGCGCCCTCAGACACTTGTGTCCATGCACGTTACCAATCCCATCTGATGGCTTCTGTTTTGACAGACGCATGCACAGGTACACTCGTTTGTGATGTTGTTTACACCTCGATATAGATAGTTATGAGTCGCAAGTGGTTTCTGGGTGGTGATGAACCTTTGGAGTGGGCTAGCATGCATATGGCTGTGGATTTAGTGTGATCATTGAAGTGAGTTGTTCGAAAGTAGTTCTGATGGCCATTCTATTCTTTTTCTTTTCTTTTGGTTGACAGGTATCTCCTCCCCTTTTGCCACTGCCATCTGTATGCCACTCCTGCAGATGGCTTTTACTCCCGACACCTGCTGCTTCGTGTTAATCAGTGGAGCAGCATTACGATCTTATGGGACGATCGCCAATGGGCCACATGCCCTTACGCAGTACAGGTGGCTCGGAGCAACATTTCGGCCTTTCAGCTGGACTAGTGCCTCCCCATTGGGCCGGCCCTGCGGTTCTGTGCGCTTCCATGTTGCCTTTTCGTACGTGAATGTGGCTCTGTGTACCATGATGGAACAGGGCGTCACACAAGTAGTGGCTGGTCATTTCTTGCGGATGCAGCCCACAATGGTGAAATGTGTTTTGGAGTTCATGGCCTAATGGCTGTATGGGCTTGGTGATTTTGTTGTGCATTAAATTTCTATTCTGATTTGGCCCGTGTAGCGTTCTTCTTTGCAAGTGATGTGGCATATTCCTATTTGGGGAGCGATGTATTGGGAGGAGATCTGCATTGGGTTCCAGCTTCGGAGTTTAGTTGCGTGGTACTGTACTGGGCGCGTTTGCCTACGAAGCCCAGTGAGGTCAGGGATGGGGGCTGCCAATATGACTGTTTGAATGTTGTCATGCTCAGGGGCGGGGGATTGGGTTTTGTGTAACAGATGCCGGTCAGCCAGGTGGACTGGTGGAATGATGTGATTTTCGGAATATTGCTGGTCACAGGTGCCTGTGTTTGCGTGCGTTTCGGGGGGGGGGGACTGTGGTCATGTCCATTGGATTGGCTTCTGTATTCGTGCCATCTGTGCCCTGCAGCTCCCATTGGCCCCTCTTGTGTTTCTTTTGTTCGTTGGCATGCATGGGTGACTTGTACATTTCACTGGTTGCATTGTGACTTCATTGCACCTACGGGGAGTTGTACTTTGTGGGCAGGGAGCGGTGTACAGGCACTCAGTGGGGCCGTTTACGGTTGATTCGCGATGCCGTACTTCTCACCATGGCGGAATGGTACATTCCGCCATGCTTGATGGCGTTAGGTACATGTCCGCTAGGGTCGGAATTAGCGTACCCTTGCGCCATGGTGGTGTTTACGGTTTGGCATGGCGCGCGCGCGCGTGCTTGGTGCAGTTAGCGTTGGCGTTCACTACGGTGTCGCTAATGGCTTCGTACTTTGCGGTGACGGGTCATAGTCGCACCGAGCGCTATTCGATGGCGGTATTGCAGTTCCGCCATCGTTTTTTCGATTTCCGCAAGGGTCGTAATGAGGGCCACTGTCTTTAACCCCTGCAAACGCAATGTGAATACATTGTTGCTCCTTCTGTATTGCTATATGGTGCTACTAATATGTTTCAAAGCTAACTACAACTGGATACTTGCTCAATCTGCCATGCCCTTCTAAAACTGCTAGCATTAGGCCTGCCTGCCAATATGTTTTGCACAGCCTAAATCTCTTCGCCTGTCTAGGATGTTGCACTTGCATCCCAACACCTATCACCTATAAGGTCATTTTCAGAGTTCTTGGTGATAGTTCTTTCCTGACACTCTGTTTCTGCAGTCTGATTTGTATTAATTGCTTGCTTTTCATTTCAAGCAGATCCAACTGGAAGGAACACAGTGGAGTACATTATTGAGAATATTCATGATATCTCCCACATAAGCTGCTTTATCTAGAACAGTAGGTTGTGTGGCGTCCAGTTGAAACCAGGGCACAGAAACCACAATGTGATGGGTAGGATTGAGATCACTTATGGGGACATATTCACACGGTAATGCACTGGGAGATACCGTGATTTAGTAAGAATCACACCACTTTTTGATAAAGTTACGAAGCAAGGATTTAAACCAGAATGAATTGAGACATTGATGTGCTTGTTGCTTTCGCTGGTTGTTAGATAATACCATAAAGTCCTAGCTGTTGCTATTTTTGAAGGCACTACAATAAGATGGGTAAGCAATCCATCTGTGCTTATCATCTGATGAGAAACATGTGGCAATGTCGCAATCATAATGGCTTGCCTGGAGACTAGGAACTATGATTTGAATAGATGAATCAAGGTTTTTATTGCTCCTACAATAAGTTGGCTCTGTTTTTAGCTTGAACAGGTGTACACATAGGGCCTCATTCAACAGTGAGGTAAAAGTGGCAGTGATTCTATTGCTGCCAAAAATGTAGCGGTAACAGAATTACCATCACTTTTTTACCATAGGCGCTAAACTCGGAAAGAGGCCCATATTGCATTGAAATACATGGTGGCACACGACATGGGCAGATCCAAATCTTCTTTGAGCAAAGGTTAATTCATTTTGAGTCCTGATGAAGTGCTTTTGGCCAGGAAACACATGCTGACGTCAGCACAGCAGCGTGCATTTGATGTAACTAGAGCTTTTCTACCTGTGCAAAAATGGATGCAACAAGAAATGTTGCAAATACTTTAAACATTATCATTTGACAATGCGAGAACGGTTTCAGCAATTTAGCCTTTTCTGGATTATACATTAATTTTGAGTTTACTATGTTTCCTTCGGCCGACAAGACTTGCTATGCATGTGTAATCCTCGTTTTAAGTAAAAATTAAGAATATGTGTGCATCATGAACTTGTATTTTATAGATAAATCCTTGTATGGCGATCAAAATGAACAACATTGCAAGTGTTTTTACAGGTAGTGCATTTACAGCGGCTGAAGGGAAACGAACATAGACTGTCTATCCGTGCACACTGACGCACGCAATCAATCCCGAAAACCAGAAAAAAGGGCGTTTCACGTTTGCGTTCATGCTGATTGGCTGTAACCTAGGAGGGCGTGTATGTACACAAGGGGAGGTCTGTTAAACTGGCGCCTCCCTGCTCACAAAGCTGTGTTTATGGTAGCGAAAAAACGTCAGCACAAAAATGTCCTAGCAGCTGCTGAGTAAATAGAACCAAGAATACAAGATTTTAAATGCAGGTCCTTCCCACACAGACAAATGTGAGTTTTTATATTTGTAGTGCAAACATTCTCCAGGCGCGCGCCATCTAGCCCCAGGACTGCTTCTGGGTGGCGGGAACAAGTTCGCTGCAATGGAACAACACACGCTCTTGCTCTTTCAAAAGTGAAAGGTGCTCCATGCCAACCTGTACCCCACTCTGCTGCATCCAGCAAGAGTGCAATGTGAGCTGTGGTGTGTAGGTTGATTTGGGAATCATTCTGTTTCTATAGTACTACACTTTACAGTAGCTGTTTTTGCGCATTTTTGCGAGTTTGGTTGTTTGAAGAAAAGAGGAAATACTGTCTCTAAATACGAGCAATAGTTATTGGGAATATTTTTGAAATGCAATATTTAACTTGTGCATATGCTATTTATTTGCAGGGGCGGGGGACATAATACTGCCAACTGAAGGTAACATGGGAAGAGGGTGGGGGTTTAGTCAGACAAGAAAAGAAAAACAGCACATGCAACTGCCCTTTATGTGGAGTGGCACATACAGGAGCTGCATTCTTAAAGATCCAAAGAAAAAGATTTTCAGGGTAATTATTTCAACAAAAAGTAATTTGCATTCAGGGAACCACTGACATTAGCACGTAGGCGCTGCCAGGGCCGTCACATGTAATTTTGAACGTTCATGAGACAGAGTGGAACACTGAAAAGTGAAGCAAAACCAAAAGGTCATGGCTGGAAGGTTTTGAATCAATCATAACCACTGGCACAGCTTTGGGGAATCCTCCAAACCATCAGTTTTCAGCCTGCTAAGCCATTTCAGAAGGGGAAAGGCGATACGCAAATCAGGCTTGGTCCCACCCTAAAAGGGGCAGTCCAGCATGAACTGCTAGGTCACATCCTGTCTGCAGGAGACCACAAGCATCCCCAGACATGTTTTGACCCCATTGGGCATCATCAGTGAGGAGTAGCTTAGGTATCTAGACCCAGCAGGCTCAGCACCCACATCTGGGCATACCTGCCCCACTCGGGGTGACTAAAGCAAAACCAAAAGGTGATGGCTGGAAGGTTTTGAATCAATTGAGACCACTGGCACAGCTCTGGGCAATACTCTAGACCATTGTTTTCAGCCTGCCAAGCCATTTCAGAAGGGGAAAGACCAAATGCAAACCATGCTTGGTCCCACCCTCGAAGGGGCAGTCCACCCCGAACTGCTAGGTCACATCCTTTCTGCACGAGACATCAAGCATTTCCAGATATGTTTCGGTCTCATTGGCATCATCAGTGAGGAGGAGCTTTGGTCTCTAGGCTCAGCAGGCATGGGACCCACATCTTGGCATACTCATCCCACAGAAGTTCAAGCCATTCAGGGAGTAAATTATGTTCATAACCTGAGGGTTTATAGGCTACCACTGCCATAGTATTAGATGAGGCCGTTAGCGGGGGATGTTTGAAGGCCAGATACAATTGTCTATTACTGGCAATGCATGTCTTCTGAGTAAATCCAGATGATGCCACTACATGGTTTGTTTAGTTGACCCTGGACCAGGAATTTTAGCAACTGAGGATAATCCTGCCAAGAACTGTGAAATAGCTAGGGGAGAAACTTGTGATATCTAGGCATCTATGTTTGCAATCTTCAATAAGGTTTCTTGTGTTGTTAGCGTTATTTATCGCTGACCTGGTATTAAGCTGTCCTAGGTGAACATTTTTCTGAGCCTCATCACAAGCAAAACAGCAAAAGTTACTTGAACTCGGCGGATACTGCACGGCACTTATACATGTGAAAAAAGATGTTAAGTTTAAATCCATGGGAGACAGCAGAATGTGTTCATGCACATGGCTGCAGTAAACAAAACACATTATTTAGCACACAGAAAACCAACCAGTTTTCGGGAGGTGAGGGACTTAGATGCCTTTGGGTGGGAAGAGTTAAAAGTGGTTGTCTCTAACCCCTCTGGTGGTGGTTTTGCTGTATGGTGGAAATAAAATGTGTTGCAGGCTTTGGTGCCATGTGGGAACGAATGGATGTGTTTTATAGGTAGAATTAGCATGTGGTAGACCGTGTTGAGGAAGTATCATCAATGTCACAGTGATTGGAGGTTGCAGGCGGGTTACCCAGGGGTCAGCTGTGAAAGGTCACCACCTGTTTCTCGGGTTCCAGTTAGGATGTTGAAATAGCAGTTTATGGTCTGGGAGAGCTGCTAGTTTCAAGCTTCCAGTAGGATTAGCCACGTGCCTCTGTTTAGGCCGACGGATGCTCTGGGAAGGACAGTTGAAAGCATCATGAACTAGCCAGGTATGATTAGGAAGTAGAATAGCAGGTCTCTGGTTATGATTGACGTTTATATGCAATGGTAGGTGTAAAGATTGGAGGGGGTATCTGTACTTTTTCCCTGTATATGGTTGGGACAGAGGCTCAGAGCACCCCAGCCACGGTTCTTTATATGGTATTGATTCCCACGCTAAGTGTAGTTGGTACAGTGTGTTTATTTCAGTGTAGACTCATAGTCTTCATGGTAGTCAGCCGACATGTGTTTCAAATTCGGGGGTCTTTATCAAGGCTGATATTAAAATCACACATATCCATCAGTTTTTCGATATATGTGGCATTGGTGAGGTAAGTGAAATGGGTTTATCAGAACGTGAGTAAGTGAGTTTAATTTAGGCATATACATTTGACATTGCAGCATAAGTTACATCACATTGGTCGTTCATGATATGTACATATGTTAATGTTACATTAGTAATGGACAGTGCCAATTCAGAAACCGGGAGAGAAGAAAAAGAGGGGTAAGAAAGAGAACAGGAACGGGTTAGATTCGTAACCGTTTCAGTTTCTCAGGGAAGTGTATTGCTTAGTGTTGGTTTTACCTAGGTCTGAGATTGTCTTTGAGCTTTTTGGTCCACTTGGGGTTGGATCTATCCTGTGTGGTCCCAGTCTTGGGTCCTGGAATTGCCTGTGGCTGATAATGCGATAGTTCAATTAGGTAAGGGTGTTGGTGCATGTGTTAGGCCTTCACTAGTAGGAGCACTCCCAACAAACGCTTGGCAACAAATATCCGGCACAAGTGGATCGTACCACCACAAAGGAACTATTACGCCTCTAAAAGTCACCTCACAGGATATCACCCACCGCCTCACAGGGCTCTATTTTGAATTTAGACCAGCCAACAACGGAAACACCTAGATATATGAGTTAAAATGGACCATCCCGCTGCTAATCTAGTTACTCGCCACAACTGGGTTGTAACACAAATCAATATGTATTATAGCCAAGTAGACCTAGAATGAATGACAATCTCATGACTAGCCACAGGCCACCACAGGATAGAACACCATGTCCACCAATACCACTGGCACCACGTTGGCCCCGGGAAATCACCACACAGCACCCAAGCACTGGGCTGATACCATTACCCTGACCTAACACATGCAACAACACCCTTAGCTACCTTACCTAATTGAACTATCCCATTCTCAGCCACAGGCAACTCCAGGATTGAATCTCATAGGTTTTTAGTAGCGCAACTTCACCATAAACTCCCTTTAACAAACTTTTTTTATTAGCACGCAGACAATATACAAAGATGGAGTGTAAAAAGCAATTTCTCAGAGATGGCTTTACACAGAATGTTGCAAAGTAAGAATTTATGGTCGTTCACAGTGAAGGTCAGCTGCTTCCATTTTTTGCTTGCGTGCCGGAGTGGCCCACGACTCGCACTATAAGATTCTATTGTTTTTTGACCTTGACAGACAGGGATCGTGCTAAAAGACTTCTTTTGAAGGAGGGTTGCAAAAACGTAAGACACGATAAGGATGAAATTTCTGAAACAAAACCACTTTTATATATTATATCACTATGAGAAAGATCGTTGGCACAGACGGAGTCGTATTTTGGGACTGCATTACGCATAGACAATGGAAAATGCCAATATAATGTAAGTAACCCTTTAGATTATTTTATACCGGAATATAATAATAATAGCGTGGCGTTAAAGCCCGGTTAAGTTGTACTTGTTCGTTCAATGTGGCATATTGTTTTGCACCGCGCACTATCACCGCCGAAGTGGTCCCCTGTCGCTTAGAGGGCTCTGAAAAAGGCAGAGAAGAGAGGGTGGGTTAATGGGAATAAGTTAACATACTCCGTTGCACTATCCTCGCTACCAAATAGTTTCACGCCCTAATAAATAAAATGAATATTTTTAAAGACGATCGGCTGGTGACACTAATTTATGTTTTTTAAAACAGGTACATTCTTCCCTTCTGTCAATGCCACGATTTTCAGACCCCAGCCGATGGTTTTTTTAACTGCCAGGTGCAGCTCCATGTAAGCAACTTCATGACCCTCACCATTTTATGGGACAATCGCCAAGGACCAATATGCCCTTACGTGGTACTAGGGACTAGAAGCAACATACCAACCATTATGGTGGTCTAATGCCTCATTGTTGGAGCAGCCTTCCGATTATCAGTGCGACCATTTGCTTCTTTTATCATAAACCAACCGCCTGTGTACCGCAAAGGAGCAGCGCGTGGCTCAAGATGAACTTTTGCGGATCGACAGCAAAGACAAATGCAAATTGCTGAATATTCTCTAAACATTTGATGTCAAATAAATGTACTTTATGAAATGTAGAATCTGGCTGTTTGCTTTTAAATCACAGTTTCATATTCCGAATTGTGGCGCGCTGTGTTGTGAGATGATGTGTGTTGTTTTCCGGGTTCTGTGTAAAGTCGCTTAAGACTGGAGACGACTGAGTGCGTTTGACTACGCACCCTGTAACGTCACGGAGAGAGGTGGGGAATATGAATGCTTTGATAATGTCAGGTTTAGGGGCGGGAGATATGATTTAGTGTCGCAAAAGCAGGTCAGCCAGGTCGATGGGGCAAGTGATAGGATTATCACATAATGTCGGCGTACAGCAGCCTGATTTATCGTTTGTTTAGTGGACAAAAAGTCGCGGAAGGCCCATAGGAAATTGTTATATCAGCAGACATAAGGAGGGTTCTTAGAACACTTTCAACCTGACAACGAACAATACGAACAGCGTTCTCAGAACACCCCCATTTTGTTTAATTGCAAACATTTCGGGACACCGCGAGTGTTCTTAGAACACATTCAACTTGCCAGAGTACAATACAGACAGCGTCCTCAGGACACCCCCATTTTGTATATGTACGAACATTTAAGGACACCGCAAGTGTTCTTAGCTCAATTTTAGCTTGCTTGCAAACAAAACTGACACATACTCCGTCCTCAGAACACCCCACCATTTAGTTTATTTAGAAAATTTCAGAACAGCCGTGTTGTCCGCAGACAAATCGAACACAACAAAAGCTTCTAGCACATAAAGAAAACAGAACATTGAACCTATCTCATACTCCCCCACCCTCCCCAAACACTCTTACACACCAACACACTCCACTAAATACAATTTATAATCCAAGTTTCACCGCGCTGTCCGCGGTCGTCGGCGAATGCAAGATGGCGGGCGCCACAGAAAATCTGATGTGTTCCACGCCCCACACCGTCCAATCAGATCAGCGAACACGTCGCATGTCCGCAGACATCACGCAAGCCGCTCGGCTAATAGGGGCGCTGTCCGCGGAGCGAACCGGGAAGTCCGTACGCGTAACGAACAGAGATATCACAAATTTTTTTGTCTTACGTTTTGGTCATTTTTTAAAAAACTACTGGACGTATTTACACCAAATTTTCAAAAGCACGCTTTCGGGACCAGGCCCCAGCTCCTGCCGCAAATTTGGTGTAAATCCGTCCAGCGGTTTGGGCTATAGGCGTGCGCAAAGTTTTTTCCCATTATGTCTATGGGAAAAACACAAGTTTTGGGACCCCCCCTTATAACTTTGCCCCCCTGGACCAAACCTCTCCAAACTTTGCAAATTCAGAGTGGGCCATATACTTTTTTTGCAAAGTTTGGTGAGGATTCGTCCAGAGGGAGCGAAGTTATAAGCCACCCAAAAAATGCTCTTCCTATGGAAACACCAACTTAACCATAACTACATGGACGCTACCGCGTCCATGTAATTTCAAACTAAACCATTGCAAGGTAGCCAGGACCTTTTTTGTAGACCTACCAAGAGGTGTGGGCTTCACCTCCACCAACCTGTGACCTCGCACAGATATTTTCGGACAACTAAGACTAAAAGTGGAGCTTGGCGCAGGAGGTTTCACAAATAGGGCCCGCTTTCTTCTTTTTATACGGTAGCTTGGAGGAGCAACCAAGGCTTAAGCTCTCAGGAGGTGATGCAGGCTTGTTCTTAAGTACAGTGAGCCCCAAGTTCCCACAACGGAATATCCACACACTATGTCAGGGGATAACACAGCTTCTTTATATAAAGCTTCTTTATATAAAATAAGGTTCAGTGATATATATACGTATGAATAATAACACTTTGTACTCAGGCAGTTGCATTCAAATAATGGCAATATGATATAAACTCTATGTTGTACCACACTAGACTTAAAAGGATAGTTTGCTCGGGCATGTATTTTTAAGCATACTGTAATCGATCTTAAAATTGTTTCCTATGCATCTTACCTTAGTTTTCCTCACTTTTACACATGCAAAAACAACGGGTTAGGTGCAGACATCTTGTGCTAATCTTATCCGTTGATGCATCGCCCTAAGTTCAAGTGCCCTTGCGGCACTAAATCATATCACCCGCCCCTGAAGCTGACATCACTAGACGCTTACGTCCTTTTCACAATACCAATGCACGTCTCGTGTAAACGTTCTCTATGCGCAAGCTACTGACGTGTCTCCAGTACATTTCTCTCGTTTATTGCAGATCAGAGTGTTCATCGCTTATGTGTCTTTCACTCAACTAAAAAACAATATTTCTCTATGGCCCAAACCGTTCTGGCTTGAATGGGTGTTCACTTTTGTAATCTGTCTATACTTCAAAGCCCAAGTACATTTTTTCAGAAAGTTACTTTTCTAAGAGCAACTATGCCATAGAATTTAGGATGCATTTTCGACTAAGGTGGTACACTTATCTGATTAATTCAATTAAAATTGTCTGTTTCTCTTTCACAGGTGGTACAGGCTGGTGGCCTACCATTCATTTACATGGTGGGATAATGGGAGGCTTCGATTCCGCGTTCGACGACTAATACCTGCATGTGTCATTCGAGCCATTCGCGCCAAATTCCCCGGTGACAGCGGACAGTACAGGGGTATTTCAAACACTATGTTGCAACCACAAATATACAATTTGTAGTTTGTTTGTGCCATCAACACCACCAAACTAAATAAAATATCAATGAGCATATACAAACAGTTGTTTAAATTATTCAGTGAGTCAAGAACACGCTCAATCGTCTAGGAGGGTCATGAAAGAATGGTTGGTGCCCTTTTGCGCACGCCTCTTACCCATCCTTCCCCCCTCCAGTAGCGGGTGGCTGGCAACGCTCAAGGTGCAAAACACCATGTAAAACTGAAAGGGATCCTCCAGACTCCTCTCTTCAAGACCTCGCACCAGCAATCAACATAAGTTTGTGTCCTTTCAGCCGTGTTCGGGGCCTTTTGAGCTCGCCTCATGCCCATCCATCCCCCCTCCAGTATCAATGGCAGTTCACACCTATGACCGTGTGCTCCCAAGGGGGCTGGGTGGGTGGGAACACTCAAGTTGGCGAACACTGTGTACACCTCAAAGGGATTTTCGCACAGTGACCCTTGTTCACATGGCCTCACCGGACCCAGTGTCTCCAGACTCCCCTCCTCAAGACCCAGTCCCAGCAATCAACATAAGTTTGTGTCCCTTCAACAGTGTTAGGGGCCTTTTGAGCTCGCCTCATGCCCATCCATCCCCCCTCCAGTATCAATGGCAGTTCACACCTATGACCGTGCTCTCCCAAGGGGGCTGGGTGGGTGGGAACACTCAAGTTGCCAAACACCATGTACACTTCAAAGGGATCTTCCGCACAGCGATCATTGTTCACATGGCCTCTCCAGACCTAGTGTTTCCAGACCCCCCTCTTCAAGTCCATCCATCCCCCTCCCTCCCTCCCCAGTATCAATGGCAGTTCGCACCTAAGACCGTGCGCTCGCAATGTAGCTGGGTGGGTGTGGAAGCTCAAGCTGCCACAAGCTGTGGAATCGCTAGCCTCTGTGTAGCATTGAAAATACACATTACGCATCATACAAAATTATGCAGATTCTTTGTTTTTGTGTTGGCAATAAAAGTCTATGGGCCTCATTACACGGTAGGCGGTAACCATGGCGCTATTAGCGCCATGGTTGCCGCCGGTATTTTATGGTGTCCGCCTTGGTGGATGGCTGAATTACCACCCGACTCCAAGGTGAGCGGGGGCGGTAATTCCCCATTCACCAAGGGACTTCCCCATTCCCATTTTTGCCCCCATAGGGCATAATGGGAATGGGGAAGGGGCTAATTATGGTACTGCAAATTGCGGTACCGTAATTAACACTGAGGTCCCTTTGCGGCACCCTACTTTAACAGCTGGTAAAACCAGCCGTTAAGGTCGGGTCCCATAAAGGGAACTCGTAGTAAAGCGGTAAGGGTTTACCGGGACCGGTGCCCTTACCGGTACCGGTAAACCCTTACCGCCTAACGTGTAATGAGGCCCTATGGCTTTTATTAAACCTAACAATAAAAAGCCAAACAGGACTTTCAAGTCCATGTGTTGGGGAGCTACATCTTGTCTGGTGAGCACTCTTGCACTTGCTGGCAGCTTCCTTCCAGGCCCATGCCGCCACACCTGAGTGCATCCAAGGCCGCTTTCGTTCACTGAAAAGACCCTTGCTCTTCTAAACCTCTTTTCGCACACCCTTGTTGCTAGTATGTTTGAAATCCCTGTATGGAATAATTCCATCCCATTTACTGATAGGTGTGTTCCATTTTTGAGGAAACGCTTTGGGTCAGAATAGACTGCTCCCACCCGAATGTGGTAGTTTGCTTCTTGACTCTTTGGTCCACTTTCCTGTCCTACCCACAAAGGAATGTCCTCCATATATCCTGATTTGTATGGTTGCTCTTATCTGTTAAAAGATATTCCTTATGTTAGCTCTGATCTTATACATCTTGTGAAACAATGTGATTTCCAACCTCCTACTTGTGTCCCCATGCCTCCACGCCATGCTGATGTGGCTGCGACTATCCTGAAAGAATGCGTCCCATATTCTGTGATATCCGTTGTCCACATGGCCAGGCCAGACCCAGTCTCCTGAGTCCCCTCTTCAAGACCCCGTCCCTGCAATCAACATATGTTTTTGTCCATTGAGCAGTGTTCCGGGAATTTTGCGCTCACCTCGTCCGCATCCATCCTCCTCCCTAGTTTCAATGGCAGTTTGCACCAATGAACAGGGTCGTACTGTGCCATACGTTTGTCTCAGGCACCAGTGAAAACGTGCACATAGTTCAAAGACACTATTCTTTCCTTTTCGAACACCGCTTGAATATTACCCAAAGGTGAGTATTTTGATGAAAAGGTGATGCAAATTGTGCATTTTACAAAATATATTTTCAGCAACAGTGTTCAGTACTACTAGCTGCATATTGAAGTGACTCATCAAACTGGCCCACATGGCCCAAAAAAACGTTGGCCAAGTTCATTAAAAAAATGACGCACACAAGCATTTTGCGTTTGTGGTTCAACCCTGGCCCTATTTCCCTACATGCAGTACGAGCAGGCCTATGATTGTGCACTCGCAAGGGGGATGGGTGGGTGGGTATGGCAGATGTGAAACATTGGCATTGAGGCTTAGTGGGTGTCAACGAACACATCACACATTCACACACCCACTTTTCTAAGCCTTTATAACACCTTGATATTTACCAGGAGAACATCTCTGAGATCGACAAGGTACATCACCATTGAGCTACCTGTTCCCCAGATACCTGTTCCACGGCTACTTGTTCCTCTGCTTGCTGAATCGGCTCATTTGTTCATCCAAGAAAGGGTAGGTCACCTATTTGCTTCTCTATGTTCATCGATCGCTGCTCTGAAAGTGTCTATCGATTTCCACCTAATGTACCCAGTATTCTAATGTTCCTTTATCTCAAAGACTTTACCATTATCGAATGTTTGATGTATTTGATCTCAGTAAATAGCACATTGCATTACTATGCATTATAATAGAATGGAATGTTTTGTGGTCCATGTTTGCAAGCATGTTTTCTTTTGATGCTTGAAAGTTCATTCAATGGACGAGTAATATATTACGATTTGCGGTATAACAATCAATTCAGTAAGAAAGTTATCTCTGTGTTCATTCGACTAGGCTACACAGGTTTTCTTTCTTTCTTTAAAGCAAACTTTACAGATAAAGCTGTGTAATAATTGCTTTATTCAAATTCATACAGTATTATTTGTAATAATTAATTATGTTTTTTTATACAGATCTTAGAGACTTTTCAAGAATGCCTTCATGTATGGTTATCGGTTGCCCTTCTGTGAGCCATGCCAAAACTCAGGGCATGGTCCTGCATTTTCTTTTTTGAAGGATATTGAACATATGGCTTGACATTCCCACCAACCCTATGACACACTCTCGGGTTGATGGCCTAGACGCGATTAACCTCCAACCCCACATAAACGGCCCGACTCACTATAAAGGACACACACTTGATGCCATTTTCAGCTCCCACAACCTGATACATCTAAATCGCCCCACCCCTATCGTCTGGTCCGATCACTTAATTGTTTCTTTCGCCATTCGCTCACCCAACCCACTTCCCGTACCTGAACCTCCGAATCTACGCAAATGCTGGAAGAAACTAATAATCCTTCCTGACCTAGTCGACGCACTCCTTCAGTCTCCTCCGCCTACCTGCCTACTCAATCAACTAACCCCGACGTTTTTGACTCATGGCTCAACACCTCACTAATGCACCTCACACCCTCTTGCAAACCATCAGCCCGCCGTGGCCTTTTCCCTAGATGGTTCACACCTGAATTGAAGACCAGTAAACAACTATATCAATACCTAGAACGGAAATAGCAGAAAGACCAACCACCCCAGAGCAGATCCACCTTGGCCCGGCACCTTCATCAGTACAAAGCCGAAATCCGGAAAGCAACAAAAAGCCCATTACAACTCGGAAATCCTAACCTGTAAAAAGCCCAGCAAAGAACTTCACAAAATCATCACCGAATTCACCAAACCATCATGAACCACCACCGTCCCTAGCACCTCACAGTCACTGTGCGACTCACTTTCTCTCCACTTTTACACCACAGCTCTCAAAAGAACAAACACTCTAATCAATAAACTAGCCCTCTTACACCCGCCAGGCAACCCACCCTCATACCGGCCACCCACCGCCTGCGACCACTACCCAACCAACATTCGACTCCTTTAATCCAATATCAGCTGACCAATTTCTCAAACTTCTCTCTGCCCGCAAACCATCCGGCTCTCCGCTGGACCCTTGCCCGGCCACAGCCCACAAAGAAATGTTTGCATCTACCTGTGCAGGAGAACACGCAAGAACCATCATAAATGATTCCCTTTCCTCAGGAATTTTTCCCGACGCATTCAAAACGGTTCATGTCAAACCTCTAATAAAAAAAACCTTCCCTTGACCCTCTGAAGCCCAAAAACTACCGCCCCATCTCAAACACCAGGTTCCTTGCCAAACTCATAGACCGAACTGCCTACTCCCAGCTAAATGCCTTTGTCGAAGCCAACAATCTCCTAGACCCCGCTCAATCAGGTTTCAGAGCCCGACACAGAAACCGAAACCACCTAACCTCAATCTGGGATGACCTTAAAAACATGGCAGACTCTGCGGGATGCGCCACATTAATCCTTCTTGACCTATCTGCTGCTTTCGACACAATCAACCACTCAATCCTCCTTGACCGCCTCCACTCCCTAGGAATCCGTGCAACCGCTCTCAAATGGATAGCATCCTTCCTCAATAATAGGAATCAAATAACCCTACTCTCCACCTATTCCTCCCAAGCACGACCAGTCGACACAGGAGTTCCACAAGGAGATTGCCTATCAGCCCTCCTGTTCAACCTCTACATGGCCACCCTGCCACGAATAATTCGCTCACACAACATCCTGTGCTACAACTACGCTGATGACACTCAACTAATTCTAAAACTCCTGAACTCAAAACCCAACTGCCGACCTGACCTTGCTTCCTGACTCCTCGACAAAGATCTCTGGATGACCACAAACCATCTTTTGCTAAACACCCCCAAAACCGAAATCATGGTATGTGGTAACACCGAACTTCTTCCACACCCACTACCCTGGCCATCTGCCCTGGGCAACTCACCGACACCCTCTAATTCAGTAAAAAACCTTGGATGCACCCTAGACTCTGACGTAACACTCTCGTGCCAAGTCAACAACGTCTCAAAGTCCTGCCACTACCACCTTAAAACTCTCAGGCGCATATTTCCATACCTCTCCTTTCCCAACAGACTCTCTGCGGTCCAATCAATTGTTATATCAAGACTGGACTACGCTAACCCCCTCTATCTCGGAGTCCACGCATACCAACTGACTAAACTGCAATGAGCACAAAACGCCACAGCCAAACTGCTACTAGCGCTAGGCCCTAGAGACCACATCTCCCCAGCCCTCAAAACTCTACACTGGCTTCCGGTTGCCCAAAGGGTGACCTTGAAAACCTTATGCATTTCTCATCAAGCACTGCATAAAACCGGACCTCAATATCTTCAAGACAAACTAAAACCCTATCACCCTACACGTACTCTAAGATCAAGCTCAGCCGGCCTCCTAGTCATACCAAAAACAAACTCAGTCAGGTTAGGCGGATCATCATTCTCAGCCTTGGCCCCCACGCTGTGGAACGCACACCCACCCCACATCAGACTCACTGAAGACCTTTCTGCAAATTACTGAAAACTTACCTCTTCCCCTAAAACCGACCCCATACTCAAACTAACTCAAACTGGAGAACAGCATCTAAATGACTTTTGCCCAAATTCTAGATCATAAATAGTAATGCAGCATCAAGATCCGAGTGAGAAATCAAAAAGTAATAACCTCTAAGGTTAGCAAAAAAAGGACAAACAAAATAGAATGAGTAAAAAAGATCATACCTGCAAAGTGGATAAAAAGTTGTACGAGAGCAGTAAAGTGTCTGAAATTAATGAAATGGACGAAATAAATGTAATGGACAAGTGGATCAATGTGGACGAGAGGAATAAACTAGATAACAACAATTCAACTAACCCAAACTACTAGATAATAAATAACAATAAAACAAATAACAATACAACATCATGATCCAAGCGAGAAATCCAAAACTAATAACCTCTAAATGTAAACTAAAAAGGACAAACAGAATAGAATGAGTAAAGTGAATCAAAGCAGTGAAGAAGATAAAAAGAATAATTTGTATGAAAGCAGTAAAGCGGTTGAAATTAATGAAATGGATGAGATGATTGCAATGGACGAAAGGAATAATGTGAAGAGGATGGAAAGATGAATACAGGAGACGGAGGAGTACACAGAAAGATGACATGGAATGTAAGAGTGCATGGTATAAATGGAACGAACAGTATAGATGATTCGTGTACATGAGATGGGTGTAGTGCAGGGGAGAGACGGAGAGCACGGAACGGATCGAGAGCGTGCGACAAGTAACATGGGCTGAACCTATAATGCAGGATGAATGAACTAAGTGAGTGGAGCAGATGAAGTCAGTGGAGCGGATGAGTCTGTAGAGCGGATGAGTGTGTAGAGCGGACGAAGAGTGTTGTGATGTTGAGCAGATTTAGGGTATGGTGCGGGGCCAGAATGGGTAAAGTGGTTGAAAGGGACCGGTGAGGTGGTTGGAAGGGACGGGAGTGCGTGGAACGGATCGGAGTGTGTGGAACGGATCGGAGTGCATGGAACTATTGGAATGAGCTCCATCTCAAGCACCTATGGTAAACCACCATATCACATCTCCACGCTTACTCTCTTCTTTACACCACCACTCAACTAGAACACAGCGATACTATGACACCCTTTGGTATAGCTGTTCTCATACCACCATATGCCTCATACTCCCCATTACCCTAACTAAACACTGCTGGTTATGCACCCTCCAGCCTAGGTCTTCTCCTCAGGCCTAAAGCAGCCAGAATCGGTCTGTTAACAACCTGCCAGAACGAACACATACTCTAGATCACTCAACCACCACACCTACCGCTAAGAAGCAGTTATCACACAAATGCCCACCAGCTGCACACATATCCGGTGCGCACACACACCTTATGACTCTCTCTATCCGTTCTACTGACTTGAACTTCAGTTCCCGAGGGCGTTCAACCTACCAGCGCCTTGAGACCATACCAATGGTATATAAGGCGCTATATAAATGCAAAATACCATAACATAACATAGTAAGAAGATGGATAACAAATAGCAGTTTTCCAGTGGCCAATATTGAAAGTAGAGCCCATGCTGTCTTGGGAGACATGAGGGCCAATCGATTCCGCATGTACGAACAATCAAAGTACACAAAAAAGCGTCGCCCCAGAATTCTTTGTAAATTGCTTCCAAATACAATTCTATATACAATATTATCTATGATCTCTCGATTTATTTAAAGTAGTGTATTGAAAAGGTAACTTCATGAACGTTTTAGAGTTTTTGGTGTTTATTTCCACCAAAGTTGTATTAGTCAAGTTTCCATAGTTACCAGAATCACCAGAATTTTAAAATGTTTCACTTTAGTATACTTTATCTATCCCCGCTTTCGGAAGCCTCTAATAAATCAGTGAAATGTGACCCTCGGTAAAAACTTCCATAGTGCCCTCCCTTTAAGTGCCAAGGACGAGGTATCTCGTCCTTGGGATTACCTCCCCAGTGCCAAGGACGAGATAGCTCGTCCTTGGCACTTAAGGGGTTAATGAAGGAGAAAATGTTAGAAGGCTTTGCATGGTGAAATACTGAAATCACCAAAAAAGGCCTTGGCACTGGGGGTAAAACCCATGGCAGTTAAAAGGTTAAAAGTCGCATAGTGTTTTTCGAAAGGTGTTGGTTGACATGTCCTTCTTTAAGTAGAGCACACTGATGGAAGCACAGACCCTAACCAGTGACAAAACCACTGAACACATTTGTAATACTAATTTACCTTTTCCATTGTATTATTGTCAGACAATAGTACAATGGAAAAAGTAAATTAGTATTACAAATGTGGTGCATCCAACACTCTAAAATATCACTTTGTGCAAGTTGGTAGGGCTCACCATTGGGATACTAGACATGTCACTCGCCTATCAAGAAATTATATTGTACTAGTGCTTTATATGCGAATTAACAATACATGTAATGTAAATCCTACAAATGATAAACTTTGAGACTGAAATGCATGTAACCTTGCACTGTTTGAAACTTTTCTGAGTCCTTCCTAATGCAGAATAGATTACAAATGAAACATTGCACACAAACTACTTTTGAAGGCAACATTTTAATCACTATGTTTTGCAGTGTGATCTCAGATCAAGTCCATGTGTCATCTCGGAAGGTTATCAGGTGAAATCTGCAATGTATATTATGACCAAATAACGTACACTGTTTTCGAGGGTATGTTTGTACTAATTTTCTATTTTTGTTGCAAAAACAAACCTTATAGTATATGGTTCATAATCATTTTAAACTACTTTGTCCGGAATTGCACTGCACAATGAAACATGCTACATTTCAGTACGATGGACATTACATTTTTTTTAATGATTATTCTCTCCAAGGAATGTACTCAAGATGTGGAATTAGAAGAGGCACATGGACCAGAGGTATACATAGCCTAATATGAAATACAATTGGGCATCACATTGGATGATTGGGAATACATTTTTATAATGTTGTCATGTTTTGGAGTCCATCAAGTTGGTTCTGTTTGTATATTTGTACATAGGTTTGAGTGGAAATGAAATTAGCTTGATTTAAACCATATAAAAATGGTCTTTTATTCAGCTTGATGTTGCGGTAGTCAAAGAGAAGGCCACGGTTTCGAAGTCACTTAAGAAAACAAGTGGAAGAACAAACCAGTTTGTTTTGGAGAAATTATTAAGCTGATGTTTTAGTCATATTATGTTTCTAGTTGGAAAATCGTATCTTCTGTATGTGTGCTATACATTGAGCATGTTTTCTATAAATCTGTCAGAGGCCCAGAAGGAAGAGGAGTATACAGACTCAGACAACACCTGAAACCAAAGATGCCGCTTGCCAAATGGATTTCACAATGGAGCAACTACTATTTGAGGCGCAGCGTGGTCCAGTCAATATTCAGACTTGTGATGCATATGTCCAGTGGCCGGAAAATTCATGAAATCTCACCTGCGAACCTTACAAAGCTACCATGGACCATTGCTACTTTGTGCAAACCTGACCAGATGAAACTGAAGATAATGTAGATGCATTGCAATTGCTTGCAGACCCTTTGACACAATATACACCCTCTAAAAATGTTGCACCCAAAAACATTAAATGTTACCTGTTTCTCCAATTCATGCAGAAATATCACATCCTGAAGTAACAGAGGCTGAAGCTTCAATGCGATTGACTAAGGATCTCAACTTCAGTTTGCCTAGTTTTGGGGAATTGTCCACCACCGTCAAGTTGCAAAACACAGTAGTGCAAGACAATTGGCTATTAAAGGAGCAAAAATACATTGTATTCAACAGCTGCCTGCTAGAGATTGTACAAATACTGAAATGTGATCATACATTAAGAGGGAACATATGCATGGAGCCATTGGTGAATGTGTCTCGTGTATTACAAGGCACCAACCTGAAAATCTCGACCAGCTGTGTCCACCTCCATAATACATTTTCAGGGTCTGCTCAACCGATGCTTGGCAAAGTCCCTGCTGGAAATTTACTTTGTTTGGCAGCTTTACCAATCAGTGGATTGACTTTCAGTAAGACTTCCAGTTTCTGTCAATTTGTAAGACTTGAGTTCCTTGCTAAAGCCCAGCACCACAAATATCAAAGGGAATTCTTATTCCCCGCTATTAGTCATGCCTGGCAACTCGAACAGATGTCAATGGACAGTACATTCTCTGGCAAATGTTTCAGGCTAGCTGGCGACGGACAGTGTGACAGTGCAGGATTTTCTGCTAAGTACTGCACATACCACTTTCAAGACATGGAAAGTAAAATAATTGTGAGTTTGGTCGTCGTTCAGGTCTCTGAATGTACATCCTCTGTGGCCATGGAGAAACATGGTCTCATTAAATCCATCGAACATCTGGAAACCAGGGGAATGCAAATAGACCTGATAGCCACTGACAGGCACGTTTCAATAGCCAAGGCCATGCAAGAGTAGTTTCCACACAATCGGCATCAATTTGATGTATGGCATGTTGCCAAATTAATCAATCAATCAATCAAAAAATTACAGCTGCTGGTAAAAAGAAAGGGTTAAGAAGACCTTATAAGTGGTCTCAGTCTATCAGCAACCATCTTTGGTGGAACTTCAAAACTTGTGAAGGATCTTTAGAAATTCTACTTGAAAAATGGCGTTCATTGATGCACCATTGTTCCAACGTACACTCATGGACAGAAAACCAACATTTCCATGAATGTGCACATGGACCTTTATCAAAGGAGAAGGAACGCAAGAAGAAGTGGCTGGTGCCATGTTCCCCTCCACACAAAGCACTTGAGAAGATTGTGTACGATAAAACGCTTTCAAGAGAAATGAAGGGATTCACCAAATCCTGTCGTACTGGAGATTTTGAGGTGTTCCATAGTATGTGCCTAAAGTACAGGACCAAAAGGTTGCATTTTGGCATAGACGGTATGGAGGCCAGAACAAGACTAGCTGTACTTGCGCACAACGAGAACGTTGGGCGGGAACAAGCGAAAACTGCAGGAACATTCGAGATGCTTCATTATCTCATGCACTTTACAAAAGGAGGCAAACAATAGGTGGCCAAGCCAATATACCAGGAAATGGATTTTGAATTTGTGAGAGATCTGACATTAACTGTGTTGGTCATGCATACTCGTGGAATGGATCCTGATTTTGTTCCAAGAACACATACATTGCCACAAAACATTGCAAACAAGCCTTGTCCGCCAAAATCAGAACTTGTTGAAAGGTTGACTTCCAGATTTAAATGATTTGTAGCTGTCTTCAAAAACTGCTCACAATAACATTTTAGATATGTTCCCCAATGTTTGGACATTGTACAGAAACAATCTAATGCTATTACACTTACAATTACAATGCCAGATATTGTATTACAAAGTAATTATTAACGCCGATATAATTGGGTTTATGGTGCATCTTTTACCTTTTACCTGGTATATCTTTTACCTTTCCTTCACTTATATTGCTTATCCTCTGTCTAGAAGACACATGTCTGGGGTTATTTGTACTATTGTTCAGAAGAAAATTACCATAGCGCTTCGATGCTGGAATGCCCATTTGGGTGGGAGAAAGACTGATAGGCAAATGGATATTTCCCATCTGTGAAAGGTACACTGAGGCTTGGTGTCTGTCAAACCCTCTGCTAGACCCAAACCCCATGCACACATGCCGTCCATGGCACTTGCGCATATGGCTCTGTTAGGTAAGATTTTCATAGTAATGATAAATCTTCCTGACCAATGTCAACCCCAGAAAATTTAGCTTTACTGGTGGTTTATTTTTTCTTATACGTCTGTGAGTGGGAACCTTTTCCCACACTCACAGAATTTTTTACTCTTTTTATGTGTGTGATTTTCTGGGCTCTGCATGGTGTCTTTTAAAATGTATCCTCTTTGACAACCTTTTTGCAATAAGTGCCTGTTGTTGCTCGGTCGCCCTAGGGGCTCCACTTTTAACTTTATCTTGCTAACCTTGAGAGAACAACAGTTTCCAAGGGTAGAAAGGATCTTTGGATCCCTTTTTCATTTTTATTAAGTGAGACCAGCGCCCCCCATCCACCTTATATAAAACATTAGTTTACTTACCTAAGAAATGTTCTGCCATTCTGGAAAGTAGATATAAGGTTATTTTACTCACCTGTGAATTGGTAGTGCCTCTTCCACACAAGTAATGCTGTTGGTTTCACTTTATTATACCTGTTTCGATAATTGTATAAGTGTCCCCCAACTGGATTTTGCTTCCCCTGACTTGCTGTTAGCCTGTCTGGCATATGTCTGCCTTAGGTTTTACCTACCTAGAATAACTTTGGGTCATTCATAAAGTGTAACACTGGGTTTTGATTTACCTGGTCTGTTTTAGACGGACACAAAAAGAGTCTTAGGTTACACCTGCCTTTAAGTTGCTTATAGGTCCTGTAAAAAGTGTATAGTCTTAACTTACATTGAGTGTAACTGTGTTATCCTAAAATAAGTTTGAGTTATTGTTTCCCTTAGATTGTGAACTGAAAAGCAACTGTAATTGAATATTGCTCCCCATTGTCCAACTCCCCTAGAATAATTGTGTTGTCTTGAATCAGAGTTATAGGTTTATATTGTGACTAGTATCTGTGTTTCACTAGATCCTAAAAGTATATTGTCCAGTTGAAAGCACTGTGATTCCTTGCTGAGCGTCACAATACAACTGATAGTATCTACTACCCTGATATTACTGAAAGTAATCTAAAAGTAACTATTGGTTTCGAATTCCCAAGAACTCCTGTTAGGTGTTCCAAATAAGGTTATATGCTTTGGTCTGTGGACCTTCAAGCATAGTGTTGTGTTTTTATAAATGTGGCCATATGTAATGTGATAGTACTTATTTCCCCCAGGATTTATCCGGGCCTACTCATATTTAAATAAACCATGTATTTTTACAATACATAGTGTTTCAGTGTTTCTTTGCACATTTGTATTAAAATGTAATTTGTATTGATTCTACAGCCCTCTCTCCCTCCTAAGATAAGCCTGGCTGCTCTGTCTATGCTACCCTGAACTCAGGTGGTACAGCCTTATACTAAGAGTCGAGTCTTGGACTGCCTCCGTTGAATGGTTATAGTAAGCCCTTAGTTGGACTTCAGAAAAACTGTCCTAACAGCCACCCCTAATCAGGCGCAATAAGTCGTTCCAATAAGGTATATGTTTTTTTATATGGACGAACTGAAGTTGTGTCCCGTCGACAATATGTTTTATGAAGGGGGAATGCAAAGGGGTAAAAAGGATGTCATCACAGACATTAAATCTATCCCATGGATTGGCTTCATGGATCAAGCCCTTGCATCCCTTTACGGTTTCCCACTGGCACAACCGATACCATTTACTCACGAATATTCCATAAAGGTATTCGATGTTGTCTGGGTTAGCCTGCGCTCCCCAGCTATTCTCACCTTTTGAAAACTGTTCTGCAGCCAAGGGCACACCCGACTCGGACAGTGGGAACCAATTCTTCATCGCCTCAGACCCCTTCCTGACTTACTACAGCCTTCCCAAGAAGACCCACTTTTTGCTTCACCGGCGCGATTGTGCGCTTTGACGCACAACTGCACTGCTGAGCCCAAGGCTACCCACTTCTTAGGGCTGGACTAGAAAGTTAGGGAATGACTCCGAAAAATTGTCTAAAGCTCCTAGTGTGTTAACCAACCCTCTCTTTACAGGTTGTGGCTGTGTTTTCCTCATTTGTCGCATTAGGAAACGTATTGTATACATGCTGTATAGTAGAGTATTGTGTGTGGTAACTGTTTTCGCATAAGGAAAGTTTACTTGTATATATTGGTCCTGTCAACAATAAATGTATAGATGTCTTTCATATACACTTGTCTAGGAGTAATTTGTGGTTTGTTACTGTGTGTGCTGAATGTGGGCTTCTGATAACTATCAACCCTCTTGAGACTTAGTCAAGCCTGCGAAGCTACCTAGATTGGTCTGGCTTTTCCAGAAAGTTCCCCTGTTTCACTAAAAAGAGGGTGGCCTCCTAAACTTTGGCACATCAGGTAAGAGTTTAGAAATCCATCTTAACATCCACCTCCAGCACTTGTACACCCATAGGCTCCTCTTTCCATCACCTATGCACTAGCACGGCCGATTGGAACAAGGGCTAGTCGGAGCATGAATGTAACTTATCTAGTATGGGCACCCTATGTCCCCTGTCTCACATGATGGTAGAGAGGGCAGCCTCAGGTGCGCAAGGGAGTATGAATGGACATGCATGAATTATAGCAAGCTATGTACAATTGAAGGCAGTCCGCTGTTACGCTCCCACCTGAATGAATACAACCCTCTAGGGAAATAAGCCAAGAGATAGCTTGCAAGGATAGCAAGGTTTAATTGTACAGAATACAAAAAATATAAGCAAAGGACTCTGCTGCTTGAGAACGTTCCGAGAATGAATGTTGTTGCCTTTTGAGAGGCAACAGCGTCAGAAATGACATCACATATAGGGTCTGAACCCGCCCAGTTGATTGGTAAGACAGTATACATGATCCTGCTCCATAGGGCATGGCAGGCTACAATTGGGTCAGCTGGGCTCATCTCTCCATGGAGTGAAGGTCAGGTCTCTCATAAGTTACACTGTGAAAAGTACGATAATATGCTAAGCCTCCTACTACATCACTATGGAATAAACCTGGGAGGCTCGTGGGCTGGTGCCAGGGGGAAGGGAGGAAGACATACAGTGACACTGACCCACACATTCTGTGCTTTGTGCCATGAAATAGTGCTGGACGAGGGAGAGGTGGGGTTTTGATTGAATTTTCTTACAGAGATTTTATATCCCTGGAGATAGCAGCAAAACATACCATTCTGCATTGTTCCTACGTTCTGTCGTGAAACATATTTTACATAGCTGTTTGTAACTGTGCTTGGTTTTCTGAACCACTTGCCTGAAGCAGTGTCTTGTCCAGTTTTTATTTGTGCCATTCTTTCACAAAATCAAAACCTACCCATCTCTGGCTTCAATCACTGAAAACAGGCTACCATTGTCATTTGGCCTTGAGCGAAAGTCAGCAACTGTTCGAAGGACACAATGGGGGTCATTACGAGGTTGGAGGTAAAAAACAGTTTTTACCGGCATGGAGCAAATACTGTGTCCGTGTAGGAAAGAGGCTGCTAATCATGGCGTATTACGAGTTTGCGTGCACAAGCGTAGCGGCATGCTGGTATCGACAGCACCGGCATGTTGCTAAAGTCCCAAAAAAAAACCTTCGCGGCATCATCGGAAGCGCAGATAGCACTACTGCCACCGTCTACCTCTAAATAACGGGCCCGGCATCAATGGATATGGCATTAGCGGGCACCGCTAATAGCGGTGCCCGCTAATAAGCGGAACCGGAAGTAGCGTCATCGCGCCGGAACGGGAAAGAGCACTGCGGCCATCTTGAAAAACACAATCCATTGCCATCCTCACTACACAGGACCTGAAGCCTATTTCCAACTGCTGAAAAATACCATCACCAACAGAATCATGCCTAAGGCTGTGAAAAAAAGGTGCATCCCGGCAGCGCAAAGAGCGCTTTACGGAGGACGAGCTGACAATGCTCGCCGAGACACTGGCAGACAATGCTGAGGTTGTGTTTGCCAACAACCTCAAGAGAGAGGCACAGATTAAGAAGAAGGAGATCTGGCAACTTGTTGCCCAAAAAGTCAGTGCAGGTGGGAACACCCCCCGCACAGTCAAGGACGTGCGCAAAAGATTGGACGACCTGCGCCTGAGAGTCAGGAACATAATGGCGGCCAACCGGAGCCAGGGCCTGGCTACTGGCAGTGGTCCTAGCTCCCCTATCAAGCTAAGCCGGTGGTAGGAAATCTGCGCCAGCACTATTGGCATCGAGGCAATAGAAGGTGTGGGTGAGATGGAACATGGCACCACCTCATCGGTGGATGGAGGTGAATGTCCTAATAAAACACTGTAATGGAAAGTATGATGATAGTCCACGAATTTGTCCGTCCCAAGAGGCAATGCATGGCCCATTACATACACATGGACACATCCCTGCCTAGATGCCGTCCTCAGCACTGAAACATCCCCATGCATGCCCGAGACACACCACACAAATAGGAAAACGGCATTAGTCACACTGCACGCAGTCCACAACAGAAATGCATGTCAAACAGCATACGCCAGCTCCAACATGTGTGACCCTGACAGATGCCTGCATGCTCCACCCATATAGCAAGCAACATGATTGTCAAAACTCCAATACCTAATCCCCTCTAATGTGTAGAACAGCAATAATACCAATGTATGCACAATGCTTGTAGAACCATCACTGATGCTGTCCCTCTCTCGTCCCCCACAGGCTCTGATCCTGACAGCGAGGCCCGGGACACAGCCGCACAGGCAGCAACTCCCCGGAAGAGGCCCAGGGGCAGGGAAGAAGGCAACAGCCCTTCAACATCGAAAGGGCCAGCCTAGCCACGACAGGCACAGAAGGGGCAGACATCACAGGATGCCACAGCACTGGTGCCGCTAAGGGCCACTGCTACAGTCCCCACAACAACTGTGTCCCCTGCACAGGAGACAGTGGCCGATGGGGCCCTTTCAGCTGCAAACAGCTCTGTCGGGGAGGTGGCAGCCACGGCACCCCAGACGGACAAGGATGCACAGAGCCAGAGCCAGGTGTGTGTCCCTGTGTAGGATGACTCTTCGGACTTACGTGCCACACCCTGTCCCAAACCATCACCCCAGATCACACCATTGTACTCCAACATTGACACCACACCGGAGCAGTCTGGAGGGGAGCCAGGTCAAGGGAGCATGAGCCCCACAGAGGAGTTACAATAATCTGGGAATTTGACAAATGCACCATCCTCCTCCACTGGTGTCCATGATGGGGTGCAACACATGGGACATACCATGCAGCGCCAGGAGGAGCTGACAGCCCTAGTCAGGCAGTTTGTGTCCGACGGTGCCAAGGCAAGGCAGGAGGGGAGGGACAACACTGCCTACTTGAGACAGGCCATTGAGGCCAGCACGACATGTATATGCGAGGAGGTGTCTGCTCTGAGGCAGGTACTTTCCCGCATAGCGGATTCCTTGGATGCAGAGCGTCCGGCCCCCAGACTGGAGCAAGCGGGCACTGCTTCATCATCCAGCTCCACTCAAACCAGCCCCCTTCGCAGGTCTGCACGCACCTATTGGACATGCCACCACCAGGTGCGGGAAGTGGACAAATGTAAATGGGGCAGCCTGAGTAAGGGTGTAGATGCAGAAACCTGCAGAATTTGCTTGGACACCATGTGTGGGGGAGTTGTGGGGGGAGTGGAGGAGGGAGAGGGTGTGTGGGGGAGTTGTGGGGGGAGGGGGAGGTGGGAGAGGGTGTGTGGGGGAGTTGTGGGGGGAGGTGGAGGGGCGACTGGGTGTGTGGGGGAGTTGTTGGGGGAGTGGGAGGGAGAGAGGGAGAGGGTGTGTGAGGTGGAGGGTTTGAGCACTTGTACTATTTAACAGTTTAATACACCAGTTGTGTAGCAGAAGAAAATACTTGAGTGGACATTCCTTATTGCATATGTGTCATTTATTGCTATACAGTGCATAGTGTACATGTACTCCCACACCCAGTGCCCTCTGTCCCACTTTCATGTCACCCTCTACACCCATGTGTCTTAGAAATATTGTCCAATCACAGACTGGCGCACAGCACGTCCCTCCTGTGCATCGGCACCGCGATGATGTGCACCCACATCTTCTTCATCCCCTTCATCATCACCTGGTGGTTGCAGTTCAATGCCAGAGGCAGGGGCATGTTCCATCGGATACACATGTTGTGCATCATGACACATGCCATGATGATCTTGGCCACCTTCTCATGCCTGTAGAGGAGTGCCCCACCCGACCGGCTAATGCAGCGAAAACATGCCTTCAACAGGCCAAAGGTCTGCTAGATGACCACACGGGTACGGGTATAGGAACGATTGTAGTCCTCCTCATGCCTATTCTGTGGGTTTCGGACAGGGGTGAGGAGCCACGGCTTCAAGGGATAGCCACTATCCCTGCATGGGAGCAAAATAAGGTATGTGTTAGTCGATTCATGATGGACAGCTGTACTTATCACTCATGTCTGCAGATATTTGTTAGTCACATGCACATGTCCCTGGTTGTATGCACACATTTTTCCTTCCCTCAATGTGTCCTGTGCCATGGTCTTATGGTGTGGATTGCGTCTTCAAGATGATATACGGTGTATACTGCCTTGATGTTGCTCATGCATTGTGGACGCATACCGCTGTGCTTTTGATATATATGTGATGTGTATTGTTCTGTATGATTTTCTAACTGGCAGAGTTGGCAGTAGTCTCTGCATTATTTGGCATTCAGCGCTGATTATTCTCATGGTGACGCACTACTGTGGTGGTGGCCCTGTGACGATCAGTGGATTCCCTTGGTGGTTTTGTTTTGTGCACTCTCATGGATGCTTGTCCTGTGTAGTGATTTGCTGCAGATATTTACATTGTGAATACTCACAGCATGTTGCTGGATTGTGTTACGGAGGGTTAGCTCCAATGATGGGTGGTGCACATGTTGTGGGATGTGGGATGGTTTTAAGTTTGCCATGTTGTGATAGGTGTGCAGCTTACTTCATTGCTATGGGAATTGGTTGTCATGTTCAGTTTGGGATGCTTTGGGGCACAGTGTTTTTGGATCTGCACATCGTGTTGTCACCACAACAATGACACCATGGTGGTGTGTGCATCTCCCCCCCCCCATTTCACTGCCATGTGCCTGTCATGCAACTTACCAAGCAGCCAGGCACGTTCTCCTGCATGTCGCTCCATGTAGCATGGTAGCGTGGAGTTGCGCAGGACCATCGAGTCATGAGTTGATCCGGGAAATCGGGCACAACAATGTGTGATGATCTTGCTGGAGTCACATTCCATCTGTATGTTGATTGAGTGATATAGCTTACGATTGCGGTACACCAACTCTGTTGCATGCGGGACCACCAATTCCACATGGATGCAGTCAGTTGCACCAATACAATTTGGCATGTGTGCCAGTGCATGGAAGCCAACTTTAGTGTTAAAGATCTCCTGGGCAGTCCGTGGTAAGGATATGTAGTCCCTTGTGTGCTTCAGGAAGGCATCCAGCACTTGGTTCAGCATGCGAGAAAATAAGGGTTGTGATATGCCATGCATGTGCCCCACTGTGTGCTGGTAGGTGCCTGTGGCCAGGAAGTGGAGCACAGACACTACCTTCAGTAGGGGTGGGATGGCGGTGCATATTTCAATCAGGCTGACGATGTCGTGTATCATGTCCACAACGGTGGTGATGGTGTCCCAGTCCAGACAGTACAGGGTGTGGATCTGCTCAGGGGTTAGGTTGAATGGACTAGCTCTGATGGGAGGGATTGGGGGCTGCCTGCGTGGTGCCACTGGTTGCACTGGTGGGGCTTGATGTGCCTGTCTCACCCTCCTTCTCCTCCTGCGTCTCCTCTGCAATGCCTATTGTTGTCACTGGTGTAGCAATGCAAGCATGTCCCTTAGCCCCAGTATTGCTACTACAAGTTGAATCATTATGTTGTGGTGAGGGGTGTGGTGTGTCGGTGTGCTCCTTTTGTGCTGGCCCAGACTCCATTGCCACCAACTGTGCTGACTGTGTGCACCTGTGGCAGTTGGGAACACTGGACATTGCTGTTTGTGGGTGGTTCGCGATGCCGGTATTGCCGGCATCCCGGTACACCTCATTACCGCCTTCATGATGCCGGTATTTGCATGTCCGCCTGAGTTGTGATATCCTCTTGTTAGCGCCATTCCACTATTGCCGGGCACAAGGGCTACGTGCCTGCGCGCATGCCGGTACGGGGGAGCACGCTATCAGCGGTGGCGCTAATACCGGCTTGTTGAGTCGTAATAGCCCATAGTGGTATGCGTTGCCGGTAATCCCTAACCGGCATCATTTTTCCATTACCTCCAACCTCGTAATGAACCCCAATATGTCGAATACCCACAAAAAATGATAACATTTACTATAATGAAAGTGGACAGATGAAAATGTAGTTTCTATTTCTGCGATCTGTTGCTCAGAGCAGTTACTCAGCGGGACAGCGAGAGAATGGAACCTGAAATTATGTAAGCTCACCTATACATATTATTTTTGCAATTAAAATTGGCATGTGTGCTGTATGCATAATGACTAATTCAGTGACGTGAGAATGTGCAATTTGATCACAAGAATTGACACAGTACGTTATCGAACGATATTTATATCACGCACTATAAAAAACCGAGTGCGTAACTCATGGTTTGTTTATCTGTCTAGCAATGATTGCCATTTGTGTATAGAATAGAGGTTTGATTTTTTTGACGTATTGCTTACTGGCCTTGTTATGTGTTAGCTGGAGCATATTGTGAGGATTATTCATTGAAGACCAGCAACCACAACCTGTATGCAGGCTAAAGATATCTAAACCGCTTTGTCCTGTGGAATATCCTGGTCTGCTGTCACCATTGCATCGGTGTGCATCATAAAGTGGGGGTAGGGGCAAAGGGAGGGGCTGAACCTTTTCCGTGGGTACTTGGTGCTCTTTTCGATGACCAATCTTACCAGTTCCGTTATGAAGCCATCTGTCTGTGGATCAACATAACACTTTACTATCTCTGTTCTTATTTTCTGGTGGGGCCGCTTTGTTAAGCGGGTGCATCCGGTTCTCCATCCCATTGGGAGCTATACCTAACCTTTCATGCACGTTGTGGTCTCAAATACTCCCCCATGTTGTCATGTGTGTTTCATTCTGTGTGGTTTGTGTTTTTGATTAGGTTTCATCCGGTTTCTGAATAATACGGTAACTTGTTATATTTGATTATAGAATGGCTGCTAATGTACATTATTTTATTCTGTTATCTAGACAGATATATTGTACCTTTCTGCATATGCCAGAGTTTCCAGCTACCGTCGGATGAATTTTTCAATCACCATTGGCGGATAACCATAAACAGTGCTTATTGTATAACCGTTATGTGGGATAGCCAACAGGGACCAATCTGCCCTTTGGCTGTACCAGCAATAAGGAGCAACCGGTCAGCGTTCACAATGTAACAACGTATGGAGCAAAAGCGTTGCACTTGGAAGTGCAAAGAATCCATATCTTCTCACCGACAGAACACCATGTGCGTCATTAGATTGTTTTGCTGGTGTAACATAAGGACACACATTAATTGGAGAACAGAGATTGATTGATCGTTGATCGCAATCCGTGTACCATGAGGAAGTTATAAACAACATTTGGAGAATGCAATGTTCGCTAGCTATAACTTGTATGGCAAAAAAAGTATCGTTAATTTCGTGGACTTAATATTCTCTTGTGAGCATTCTTTGATAAATAAAAGCACTTGTTATGTTGCAGACTATTGATGTTTTCTTAAAATAATGTTTTGCGATCCTATTTGGGACAAGAAAAAAAGTTGCGCGCTGTGAGAGGATGTGTGTGTTTATCTTCCTGGTTCTGCGTTAAGTAATGTTATGACGTGGGTGATAACGGGGCACGTTTGGCTACGCTGGTCACGAACATCAAGAAAATGGGTGGAGCATATCATGTGGACTAGTGATGTAAGCTTCAGGTGCAGTTGATATGATTTAGTACCGCGAGGGCACTTAACGTATGACGATGCATCAACGGATAAGATTAGCACAAGAGGGCCTTGACCAACCCGTTGTTTTCGAATTTGTAAAAGAGAGGAAAACTAAGGTAAGATGCATATGAAATTTTTTTAAGATTGATTACAGTATGCTTAAAAATACATGCCCGAATGATCCGGACAATAACATTTTTGAGCAAACTATCCCTTTAAATTCAGTAATAATGCACCAATGGAGGACAGTTTTAAAAAGGCGTGTGAATTCTTAATTAAGGTGCCCTTTCATAGATCTAGGAAGAAAGGCAGGTTAGTTTTATAACATAGGCAGTATACTTTCATGAGACTCAAATAGTAATACTATGTGAGGATCCCCCCACCTTGGCAACCTGTAATGGAAAAGTTAGGGAGTACCTTATCTTGTTTTTTACAGCCCAGTCCAATAATGGTCAATAATGCTCTGCTTTTTTCCTACAGCTTCTACCACCCCAATGTACCTGAGATTCCACAGGAGAACAGGATCCAAGATGACTCTGGGACCCCTGGACGACTCCTGTGGCTGGAAGACGTTCTTCCTCATTACAGTACATTTGGTGCTTTGGCAAGCAAAGTGGCAGAGTTTCTTAGCTTTACTCGACGGGACCCCTGAATTATGGACCCCCTTTGCAAGAAGGAGTCACTGGGATGTCGATGCCAAGAGAAAAGGAGAAACCAAGTGCATTTTGGAAAGGCAGCAGTTTCGGACTTCGCAGTGGACTCTGTTGGATGGGTGTTACACCGGTCATGGAAGTCGTAGGAAAGTGAAACTTGCTGTGGACTCCGAAAAGGCCTGGTTGAAGAAAATAAGACCCATGAGGACCTTGGATAACTTTCAGTGGTGACGGGTCCAGCAGCAGAAGTAGGTATCGGGTTTCAGGATTTTGCGGTGCACCGTTTTTTTTATCTTTGCTGCAGCCGCAGCATGGACCTCTGGATGGCTTCTGCCAAACTGAACTCAACCAGTGGACTGCACCATGGACCCTCACCAAGGCTGGACCCTCTGGACATTTACTTCAGAAGTTGGTGGTGGTAAACTTTCCTCTGCACACAGCAAACTGGACTCTTCTCTGGTGGGAAAAAGTGATCAGATGTCATGTCAGGAATGCCGATTGAAGGATTCTTTGATCAGGTGGAACTTTCGCAGCTCTGGTTGTCAAGCAGCACTATACCAGGGTACCCCCTGTGTGGTAGACAGAAATCTGGCATCCAGAGGTCATGCACACTCTTCTCAACTCTCAGTGACACAACTGGACTTCTTTGACTCAAGAGGTCCAAGCACCTCTCCTCTGGACTCATGAAGACCCCTTCTCCGGAAGGCAGGCACACAGGACTGGCTTCCAGGGTACTTCTGATGAAGAGTAGCAGGTGCACAATAATCCTGCATAGCTCGATAAGAGGTCTGCTATCCAGGCCCGCTCTTGGATCAGTCCTTGGAAGAACACAACAGCTTTCGGATTACGTGAAGAAAATGCAGCTGCAGATTTCTTCCTCCAGTGTTCTTCCAGAGAACAGCTTCTTCTTGCTTTGGCTTCGACTTCAGCTACTGAACAAATTGGTGAGTGAGAGGCCTCCAGTTATACACATCTGTTCCCCATTCACTCAGGCTGAGCCAGGCTCAGGCAGTCAATCATTCACAAATGCATTCATGCAGGCAGGCAGCCAATCAGGCTCACAGGGCATTCATGCATGCAGCCAATCAGGCTCACAGGCATTCAGGCCATTCACTCCACCCAGACACCCATAACAGAGTATGTGGATTGGAGTAAGCACACAGCCTTTCAGCACACTACACCGTATTCACTCCAGTTTCAGCCAGGGCTGTCTCAGGCATTGTGTAATACAACCAAAACCAGACACCCACAACACAGAATGTGAGTTGGCTTCAGACTTCATTCATACAGGTCCCACCCCAAGGGTGTACCCACAACACACAGCCCCTGGGAAGGCTCTAGTCAGTCTCACAGGAGGCAACCCCAAAGCTATATATGTTTCTTCTACCCAACACCCAATCAGGGGGAAGGGACAGAATCAGGGCTTCCCAGGACTTTGGGAAACAAGGCGCTAAGGCAATGGAAACAAAGAGGCTACAGTGGCCATCTTGCCTTTCTTCAGGAATCTATTGATTCCTATTGCAGGGCCTGGGTGTCCCAAAAAGGAGGACACTCAGAGCCACTGGCAAGTCAGCATATAGCTGCCACCAGCCCATGCCCTGCTTTGTGGGCAACACACAGATGCACAAAACACACATAAGGGGTGCATGGGTGCCGTAAGGGTATCCCATGGGTGGTGTTCACCAAAAAGAAAACATGAAGAGCTTTACTGCCAGAGGTCCAGGCTGAAACCAGAGGCAGAAAACATGTAGTAAACACACACACAGAAGTGGTAGGGCAAGGACTAGGAGGCCCTGCCCCTCCAAAATGCATTTCCAGCATCACAATAGGTATCTGCAATGAGGGACTCAGCATTAAGTTGGAGGATGGTCTATAATATACTTTTTATTTTACTGTTTTTATTATGTTTGGAGGGTAAATTCATTGTCTGGCAGAAGTGCTTGAGGGTTTCTGCCACAAAAATGTACATATTGCTTGATGAACTAGAGAGATACTGATCTTGGTGTGGACGGTCTGGAGAGGGTTGAGGAGCCTGTGAGTAGAGGAAAGATTCAGAAAGGACAATGCGGAATAAAGCAAACGTGCTCTGCTTTGGCTTGTCTGAGAGTGTAGATGCAAGCTCCTTCTCGAAACACCAGGGTAAGAGGTGTGTTTGAAGTGGGATGTAGGGTAGAAGTACTAGTTTGTTTCAGGGCGCTCTTCTTAAGGTCAACAGAGTTGTACAGTAGGTATAGAGTTGGGCTAGAGCAGGGGACGGTGTGCTGTGTGACAAAGTCCCATGTCTTAGGCTGGGAGATGGGTCTGGGTGACATTGGGGGCCAGGTGTACCACCCGCTCTACAATGTAGGGCTGATGGAAGTAGACACTGGATCCACCTGGCTCTCCAGTCCATCATCAGCCAGGAGAAAATGAAATACCTGCCAAACTTTGGGGACTCCAAGATAGAATACCATACAATACCCAGAATGGGATAAGAGCCCTAGAATTGAGGATATCTGGGATAAGAATGAGGATTCTGGAAGTTCTACAAAGAGGATTCGTATGGTAAAGACAGAGTAGCGAAAAATATTGGTAGAAAAGGATATTGTCATGATGCCTTCCCCCGGGGACCCAGACCAAGTCCAGCAACCCCAGAAGCAGGCATCAATTTACCCCAAGCAAGCCCAACAACCCCCGCTAGGGGCTATTTGGGTGCAGTCCTGGTGCCTGTGGCGCCAGGCTCATATGGAGAGTAATTCCTGGCGCCAAAGGCGCCAGGATCATAGATTAAAACTTACCTGATGCAGACCATGCTGCAAACTTACCTGATGCAGACCATGCTGCAAGAGCTCCAAGCCAAACAAGGCTTGGAAGGGACTATTTTACCTAGGGACTATTTTTTTACTCGGGTGGGGCTGGGGAGGAATACTTACCTGGGACTACTTTGGAGGCTTTTTAAACCACGCCCGAAGAGCAGCACACGCTTCGCGTTATTCTGCATCCAGCAGCGTAACGCTCACCGTGCCTGCAAGTCTGCATCCAGTCTTCTGCCACGCCCGCCTCGAGTTTGGAGCTCCTAGAAAAAAGGAGAAAGAAGGAGAAAAGGTTAGAACAAGAGCAATACCTTTGATCCTTACCTGAATTCCCGATCCATCGCGCCTTCGAGCTGGAAGAAAGAAGTTATTTTATGCGCGTCGCCTGCTGCAGCGCCGTGCTGAACTCACCGGCCTTCGCAGCATCTTCACATTTCACCGCATCCTCCTGCATGTTACCGCCGCACTCCGGCACCTAAGGAGAAGACAAGAACAGCAAGGTGAGCCAAGGGAATACACAGAGGAATACCCCCCATAGACTTACCTGATTTTACCACCAGGGGTACTATTCTTCTTCACGGGTCGGCGCAGCTTCCACTGTATCCTAGCCGAACCCCGGCCCCTCAGGGGAAACAAGAGGACAGCAAGGTGAAACAAGGGTCTAACAAGGGGAACCCTCCTCACCACAAAAGACTTACCTGATTTTACCGCCAGAGGTATTATTCCCTGAGACTTCATACTTTCTCTCAGCGCCTGAATAAGGGAGAAAGCAACAGGTTACATATGGACATTATTTTATCGAACTGTGTTGGATAATACAAATCCTTACCAGAACATTATCAGTTGCCACGAGGAACTCTTCAGTAGGGTCAAGCTGCAACCTGCAAGGAATCGGACAAGAGTGAAAGTCAGGCATTTTGAACTCTTACGAACTACATACTTACGGCGTCTTGCAGGGAATATCGGAGTCAATATTTTCCTGGAACTCACCAATTCCTTCGAGCCAGTGAAGCAACTGGTTATCTACGCGCCCCTGTGCTGAATGCAGGATGGAGAGCTCATCTTTTCAAATCATCAGGTGAGACTATAAGAGGGAACATCCAAGGTGATCAGTGGGGAGAAGAGCGGGGTGGGGGGATTTACGCTCAACTCCACGGGTGGTTAATTCCCTTTCTCCACTTGCAGAAGAATATTCCTACGGGCCAAGCAAACGAAGCTAGGTGGACCAGTACAGTCCGTCATCTCGGCCCTTTGCGTCACATTGGTGGAGACCACAGCAGTCCAGTCCAGATCGACACCTCTGTGGGAGCCAGGTGAGCGTAACAGAACGCGAAGCCTACCCACAAATTCCCACCTGGGTGTTATGGATACCTCAGAGACTGACCAATTGGCCCAATTACTAGGGGAACTGAGGGCTGAAGTGCATTCCGCCCGTCAAGAAACCAATGCTGTTAGGAGAGAACTGATTTTGTCAAAGGAGCGAACTGATGATCTTGCTAGGCAACTATTGCAAAGCCAGGCTGGACAAGCACCCCTACCTGGTTCCGGGGGAAATCCAGCTCCTGTGTTATCGAGCAACCCTGTGCAAATAAATCTACCAGGACATATTCCATTAGCCCCACCCGAATGCTTTGCTGGAGATCCCAAAAGGTTTGCCGTGTTTATGAACCAATGCCGCTTGCACTTTTTATGCAGACCTGGAGCCTTCCCAAACGATCAAGCCAAGGTAGCCTTTGTATTGTCATATCTCAGTGGCAGTGCAGCTGATTGGTCAATTCCACTAGTTACTCAGGATGACCCAATTCTTCGGGATTTTCAGGGCGTTCAAACTAACATGGAAAGACTATTTGCCTGGCACTCCCAAGGACAGGCCCTGGATAACGAACTTTTGTCCCTACGACAGAGTAACCAGGACCTTCTATCCTACATTGCAACCTTTAATAGGTTAATAGTGGAAACTGGATGGCCTGAGGTAAAACGAATCACGTTATTTCATCGAGGGCTTCGAGGAGAACTCAAGGATGTCTTGGCTCAAGTCGTGAACCCACCTCAAGACTGCGTGGAATATATAGACTTAGTGGTCCAGTTAGATCACAGACTTCAGAACAGAAAGGCTGATCGAGCCAAGTTTGAGAATCGGGTGTTGGTCAAAACCCACGCTAACCCCAAAAGAGCAGATGCTTCAGAACCCATGCAAATCGGATGGGTTAACGGACCCTTAACCCAGAGGAAAGAGAAAGGAGACAGCAAATGCAATTGTGTCTATATTGTGGAACTTCTGGACATTTTCTACGGGATTGCCCTGTAAAACCACCCAAGAAGGTGGTAGGAGCTGCTGATAAAAGCCATATGGAGTCAGACTCGGGAAACAACCACGCCCGACAAGCGTAGAGGTCCGCTTGCCGAGCTTGAAGAAGGATACTCAAACCTCGCATTTCATCATACCAATGGTCCTCGTAGATCCAGGGCAGCCATCGCGTAACCACGCAGTAAGGGCATACATTGATAGCGGGGCCATAGGAAACTATGTGGACTATGAATTGGCTTCCAGGATGAATCTACCTCTCTGCCGAAAAACCACCTCCGATGCCATCACCACAGTCGATGGAACTGAAATTGCCTCTGGGCCTGTAACTCATTCCACCGCAGAGATGACACTATTGGGTCAGGATGGGCATCGAGAGACTATTGTGTTTGATCTAATCAAAGCCCCACAGTTCCAAATAATACCGGGGATACCATGGTTGGAAACACATGGTCCTTGTATTGATTGGCGAGAGAAGAGAATAACCTTCCCGGATTGTGCACAAACCTGTTACCCAAAGAAAAATCAGAACGCAGGCCTGGCCACAGTAACCACAGCAGTCAAGCAACTATCTCCAGAATACCAAGAATTCCAGGATGTCTTCCAAAAGGAACAGGCAAACACCTTACCTCCTCACAGATCGTACGATTGTCAAATCGATCTCATACCCGGTGCACAACCCCCTTGTAGCAGGATCTATGCCCTTAGGGAACCTGAGAACCTTCACCTACGACAATACTTAGACCAGTACCTTGCCAATGGCTTTACTCGCCCATCCAAGTCCCCTGCATCTTCAGCTTTGTTCTTCGTACCCAAAAAGGAAGGTGAACTCAGAACGTGCATAGACTACCGCGCATTGAACCAGATAACTGTTAAGAACCGAAACCGGTTGCCTCTGATCCCTGAACTACTACACCAAGTGAAGGACGCTTGTATATACACTAAATTAGATCTCCGGGGGGCATACCAGCTGGTACGTGTAAAAGAGGGTGACGAATGGAAGACTGCTTTCCGCACTAAGTATGGGTTATTCGAATACCAGGTGATGCCTTTCAGGTTGTGCAATGCACCAGCAGCCTTCCAATACTTCATGAACGATGTCCTTCATGAACTCATTGATCTTTGTGTTGTCGTGTATATCGATGATATTCTAGTATACTCCTCTTCAGTATCTGACCATGTGAAGCACGTCCGAGCAGTCCTTGAGAAATTGTGCCAGCACAAACTATATGCAAAACTAGAAAAATGCGTTTTTCATGCCACAGAAGTTGAATTCCTTGAGTTTATCCTGACCACAAACGGAGTCCGAATGGACTCACGGAAGGTGGACGCAATCCTTAAGTGGCTTTCACCAAGTTCAGTTAAAGGAGTACAAAGCATGCTCGGCTTTGCCAATTTCTACCGCAAATTCATCCCAGATTTTTCACATGTCGTACATCCCATCACAGCACTCTTGCGAAAAAATAAATGCTTTATGTGGACTGAAGAAGCTGAAAATGCCTTCCAAGAGCTGAAAGCGAAATTCACGTCTGCACCTGTTTTAAAGCACCGGCGCCCTGAACTTCCATACATAGTGGAAACTGATGCATCCAGTCTAGCCATGGGAGCTGTCCTGTCTCAAAAGGACCCTGAAACTGGCCAGCTTCATCCAGTAGCATTTTGGTCCAGAAAGTTCTCAGCACCCGAGTTAAACTATGCAGTTACCAACAAGGAGTTATTAGCCATTAAATCCACCTTCAAGGCTTGGCGGCACTATCTTCTCGGTGCCAGGCATACCATTACTGTGATCACCGATCACCAGAATTTACAGTAATTTAAAAACAGCCAAGGCCCAATCGTCACGTCAACTCCGATGGGCATTGTTCTTTGCCGAGTTTGATTTCGTGATAACCTATCGACCAGGTTGTAAGAATGGTAAAGCAGACGCCTTATCCCAAATAGGGATGGGAGAGGCAGAAGTGAACCCAGAACCAGTACCTATAATTTCCGAACAAAGGATTCTTGGCATGACTACTCTACAAACACTAGAGGACATTCAGGTAAAGATCCAGCAACTCTTTGATCCTACAGCCCTGCAGGACTGGGTAAAGAAAGGCCCGGACTACTCTGTCACCAATGATCTGCCTTATTACCAAGGGCGGCTATTTCTGCCACGCAAGGAACTACAAGAGCTAGTCATTTCCCGTTATCATGATACCCTAATGGAGGGGCACCCAGGTATTGCAAAAACTGAAGCTAAAATTAAAAGACAATTCTGGTGGCCCACCTGGCGAAAGGATATTAAATCATTTGTGATGTCTTGTGGCATTTGCGCCCAAAACAAAAGTCAAAAGAAAAAAACAGCTGGACTCTTACAACCTTTAGACATTCCGCCTACACCATGGCACACCTTATCGTTAGACTTTATTACCGATCTACCTCCTTGTAATGGGTTTAACACCATTCTAGTTATTGTGGATCTTTTTTCCAAGATGGCCCACTTTATTCCTTTAAAAGGACTACCTTCAGCCTCAATCCTGGCCAAAGAATTCCTCAAAAACATTGTTCGCATACATGGATTTCCGTCCGTGTTGGTCTCTGACCGGGGCAGTTAATTCATTTCACATTTTTGGAAATGCTGCTGTCAATTGGCGCAAATCGATGTGAGGTTAGAGAGGGAGACAGAGTGCCTTTAGGCAATATCAGGCATTTCGCAAAAGTTGTGTTTTTAGCTTACAGCCGTCTACTGGAAGAATATGTTTAAGGCAAAAACCCAGGAATGCAGTTCCTGAACACTACGGAATTCCAGTACGAAGGAGTCGCTGCCCCATGGTGCATGAATGGGAGCAGATATTATCAGCTCTGCTCTTAAAGAGAATGGCTGATGCGTTCTCCATGCTTTAAACATCAGGCATAGACGGAGGGGGGAGCCAATACAGGTCATGGAGGATGGAGAAGAGGTGACCAATCATCCACACCCCCCAACCTCAGATTGAAAGGCAGAGGGAAGTGGACGATGAGAGGATTGTAAGAGATCCATCTGAATGCCATTACTTCTGATATGAATACATGATTAAACTGCCAGGCTCTGATCTGACTTGACATTATCAGCATAATTGACCTAAAAACATTTGACCTAAAACATTTGATCGAATTTATTCGACCTTTTTTTCTGTCAAATGTATTTAAATATATATATGGGGGTGGGTAAGGGTATAGGTTAGGTTGAGGGGAAGTGGGGGGGGGGTAGCGGGGCTTGCCCCCCGCATTTTAGACTGAAAAAAGGTCAAATAAATTTGATCAAATGTGATTAGGTCAAATAGACCCAAACCGACTTGAGAGCTTCAGTTTCAATATGAAGGCTTATGTGGGGATGTGTAGGATTGATATTGCATGAATCTAGCTAGACGGCAACAGAGGAGAATGCAGAGAGGAGGCGATGGAGAGCAGTGCAAGGGGAGTATGGATAATAAGAGCTATTTTGATCAACGGGGGACAATGTGTTACCTGAAGAGCAGGATCTTCAGTTTTCTCCTTAAATTTCGGAGAGAGGGGCCCATCTGATGTGCATCCTTCTGTTATTCTAGAGTCTGGGTGCACAGCAGGAGGGGGTCTGCTTTCTGGTTCTTTCCTTCTTGCCTACCTTAGATATTAATTTCCCAATGTTGAGGAGGTTATTTTCAGGTTATTTAGACCAGGATCCAGGAGAAAACCCAGGGACTTGACTGAGTCGACAAGGCAAGGGTTCATGCTGACTGTTGCCAGAGTGCAGAGCCAATCTTGTAACTGGGTACTGGAGACAATTTAAGCAATAGAACAAGATCTGTTTTGGAGGGATTGGGTTTAAGATACAATGATGCAACGTAGCCGTCCATTTCTCAAGACATGCCCCCCACATGTTCATTATCAGCTGCAGGTGACATATTAAGGTAAGCCTTGGTGGCACCGGTAAACTGCTTTGTTGTACAGCCTGCTCCACAAAGTCTCCAGTGGTTCCACATAGTAATCAAAGAGACTGGTTGACCAGATTGATTCTTGGGGAACCCTGAAGTGCATAGGGGTGGAGAGTGGGGACCCTGAAAGACATGCTCTTCACAAACTGATATCTCTAAGTCAGTGAACCTCTGACTTGGTTGAGGGCCTTATGTCGATGTGCAGTAAGAACAGCGTCAGGGTCAACAGTACCAAATACAGCTGAGAGATCTAAAAGGACAAGGCGGCTGGCACCTGCCCAGCAACATACACCGTGGCAGTCTCCGTGCTACACATAGATCATACATGTGATTGGTAGTTCCTAAAAACATGATTAGATTCTAGGCGATTATACCTAGAAATAGGAGAGAGATAATTTGCCTTAAGTTGAGGATTGACTTTCTTGAACAACGGTTCACTTTGGCTGCAAATATAATAGAAGTGGCTCATTGGGGAGCAACATTGACTCGATTCTGATGAACTGGGCTGGGAAGATATGGTTTGTGGTTGCAGTGGGGCACAAAATACTCATGAAGTATTGACATGTAGCATGTTCGTGAGCATAAAAGGACACGCATGTTGCTCCATTCTGATCTGATTTTTTCGGCGCAAATAATCCATAAATCAGGCCAGTCTTTTGAATATTCCTTTAATTGGGATTTCTCTTAAATATGATTTTGACTCAGGAGTTTGCATATTTGTATATTTTTTTACACTAATGAGAGTGAGGTTTTCTAATGGGAAGGGAGGTTTTTAAAAAACATATTTTGAATTAACTCTACTTGGAAAACATCATTCGTTCTCTATTTGGGGCTGAGCCAGGCTTCCAGCCTCTTCAGGATCTTGTGAACTTCTGCAAACACTGCTCAGCATTTACATGAGCCAGAATGACAGATGAATGAGTCACGCAAAACGCAACCCTAACGCAATAGTTTTCGCCAAGCTTTAAAAAGGCGCCTTTCCTGATGGCTGCCCACCTTTGCTGCTGGCTGTATCCTGTGCTTGAGACGGCAGAAACATTTCTTTGCAGCTCGGATTTGTTTGTGTGCACGGTGCACCGCTTCATCAAAAAGAAGGTAGGTGCCATGTTTATTTTATTATGCTTTGTTATTCTAAGTCCTTGACCCCTTTGTTTGTGTTTTCCCTGTCGGAGCCGTACTATGCATGATTGCTCTCGTGTGTGTGTACTGAGTTGTTACGTCGTAAATTAAATGCACGCATGCACGAGCCTCGTTCCCGGCCGCGCATGCGCTGTGAAAATAAAGACGGTCCAAATGGCAGTTGCCGCCGGGACCTTACGAGCAGCAGACTTGTGTCCGTGTCTCTTTGTGTGAGTGAGGCGGCCCGAGGCACGGGCTTGACCACCACATTGGCAATGGGGACGGCTGCCATGAGGAAGTTAATTGATACGCGCAAGCGTGTCAAACACGTATCTTTCATCCGTCGCAGGCCGGACCCGACGTGGCCATCTTTGATTTTTGGCGCGTGACGCAGTAGCGGCCTGCGAGGGTGCTCATGCGCTGCCCACGTGCTGGATAATTCATTTTTCTCAATTATTTGAACCCTCGTGGTCCTCCAGTCGGGAGGACCGCGTTTCTGGTCCGTGGAGACAATTCCTTCACGGCACGGTGATGAAGAGGCTGGCCAGGCCCTGATACACAGCCAGTAGACTGTACTGAAAGTGGGGTCCACCACATCGCCACAATCTACACGCCCATGTGCGTCTGCATTTGGGAAGATCAGGTTTGCGGCCTCCATTGTGAAGGGAGGTGCCTGTGCGACCTCCGAGTATGGGCAACAGCGACGACGAAACGCCAGCAACAGCAAGAGTGGCCTGGCGACAACATGGATCACTGCCACCAATGCAAGAGTTTGACACCTCCGGCCCACCCTCCAAGCTGGGCCACAAATGGCTCTTATGGATAAAGAAATTGGATATGTGTTTCAGAGCGACAGGGGAGGACAATGATGACGCGAAGGTTGCGACGTTGTTATATTCGGCAGGTACGGAAGTTCTGCGGATATATGAATCCTTGAACCTTCAAGTAGTGACTTATGCCGCTGTCAAAACTGCGCTCCAAAACCACTTTAGCCCACTGTCAAATGTTGATTTCGACAGATTTGTCATGTGCGTGGAGAAACAACACGACGACGAATCCCTGGACCAGTTTTGCGCATGTCTGCGTCTACTATCGAGCACCTGCAGGTGGGACAATGAGGAGGTAATGATTAGAAACCAAGTTATACAGGGATGCAGCTCCAGCAAACTGCGAAGGTAGATTCTACGAGAGCCAGGCATGACGTTGACACAGATACTGGACAATGGCAGGTTGTATGAGCTCGCAGAGAGCAGAGGCGCGAAAATGGACGCTGCAGTACGCCTGTGCAAAGGAGAAGAAGCGTTTGCTGTTGGGAGATCAACCCCGTCCAAGACATGCTGGAGCCAAAAGCACCAAGAAACATCACCTACACAGGGGTCCCCAGCAGTGTGCAAGTACTGTGGGTACGATTTACCACACTCGGAGGACTGTCCGGCGAAGACAAGGGTCTGCGGGGGGTGCAGCACACTGGGGCACTATGCGAGGATGTGTCGTGCGGCCGCTCCAGTGTCAGGGTGTATGAGCTCGCAGAGAGCAGAGGCGCGAAAATGGATGCTGCAGTACGCCCGTGCAAGGGAGAAGAAGCGTTTGCTGTAGGGAGATCAACCCCGTCCAAGACATGCTGGAGCCAAAAGCACCAAGAAACATCACCTACGCAGGGGTCCCTAGCAGTGTGCCAGTACTGTGGGTACGATTTACCACACTCGGAGGACTGTCCGGCGAAGACAAGGGTCTGCGGGGGTGCAGCACACTGGGGCACTATGCGAGGATGTGTCGTGCGGCCGCTCCAGTGACAACGCACAGAGGACCCGCAAGCGGAAGCGGCTTCAGGAGACAACGAAGCATCGCTACGCTGGAACAGGATGCTCAGGGGCTAAATATTGCAGAAGAGGAGGAAGAAGATGAAGAGATCTTCTTTATTTCGAACCTGGCCACTGGAACCAAGAAAAAGAGGCAAGCAACATGTGTCGTCGACATTCAAGGCGCCCCCACACCAGTACTCCGTGTGTGTGCTAGCCACAAAGCACTACAAAGCCATCCCGGGCCCAGCGCCGTTCAAAAGCCAGAATCTACTCTTTTGGGGGCGACACACCACTGCCGATTCAGGGTGTATTCGTCGCGCCTGTCACACATGGGACCAATGCAATCAAGGCGCTTTTCTACGTCACTGACGTCAGTATGCACTCGCTGCTGAGCTGCGCCGCATCGGAGGCCCTGAACATTGTACATTTTGCACTGGCAGTATACCAAGTGAACGTTGACCAACTTCTTGACAGGTTTTCAAGCATTTTCCAGGGGGTGGGCAAACTAAAGGTGGCCCCAGTACACCTGCATATTGATGAGACAATATGGCCCACGGCACTCAAACACCGAAGAATACCTTTTCACCTCAGATCACAAGTTGAGAAGGAGCTCCAGTCGCTCATCGAGATGGACATCATTGAGCGAGTCGAAGGGCCAACTCCCTGGGTCTCGCCTATTGTCGTAGCACCGAAACCGAAACAACCTGGTGCAGTCCGCATCTGTGTGGACATGTGACTCCTGAACGCTGCCATCAAACGGGAATGCCATATCACGCCGATGCTGGACGACATTGTAGGCGAGCTGCAGGGGGCCAAGGTCTTTTCTAAGCTTGACTTGCGGTCTGGTATCATCAGATAGAACTCCACCCGGCTTGCGGCATAGAACAACATTCACTACTCATGAAGGACTCTACCAGTTCAAACGTCTCCGTTTTGGCATGTCCTCTGCCACAGAGGTATTTCAGAATGCCATAAGAGGGGCACTAGCAGGCCTAAAGGGAGTGCTCAACATGAGCGATGACATTTTAGTATTCGCATCCTCCCAGGCAGAACACATGAAGCGGCTAGAGATGACTCTGCAGAAGTTGAAAGAGTTGGGCCTCACGCTACATCGTGGAAAGTGCAAGTTCTTTCGGGATCGCATCAGATTCTTTGGCTTCATATTTCATGCGAATGGAGTATCACCTGACCCAGAGAAAATCAGAGACATCCGGGAGGCCGCTGCGCCCCGAACCCCCACTGAGGTGCGCAGTTTCCTTGGAATGGTCAATTACTGCGGACGATTCATAAATGGCCTTGCTTCACTATCTGAGCCGCTCCGAGCCCTGACTAAGAACGATGTACCATGGACATGGGAAAAAAGGGAACAGGAGGCATTTCAAGACATAAAGAAAGCACTCTCAGACCAGGATACCATGGCCTATTTTGACCCCACTGCCGAGTCGGAGATAGTAGTGGACGCCAGCCCGGTGGGGCTGGGAGCCGTGCCCATGCAAGCGGATGTCAGAGGGAACATGCGCCCAATTGCCTATGTGAGCAAAGCCCTAACGGACACTGAAAGGCGTTATTCACAAATTGAAAGGGAGGCGCTAGCGATCTTGGAGGGATGCCGGCATTTTCGCCTCTATAACCTGGGGAAACCAGTAGTAGTGGTGACGGACCATAAACCACTGATACCAATTCTGGCAGTTGTGTCGTCGAAACTCCCACCTCGTTTCGAACGATGGATGCTTGCTCTCATTGAGTATGGAGTAAAACTGGTGTACAGGCCTGGTACAAACAACCCAGCTGACTACCCATCCTGCCACCCGAACTGTGAAAGGGGACAAGGTCCAGGAGAGCTGGTGGAGTGTCAGAAGTTTGTCCACAATATTGTCGAAGGAGCCATGCCAGTAGCGCTGTCGGGGGGCGGCGTGGCCAAAGAATCCACAAATGACGAAGTATTCAAGATCATACAGGCTGCCATACGGAGCGGAGAATGGAAAGAGGTGCTCAACAACAACACCAGGCGTGAGGACAGGGTGCAGAGAGATCTACAAGCTCTGTGGAAGGTACGAGATGAACTTTCGATCTCGGATGACGGCTTACTACTGCGATGGCGACAGATTGTTATCCCGCATTCGCTTATATCCCGGGTCCTGGCGCTAGCGCACACCGGCCACCAGGGTGTCGCCAAAACAAAAGCGCGGCTGAGACCAAAAGTGTGGTTTCCTGACCTAGAAAGCCTGGTGGAGGGACATGTGCGGAGGTGCCTACCGTGTCAAGCCGCAAGCCCAGTGGAGAGGGCTCCGCCCATAAACTCCATGGAAAGGAGTGAAAGTCCCTTGGGCACAGTTCATGCAGACTTTGGTTCAACTGGGAGGGGCATGTATTTCTTGGCCGTAGTAGACCAGTGGTCAATGTACCTTGAAGTAGAGCTAGTGGACTCAACGGCAAGTGACCACACCATCTTAGCACTTGAAAAGATGTTCGCAACTCATGGATTCCCAAGTGTTCTGTGCTCCGACAATGGGCCACCATTCACGGGGAACCAGTTTGCACAATACATGAAGGAGAGAGGGCTTCAGCATAGAAAGGTGTCGCCACTCTGGCCCCGGGCCAATGGGGAAGCGGAAAGATTCATGAGAACATTGAATAAAGTATTCCGCATCTCGGCAAATGGAGGAGGCGAACTGAAGAAGAACATGTTTGAGTTCCTACGGGAATATAGAACAACTCCCCACCAGTCGACAGGGATCGCCCTGGCCAAGGCCATGTTTCGACACTGCCCCAGGGGGCTCATTCCGGAAGTAGAGGGCCACGAGCCAGGTGTGTTTGAAGACAACAGAGTTCGACAGGAGAGAAAAGCCAGGAACGAGAAGGAGAGCGTGAGGAGAGGCCTACGGGAAAAGGAGGTAGCTGTAGGGGACTCGGTACTCGTCAGGAATCGCCGACCGGAGGGCAAACTGTTGTTCACGTATGAGCCGCAACCCTGGACAGTCACCCACGTAAAAGGGACGATGGTAACAGCAGTCAGCGAAAGAGGGACCGTAACCCGCAACAAGTCCTTCAAGAAGGTAGAGGTGCGCCACCGGGAAGGAGAGCCGGAGGAGGCTCCCATACCAGACGAAAGGGCAGAGACCTCCCGAAGCCGACACGCCAGCGGAGATACCACGCCTTGATGTGACACTGCTGCCGACCCCAGGGAGTAGCAGCCGGTACCCGGCGAGACAGGGCCGCAAACCACCCGTCCGTTTTAAGGACTATGTCCTGGACTCAGGAGACTGAGCCGACGATCTGTCGAGATCAGTGACTCACGTTGGGCCAGTTTAAAGTTGTTTTGTTGATGTTGTTTCTGTTTAAAGAAAAGGAGGGATGTTACGTCGTAAAGTAAATGCAAGCATGCGCAAGCCTCGTTTCCAGCTGCGCATGCGCTGTGAAAATAAAGACGGTCCGTGTGGCAGTTGCCGCCGGGACCTTATGAGCAGCAGACGTGTGTCAGTGTCTCTTTGTGTGAGTGCATGTATGCGTGCGAGTGAGGTGGCACGAGGCACAGGCTTGACCACTACATAAGTGTGTGTTTGTGTCAGCGTGAAAGTATGAGAGTGTGTGTTTTCACTTGTCCCCTTTTCCCACTGTGTGCCCCCACTGTGTCCCCGTGTCCCAATGTGTGCCCCCACTGTGTCCCAATGTGTGCCCCCACTGGTCCTCTGCCCCACTGGTCCCCTTTTCACACTGTGTGCCCCCACTAGTCCCTGTGTCCTAATGTGTGTCCCCACTGGTCCCCATGTCCCAATGTGTGCCCCCACTGGTCCCCGTGTTCCACTGTTGGGCCCCCACTGGTCCCAGTGTCACAATGTGTGCCCCCACTGGTCCCCGCATCGCAATGTGTGCCCCCACCGGTCCCCATGTCCCAATGTGTGCCCCCACTGGTCCCAGTGTCCCACTGTGTCCCAATGTGTGCCCCCACTGGTCCCTGTCTCCCAATGTGTGCCCCCACTGGTCCCCGTGTCCTACTGTTGTGCCCCCACTGGTCCCTGTGTCGCAATGTGTGCCCCCCACTGGTCCCCGTGTCGCAATGTGTGCCCCCACTGGTTCCCATGTCCCAATGTGTGCCCCCACTGGTCCCCGTGTCCCACTGTGTCCCAATGTGTGCCCCCACTGGTCCCTGTGTCCCAATGTGTGCCCCCATTGGTCCCCGTGCCCCACTGTTGTGCCCCCACTGGTCCCTGTGTCGCAATGTGTGCCCCCACTGGTCCCCATGTCCCAATGTGTGCCCCCAGTGGTCCCTGTGTCCCACTGTGTCCCAATGTGTGCCTCCACTGGTCCCCGTGTCCCAATGTGTGCCCCCACTGGTCCCCTGCCCCCACTGGTCCCCGTGTCCCACTGTTGTGCCCCCACTGGTTCCTGTATCCCAAAGTGTGCCCCCACTGGTCCCCGTGTCCCAATGTGTGCCCCCACTGGTCCCCTGCCCCCACTGGTCCCCGTGTCCCAATGTGTGCCCCCTCTGGTCCTTGTGTCCCAATGTGTGCCCCCACTGGTCCTTGTGTCCCAGTGTGTGCCCCCACTGGTCCCCTGCCCCCACTGGTCCCCGTGTCCCACTGTTGTGACGCTTGGTCTTACAAATCTTCTCAGGGGATAGAACATGGTAGGCATATCCAACTGTTCTATTGTAGAGGTTAGTTCTACAAAGTTATTGAATCATGATGTAATAAAACCGATTTCATTTGTTTAGCAGTTTTATATTGAGTTTGGGAGTGGGAGTGGCGCATAGTGGGAGTGGCGGGTGGTCGGAGTGGCGCGAGGTGGCAGTGGGGCGCGGGGGGGGCGCATTCCTAGTGTTTCGCCCTGGACACCAAATGGGCTAGAAACTGCCCTTCGTGTCCAGAGGGGTTTATAAATATGAAGGCCACGTGGTTCACTGTTAAATATGAAACCAAGCACCTCCTGGCCCTTTAAGACAGCCTCACATAGCCCTGGTGAATATTGATAATGCATGGGGAAATGGATAACCATGGCTGGTCTGCTGAGAGTCATTTCAGGGCGCCAACAATGAAAGGAGTGCTAGAAGGGCAAAGGAGGGAGAGTGGATTAGGAAGGTTAATAAGGGACAACCTGGCAGGGATTTTCTATAACAAATTGTTATTTAAATGTTCAAATACATTTGGTCAGGTCGCTGCCATCTCGTACAATGCTCCTCTTGTTTGGTTAGTTGTTTTCTGGGCTTCTGCTAAAAAGTTCTCTTTGGGCATGATGGAATGGAATATTGCTCGGGCATCTCAAGGTTTCTCCTTAGTGGATATGGGTTAACGACTTGTTAGTTGTGCAGCACACGCTCTACCACTGTCCAAATGCAATCTGTGTTTTTTTGGAAAGAAAGATGTGAGAAAATCGTTTAGTGGATGTGAAGGTGAGACCCTTGCATTCTTTCTTTTTAAAAATTGAGATTTAGGTTTCTGCTACGTAATCTATTTTCAAGACTCCTCTGGTGCCTTGAACAGGTCTTCCGAGAAGCCTGTAATAGCCTCTTCATTTATGTCCACGCTTTCCTTCAGTTATTAGAGATCATGTAAGCTTCACCTATTTTCTTCCCTGAGGGCAGTGATATCTTGCATCACACAGTCTATCCGTTCCCCCAAATATTAAGCCAAGTCTTCTTTTGGGAAGGCTTTTGATGTTCGCCCTGCCATTCCAACACCATCCAGTACTCCCTCGATCCTGGCTTCAATTGCTACCCATAAGGTGTCTTGTTTCAAGTTGCCGGTATGGCCAGCAGCTGCATTTAAGTGTTCATAGATCCACTGGAAGTGCTCCTAGTTCATCTTTTCATGAGTTAGTCAAATAGCAAAGAGTTAAATAACCTCTCTTTGATAGTACAGTGGAGATGGGAAGAACACTTCAGCAATGTTGTTCAATTCGCAAACGTATGGTGTATAACAGCTTAGCTTGGGGGGTGCAGCTGTCAATCAGACCAAGATGCTGGAGGCACTGTCTCTCCAGGCCTTGAAGTGGATCTGATGAGCATTCGTTCTTGTTACCTGGTTGTTGGGCTTAATTTTGCGTGAAGGCCCAGCCTGCACTCAGGCCACGCAATCATTCCCCCGCCCCCCACACTGGGCCACCGCAAGATTCTAGTGGCACTCATAATCCATGGTAGAAGGTCCGTAGTGGCACCGCCAGGTTCACATTTTCTTGAGCCTGCCTATTTAGGTACGTTCCTCCACAAATGAGAGGGATCGCTATGCATGCCCCCAGAGAAGGACCCAAAGATGCAGAGGATGCCTTCAGGGCACCTTTATCTCTTTAACTGTTCTTAGCTCCTTCTCTGGGGCCAAAGGGGCTGACATCTGGGACTGTGGCGAGCCCCTCTGCCTTTGCTAGCAACACTTCGGCCTCACTGGAGTCCCCTGCTGCCATTTTTGTTTTCTGGGTCCACGGCAAGAAGAAGCACCCCTTGTGACTTGGTGCCTCGGCCTATACAACCATCCTGGAGAGTGGCATTGGGCACTACGGAGATAGTGGCGTAACACACAATTTGGGGCCCCCTGCAAGCCATGCTGAGAGCCCCGCCCCCAAGCTTGGCAATAAATCACGTGTCGCCCCACACTCAGGGCCGGCCTAGACTACCACACCTGCGCAATACACACAATGATCATGCTGCTGCAGGGGCACGCCGCACACTGCACTAGGAGAAAGATATAAATATGTGTTTTCGTGTATTACGCAGCACACTTTCTGAGAAAAATTGCCTAAAAAGCCAGAGCGTTTGCAATTGTTTTGTAGGTTAACACCAATCCAAAAATGCAATACATGCAAGTCACCAACAGTGCACAGGAACATTAAAACACTTATTAATTGAATGTTTTGCTATTAAAAATGCCATGCCACAATGAAATCATGTCTAATGGGCTGCATTAGACCAGTGTAGACACGTAATTAACATATTACAGTAAAACATGCCATGCCACATTAAGACATACTAGACTGTTTGAACCAAAATGCCAGTCGAAGCAATAATTGTTATCATGGTTATTTTATCATAGATGACCAGAAATAAAATATACAATGCCACAGTAAGAAACGGCAGTGGCGGCTGGTGAATTATTTAAGTGGAGGGGTGTACATTTTTCCCCTAAATGTGTCTTAATGACGAAGCGTAGCCAGGGAGCCTGAAACCATTAAGGGCAGTGCTAGGGGGCTCTCCCTCCGCAAACGTTTTTTAAATAATGGGTTAAAATGGTGCATTTTACAGCACACCTTTTTGAAAAATTGGGTAAAAAGGCAAACAGTTTGCAATTGGTATGCCAATACAACATGTCATACCACTGTAAGAAATGGCTAGACTAGCTGCACCAAAATGCCAGTCCAGCAATGTAATAACACAAATCATGCTTGCTTTATCAAAGATGCCCAATACACAATGCCACAGTAAGACATGGCTAGACTGGCTGCACCAAAATGCCAGTCCAGCCACATAATAACACTTATCATGCCTGCCTTATCACAGATGCCCATTAAAAATGCCATGCCCGACCCCTGGGCCCCACAGCTCCTAACACATGCACACAATCAATGTGATTATATGTGTGTATGAGGTGATGGGGGGCTAAGTGGGCGGGCAAGCTATTTTTTTACTAGACATCTATCATAGATGTCCAGTAAAAAAATACCATCCCTGTGCCCTGGTCCCTAAAGTGCCTCAGAAGGAGAGCTTTGTTGGGCCGATGGGGAGGGGGATTTTGCAACAAAGGCAAATGCCAAATCAGCACAAACACACACACACATTCACACGGCATGCACTTGCTCATTCACACGAGCACTCATCATCACACACTCACTCATAACACAAGCATACACGCATCCATGCACATATTTAAATAATAAATAAATTAACATAAACGTGCATTCTGACCCAGTCCTGAAGTTTTCTCCCACTGCACCAAATCCTGCGTAGCATGAACAGGAGTCAGAAAGCAAGAGCTTCCTGGTCCCTGCACATGTGCGCATGGGACTGAGCATGGGTGATGAGATGCCCTGCTCCAGTCTGCTCTGTTTGTATGTGCAAAGAGGCTCAGGAGCGCCCCCTCACACATACAGACATGCAGTTCCCTAGCCAGCATTTCCAATGGGCTGTGCAAGGCTGGGGAAGCAAAACGCCCCTGGCCTTGCAAGGCTCATTGAGCATGAGCGGCTGGGGAACAGAACTGTCAAACTGAAACCACATTTCCATTTGACAGTTCAGCCAGCCCAGGAGCACTCCCTCAGCTGGAAAAAGCAGCTGAGGGTGCGCTCAGTGTTTCATAATGGGTGAGTGGCAGGTGGGTTGACGCCCCCTCGCCCATTATGGATGAGTCAACACTGAGAAATGGCTAGACTGGCTGCACCCAAATGCATCCAGGTAATTACACTTAGCAGGCTGCTTTATCAGAGATGCCCAGTAAGAAAAAGTCAAGTTACAATAAGAAATAACTAGACTGGCTGCAACAAAATGCCACTCTAGCCACTAATAACACATATCATGCCTGCTTAGCCTGAACATGAATGAACATTATGATTTAGCGCACAATCAATGCCCTCCCCCACTTTTCCCCTCTCCCTCCTACCCCAAAATCAGCTCCTCGGCCCAGAATTGCCTCCGTGTTCCTCTTCCTCATCCCAGTACTTGTGTATGACGCAATGTGCCTCCTACACATGCACTGGGAAGAGCAACCGTATGGGCTAGAAGCAATGAAGATTACCAATAAGTAATGCAGGCATTAAACACAAGCATTCACACACCACATATCGTACATTCACACACATGCACACCCAGCCACCCATACATTTGCAGGTGCATCCTTTCACCATACACTGACACCCGCACACCCAGGCAGCCACCCATACATCATGCACTCACTCATTCTCACACATAACATTAGATACATATACACACACCACTTACATGATATGATATGATATAAATCATTTATAATGCGCCTGTACACAAGTGTTTCTAGGCACGACATGCACATACCCACATTTGAACAAAATACATGTTCTTACCTTCTGAATCCTTTGGTGCAGGGACGAGTGCTCCAGCTCCCTGCAGCAGGCACGCTTGTTATGCCAGCGGAGCTGGAGCTTCCATGTCATGGGACCAGGGGGAAGCCCTATAACTTCAAAAAGAAATAGTTTCTTTTTGAAGTCACTCTGCCTTCATAAAGAAATGATTTTCTTTATGAAGGCAGAGTAACTTCAAATAGAAACTATTTCTTTTTAAATTCATGGTGCTCTTCCTCTATCCCCACTCCGTGGCCTCCAGGCCTCCTGGGAGGAGCCCTATGCAATCAAAAAGAAATGGTTTCTTTTTGAAGTCGCTCTGCCTTCACAAAGAAATTATTTCCGCTATGCTCTCGCAAAGGAAATATTTTCTTTATGAAGTCAGAGGACTTAAAAAAGGAAATATTTCTTTTTGAAGTCCGGCCCCCTCCTCCAGGACACCACACGAGAGCTTGGGTCATGCTACTGAACATGCAGGACATTCCCCTGTTCCTAGGCTGTCAATACCTGGCGGGCTAGCATGCTATTCTCAGTAGCTGCTCGGTGGTGTGCCTGGCTGGGCACGAGCTATGTGGGAGAGTGGGCCACTAGCCGGCATCTTACAGGGTTCTTTAGGACAGACACTCAAGTTGCATTCTGCAATAACCAAAGTTCGAGGACCAGAGCATTTGAAAGCAGTGCTGACTGGTTTGATCTCTGTGGGCCCATGAGTCTGGGATGGCATTGTGTAACAAAAGCCTCATGAGCACGTTCTTTCTTTTGCCAAATTCAATTTCCGGATAGAGGCTCGCTATTTTAAATTCAAACACAGGTTGTACTTTATTTATAAATGAGCACATCATTTGCCAATCTAGCTCTCTCTCTTTCATTCTCTCGTCCACATCACACACTTTCATTTGCTCTCTCTGCTATTCATCACACTCTCTCACTGTCTCTTCTTCTGGCTCTCCTTTTATTTATTTATCTATTTCTCTACCCTTTCTCTCTTCCTCTGACGCTCCTGCTCTCCTCCCACTTTCTGTCCCTACAATGCTCTCTCTTCCTATGTGCCCCTCTCTTTCGCTCTCTCTCCCCCCCTCTTTCTTTAGCTCCCATACCTCCACTCTCGCTCTCTCTCACTGTATCAACCATGCCCTCTCTCAGTGCTTCAGTAAGAGAGTCTCACTGAGCTCCCTTCCCCTTTCCCTGTGTGCGTCATAAAGTGTGATGGAAGGAGGGGCCAAGACAGGGGATGGTGGGCAGCGATCTAGCTGACAAGAGAGCCTCGCCAGGTTTTAGTAATCGTTTGCGTGATGCAATGTATTTGTTTGCTCGAGATAAAGCTTGAGATAATGACCCTAATCCAATTTATGGCCCTCAGATTCTTCTCAGGCCATAACTTGAGAGGGAGTCATTATCTCGCAATAATGATCCCTCCCTCAGTTTATAAGGCTATACTATTAACTGCAGACACATGTTTTGCACTTTGCACTTTTGCAAGGCATGACATTATTTCCTGATTATTCTAATTAAATGAATCAAAACAATCAAATAAAAACAAGTAGTAATCAATGAAATCTGTACAATAAAGTTCCAATTGCAGATTAATTTCGCATGAAAGATCTTTGTATTTGTTATTTAGTTTCGCTTGTTACCAAATTCATGGGCCCAGTATGATATGGCATTTATAAAGTGCCTATAAACAAGTGTTTCAAGGCGCGACGAGGCAAGCAAGGGGGAACAGAGGGAGGACAGAGACAAAAATCTTACTAGGCCAGGTGACATTGAGATTGCACAAGTGCAGGGGATGGGGGAAAGGGAAAGTGCGGGGCAAAGGGGAGGTAGCAATGGAGTACATGGGATCAACAGTAATAAATAAAGAAATAAATAAAACAATAGGTGAGAAGTGCGGACATCTTGTGGCAAGTGCAGGGTTACGTGCAGACATTAAGTGCCAAGAGCTGGTGGTGACTGTAGGGATACATTAACGGGTTGCCTGGGAGGCATTGCAGGGGACCTGGTGTGCAGCTGGTGGGGGAGGGGACCTGGGCCCGAGATCAGAGGATAGCCAGGTGACCAGAGCAGTTTCAATCAAGAGTTCAGCAGGGGAGTGGAGGAGAGAAAGCAGAAGCAAAGAGGAAGGTCTTGAGGTGCTTCTGCAACCGGAGATGGTTCTCCTCAAGTTTCAGTGAAGGCAGGGAGGCTGTTCCAGAGGGAGGCCCAAGCCAAAGAAAGAGATCTACCACCAACTCGTTGCTTGCAGAAGTGACTGACCCTGAGGGAGTTGGAAGGCGGGTGAGCGAAGAGCTCGAGAAGGAAAATATTTAGGAAGAGAGAGTTGAGGGTATTGAGGCCCCAGAAGGCCTGGTGGACAATGCAGAGGGGTTTGAACTTAATCCTCGCAGCCACTGGGAGCCAGTGCAGAGATTTCAGTCCTGGAGAGATACCATCACTGGGCTTGAGACCAAGGACAAGTCTCTCAGTCCTGTTCTGGATGAGTTGCAGAGGGCGGGGAGTAGAAGCAGGCAGATTGAGAAAGACACTGTTGCAGTAGTCCAGCCTAGAGAGAACCAGAGCTCTGGAGACAGTGAGCTTCTGAGGGAAGAAGAGGAAAGGAAGAATACCTCTGAGGAGGTGCAGCTGGTAGTGTGATTTCTTAGAGACATCAGAGATGTGAGGAGAGAAGGAGAGTGTGGAGTCGAAGATGACCCCGAGGTTTTTAGCCTCACAGGTGGGAGAAGGAAGAGGGCCAAGAGAGGCTGGCCAGAGAGTGATAGGAAAGGAGGGAGCAGGTGTGCCGATGAGGAGAATCTCTGTCTTACTGTCATTAAGGCAGAGATCATTGGTGGCACACCACTCCTGGATAGAAGACAGACAGTTAGAGATGAGAGAAGGAGAAGAGGTGGCGGAAGGAAGCCTGAAAATGAGCTGAGTGTCATCCGCATAGCACTGAAAGTTGGGGAAGAGAGCAGCAATGTGGTGGGCAAGAAGTGCCAGTTATTGGTTGAAAAGCCAGGGAGAGCCTGGGGAACACCACAGGTAGAGATAGAGGAGAGGAAGGACCCAAGTTGGACGTGGGGGGGGGGGTCGATTGGAGAGGAAAGAGGTCAGCCAGGCCAGGGCCTGATCAGTGATACCCAGGTTATTTTAAAAAAAGAAATGTTTTATTAGTTTATTACAAACTTTAAAAAATATGTTACGTAACATCTTTGATCTTGGATCCATACGATGTAAGTCCATCACTCAAAGGTCCTTTTTTTGGAAGTTATTATTTCAAACAAACTCTCTGTTCACTGAGGATCATTCACTCTAGATTTTGGTGGATTATTCACTGTGGTCAAAGCTATTAACAGTTTTTGTTTGTTTCATCAAAGCATAACGACCACCAATTTTCACAAGTTAGAGGGGGGCTTTCTGCTATGAAGTGACCTAGATATTTTGTGCTTAGAGTTATGAGTGCTGTGCAAAAAAGAGATGTTTTAGAGTTTTTGCAGCAGACCCACATAGCCTGCATTTAAGATCTTGTACTGTGTTGTTACTCTGCAAATTCAATAGCTCTTTGGTTGGGAATACATTCAATCGAATTTTCATGTATAGGCTCCTATGACATTTGCTCAGAAACAATCTCAGGTATTTTGGCAAGCTATTCAAAGCTTTTGCCTCGGGCGCCGCATTAAGCATCATTCTATGTTTGGACCTTTGTTCTATAGTATCAATCCAGTCGTGTAACCAAAGTTTTTTTTCTCACAAGATCTGGGTTAGATATCAGCATCTCTTTGTCAGCATTTATATTTCGTAGGATCTCTTCACACTGTTCCATCCATTCAGTTAATATGTTTCATTCCTCATGCTTTCATGGTGCCGTAGGATATTAAATTGTGGCAGGCTATCTTTGTCAGAAATATTCCTAAAGAATGAAAGCATGCCCTATGCGACTCTTGCATTTATTGGGGTCAAACCCAGCTCATACCTCATACATGCTGTTGGAGTACCTTTTGGCAAATCTAAGACCCATCTCCAGAAGTTGTTTTCCAAAGTATCCCATAGTGCCCATGGGCATCCTAGGGCACTCTCGGCTCCGTAGATCAGTGTAGGAATTTTTTGCTTTTTGTTTATAAAAGTTGATTACAGCTTTCAGTGAGAATTTGTCATACTTATAGTTAATTAGGGTATCCTGCGCCATCAGTTGTTTGTATTTGATTTCGTTTTTTTCCACCCAGGGAGCGTCATTGATGTTAGAATTTATACACATCCCTAGGTATTTCGTGTAATTTATGCAGGTTAATTTTTCTTTCTCCAGGTACCATTGGAACATCGTTTTGGTAGTACTTCTATTTCCTCTTAAGTTTTGGAGTGTTAGAACTTCCGATTTCGCAGGGTTAATGTTGAGCCCTTTCTCTTTTACATATTTTTCAATATGCAGAAGTTTGCACTAAAGTCCATTCGGGGTGACATCTAATAGGACCAAGTAGTCCACATACACGAACCATCCAAGATGATGTCCATTGATTTTGGGAGGAAACGCTGGCATATTGCCTAAGATTTCACCAATATCGGAAATAAAGAGGTTGAAGAGCACGGACGCCAAGGGGCAACCTTGCTTAATGCCCCTAAAGGTCTTTATTGGAGCTGGAAGTGTCCCTGATTGATCTAAACGAATTCTTATTTCCGTGTTGGTATACAATTCCTTCAATGCCATTATCAAACTTGTTGGGCACTTCCACTTCCAGAGTTTGGTCCACAATAATTCTCTATCCACGCTGTCAAATGCGTGTGCTAAATCAATGAAAGTGAGGTCGATTTTTGTTCTCTGTCGTATCGCCTCCATTTTAAGCAGATTTATTATTGTTAAGTTTAACGCACACACCACGCCTTTTATGAAACCCGTTTGTCTTACATAATACGTTTGACTTGATTTGATATTTGGAGTCGAAGTTGGGATGCAAAGATCTTCCCCACAACATCGAAGAGTGCGATTAGCCGATAGTTGTTGGGTTCCGATCTCACTGCCTTTTTAAAGATCCGGACCACAATCGCAGACTTCCAAGAGAGTGGAATGGCACATTCCTTCGTTATTGATGTAAAAAGTACCATCAAAAATTAGGTCCATTCAACAGGGTTTTCTTTTCACGTGATTCCGTCGGGTCCTGGTGGCCTGGAAGAGCTGAGCTGTTTGATGTTCTTTAGGATGTCTTCCTTATCAAAACTAATATCCAACAAGTTATCGATGGTAATACTGGGCTTTCCACGACACCATTCTTCTTATACAGCTGGTTGTAATGGTTTACCCACAATGTTTCAGACAGCATATTGTTTAGGCTGGCTTGTTGCGGTGCGCTGGTGTTATTTATGAGCCTCCATAAATCTCTGGAGTTCTTTTGAGCTAAGGTCCTCATCATAAGTTCCGCATCCTGTTGTTCCATGATGTGTCTGTGGGATCTTAGCCAATTTTTATACTTTTGATGTAACTTTTTTTTTCAGCTCCAATTTAATGCACATTGGTGCAGATTTAAGATGTCTAATGGCCTTTCATAATTGCAGTTTCTTTTTTAGGATTTCAAGATCAAACACTTGTCTTCTTTTGAATCCTGAGTTACGAAGACCTTCTTTTAACTCACTGAATTGCTCCAACAGAGGGCTGTATTCAACTTTGTTATTGTTGCTCCCCACTAATCCCTCTTGATGTTGCCTAACAAAGCGTTGCCCTTTAGTGGTGTTAAGCCATAATCTATTCCTGCCAGGTTCCACTGATATTCTCACATTCCATGATTGTTTATTTTCAGTATAAGTCTTGTGTAATGCTATTTCCACTAAATTGTGGTCGCTCCGGATCATATTGGTAACATACAGTGAGTCTATTCTTCATGCTATGCTCTTTGATACGAAAGAATTGTCCAGAATGGATGCCTGTGAGTTTCTCTTCCAGGTCACTTAAGTTGGAATGTCTCCTTTGGTGTTTCCATTTACAAGTGACAGATCGCTGGCTTCTGTTTCATCGAACCACTGAGTTACTAATTCCATATTCCAGCCAGGCTTTTGGGTTCTGCTATTTCCTGTGCTGGATAGGGTTAGACACTCAAGGTTGAAGTCATGAAACAGTAGAATGTTTGGGCATTGGGTCACGGTAATGATATTTTCTATTAAGTCTGTTAGAAGATCACAGAGAGGGTTGAGCAGGATGGCATGGTTGACCGTGGCAAAGGCAGAAGAGAGATCAAGTAATATGAGGACACAGGGGGTATTGAAGTCAAGGTTTGAGAGCAGGTCTTCACGATCGATTAAAGAGAGCAGTTTCTGTGCTTCTGGCAGCTCTGATGCCAGACTGATGGTCATGGCGAATACCAACCGTTTCAGTGTGAAGATTAAGCTGGGAGATGGCCAGCTTTTACAGGAGTTTGCCCAGGAAAGGAGTCATGGAGATTAGGCAGTAGTTTGCAGGGCAGGAGGGGTCGACTGAAGGTTTCTTAAGAAGAGGGTGCACAAGGGAGTGTTTCAGGGGGGAAGGGAAGACTCCAGTGGCGAAGGAGTGGTTGCAGAAGTCAGCCACAGCAGGAGCCAGGGTGTCAATATAGTCCTTGATGGTTTTAGAGGAACAGAGGAGAACCTGTTTTGACGAGACTTTCATAGATCGGACTTGTCTAGAAACCTTGTCTGGGGAGAACAGGGGAAGGCAGAGAAGGAGGGAGGAGGGCTGGCCACAGAAGGGCCAAAGGAAGAACGGGGAGTAGAGGGAGGAGGAGAAGAGGAAGAGAGAGAGGACAGGATGTCCTGAGTTTTAGAGATGAAATGAGAAGCCAGGGCCGTGCAAAGGGCATGGGAGGGGACAGGAGAGGTAGAGACTGCAGCAGGATTGGCCAGCTGCTTACAGATTTTAATTAGTACGGCCAAACTTCTCTTAGTAAGTTCAACACTTTAATTTGGTGGTAAGTCTCAAAGTCATGCTGATATTGTCTTAACTTTTTTTGCCAATTCTAGCCGATAGAGTGGTATTCATGTTGGAAATATTGAAAACATTCTTGAAATGGTAACGTAGATTAATATTCACAATATAATTATCAGTCAAAAACATATTGCGGTTGCATTATGTTGAGGTGTCCCCAGGAAAAGAAACTCCATATGTAACTTGAGAGAGGAATTAATTTAATCAACCAGTGAAGAAAAAAATATATATATTTGCTTGCTCTCAATAATTATGGTGGCCCCATTAGTTGAAATAGATATATACTTTATTAGGGGAGTTTGGCCGTTTTGTTGAGTGTGCTGGGCTATTGGATGTAGCTGAAAATAACTGTGGCATAGTAGTATTATCATGCAATGATGTGGTGTAAAAATAACCTCATAACAAAGATAGGCAATATCTTATCCGATGTAATGGCCAGATATGCTGAAGCTGCATGGCCAATTTTAAGTAGTTTAAATAAAAAAAGGACAACAAAAGTGCCTCCATAGTAAAGAGTCCAGCCATCTTGCAGTGCAGTATGTACATTAATTAATTTATTTATTAATATACCGCCGGTCGCTCGCGAGCATCAGGGCACTAACATATAGACAGTTGGTACAAAACACGTAATTACGGGACAATTTGCTCAAGTATGTGGTTGGGGCTTTTGTCTGGTACGCAGTGGATTATTTGAAGAGGTGGGTCTTGAGTTTATTCCGAAAGCGTGTGTAATTCTTTTCTAACCTGATAGGGAGGGGAAGGTTGTTCCACATCATGGCAGCCTTAGTGTGGAACGCTTTGCCCAAACAATTTGCTTTCTTAACCCTGGTTATCTTAATTAGGGCTTTAGGTTCCAACCTGAGGGTGCATCTTGGTACATACGTAACCAATTTAATTTTAAGGAAGGATGGAGCTTTCCCATAAATGCATCTGTGTGTTAGTGTCAAGGATTTGAAAAGTATTCTGTCCTCCACAGATAGCCAATGAAGGTTCCTCGTTGATGTGTTCCTTTCTTGTTTAATTCTTCATGATCCTGACTGCGCTGTTTTGGATTACTTGGCACTTGGCAATGAGTCCTTTGTTGGCTCCTAACATAAGGGCATTACCATAATCTAACCTTGAAAGAATAGTTGCTCCAGCTATTGTGGAGCAATTGGCTTCGCTCAGGTAAGGGCAAATTATTCTGAGGAGCCGTAAGTTATAGGAACAGTTCTTGTTTAGTTGAAGGACTTGGGCTTCTGCCCTCAGGGACGCATCCAAGTACATTCCTAGCGTTTTTACTTTGTTGACCGTTGACCACCTTTATTTGAGAGTCATTTATGAGAAAGGATTGGTACTGGCTATCAAGTTTGGCTCTGGCTTGATTTGATCCAAAGACAATCAGTTCATCAGTTCTGTCTTTTTTGCATTTAAACACAGCCAGTTGTTGTTCATCCAATTCTCGATGGATTTGTATAGTCCTTTCACCCGTGCGCTGTCCTGTGCATAGTCCCTGCTCAATTCCACCACAAGCTGGGTGTCGTCAGTGTAATTAGTGAAAAAGGCTCCCAATTTGTCAAGGACTAAGCACAGGAATCTGATGTACAGGTTAAAGAGCAACAGGGACAGGGTAGCCCCTTGAGGTACTCCGCATCTGATGATCTCTTTGTAAGTGAAGTTGTTACCCCCAACATATCCTGGATTTTCTGTCCAATAGAAAAGATGTGAGGCAGCTAATTGCTTCAATCGAGCAGTTGGCTACCTTTGCCAGTGCATGCTTGAGTTGATTGTGCTCTAAAAGATTGAACGCTGCACTAAGATCCTACAATTTAAGGAGCCCCAGATTTCCCTTTTCCACCACGCTTAGCATGTGAGCCTGAAGGTCCAACATGGCTGTTTTGGTACTTTGAGCTGTATGAAATTCAGATTGCTGACCGTGTAATACATTTTTGGCTTTCACATACGTTTGAAGTTGGGAGGTGACAATTCTATTGAGTACCTTAAGTAAGAAATTGCAATTTGTTATTGGCCTTAGGTTGCTTTGGTCTCTTTGAGCTAGCTCAGTTTTTTTTGCTTGTGATGTGACAGTAACTGATGTAATGCTTTCTGGAACATGACCATCCCGGGATGATGCATTCACCATTTCGGTAAGGCGAGGGGTGAAGATGTTTGCATTTTCCAGGATAAGTTTGTGTTGGATGATATTTTCGGCACATGTGGTAGGTTTCATTAGGCTCAGATTTTGAGTACTTCCTCTGTGGTGACTTTTTTAAAGTAGAAAGGCTTCTGTTGGTAGGGGATAGGAGCTTCTGAAGAGGGATCGTTTTGAGCCGTTGACATATTTTGGGCCTTCAATAGCACGTCCCTAGCTTTAACGACTTTTGCTGTAAAGGCTCATTGGACTTTGTCGCAGTCTTCCTTGGATGGCGAGAAAGATGGAGCTAGTGCTTTGGGTTTTTTGATTGATTTTAAGATTTCGAACAACTTGCTCGTGGAATATCTAGATGAAATTATTTGTTCATTAAAACTTTTTTTTGTGTCACATATGCTTTTTTTTTATGTTTTCTCACTTTCTTTCCACCTGTCCTTGTTTTCTTGGGACAGGTTTTTTCTCCATCTGTCCTCCCTTCTCCTCTTTTCTTTCTTTAATATTTTTAAGGCATTGTTGAGCCATTTCTGGTGGTTGCCGTTTGGTCTTACTAACTTGTTTTTAGTGGGGCTTTTTGTTCTACCATTAGAGTGGTGTTGTGTAGGAAGTTGGTGATCAATTTATGACAAGTGTCTTCCTCTTTGGAACCCTCCAATGCTTTAGAGATGCATTGCTCCAGATGTACTGGACTGATATTTTTGTAGTTTCTGTTCTTAATTATTATTGGATCATTCTCTTTGTTGTTCCTTGAAGTGTTTAAGGTCAGCAGAAATGAAACCATGTAGTGGTCTGACCAGATGCATGGTTTAGTTTGGTAGCCACGTAATACAGTACTTATTGAAATTGCTAGCCAAAGAAAAGTACTTATTTTTTAAAGATATTGTTGGGATGCATATCCAGGTTTCCTGCCCCCCAAAGCAGTTCAGGCAGAGGAAGATGTACTAAGGGTGCATGGCAGTGTAGAAGGGTGGCTTGTAGGGGGCAGAGGCAGTGCCATGTAGGGGCTAGCGAACATTATATCTCGAAGTAATAAAGAGAAGATGAGCCATTTTAACTTTGTGACAATAAGCACTGGACTATCACTGTTTTAAGATTGAAGCCTAGGACGGCCAGGCTCTAGCAGTAGCACATCATAGTATTTCAATATCCACACACTTTCCCATCCCTGTTCCCAGCTCAGGCGGCAGAATGAAAGGCCGTCACACCACATAGATCCGACCATCTCATTGATTCACGGGGCAGACCCATGCAATTAGAAAGGAATGTGACTAGCCAAGCGTGAGCAGAGCTGCACCAGGCTGTCCCTGAAGGATGATCTCCCGGGAGCCAGGGCAGAGGTCTTGTGCTGCCAAAACTGCCTGTTCAAATTTAGGTCCCTGGTGCCCCCAATGGTACTGGTTACTCTATTTGACCTACCAGATGCCCACTATTATAACTCTTAAATCCCTCACAAGCTGATTGATTAATGTGGTCCGGGCAGAGCCCAGGGAAGGTCCAGGGATGGGGAGGTTGCCAACGGGGAAGTACCGAGCAGAATGTCTTGTGATTTGTACTACGAGGTGCAGAGAGTGACAATGACAAAACTAGGTCAGTGTTGGGGAGGCATGGCGGGGGCACCTGCGTGTCTCGGATCCAAAAAGCACCTTGCACTTCAGAGGGCCAAGTTGACCTCGAGAGTATCCACTGAGCTCATGTGCGATTACCAGGTGTGCATCACTTGACTTGCTCGTGAAGAGAAGAGCATTCATAAGTAGGGATCCAATCACGTTCCTGGGACTCAAAAGTAACAACGACCAATCACTTGGTATCTCATATGGAGCAAGTGGTATGTATATAGTGGAGGGCCAATGAGCTGTGGGAGTTAGCCCTGTATATTGCTTGCCTCGTGTGTGACAATTCCATTTTAAAAGTGTTGTATTGTCTTGAACTAGTCAGTGTGCTCCATGGCAGTAGGGTGTGAATGCTCCTGCCGACATGTTATTTACTTTATTTGTGAAATAAAAGCTTGCTATCCTTGCAAGAGGTGCACCAAGCCTTTTTCCTTAGAATATTGTCAATTTCTCGTCTGGTTGCTGGTGGTCTGCCCTACAGTATGAATATATGTTTGCGGTTTTTAGCATATACTATAACCACGTTATGTAAAGTGATAAACATAAACCAGTATCATATAGCAGCCTTTGCCACGTTTGCTGTGTGACTGTGACAGAGAATATTGAAGCATGCACCCTGGGGAAGAACATACATATTTTATTTACTGTGCTTGCCAGCTTTGTGTTCCTAACAAGATTTGTTTTTTTCTCGTGCTCCTAACAAGATTAAAGGTAGTGGTATTCGCTGGCCTTTAAAAATCTTTCGAGGTTGAAGCTGCAGGTCAGATATGTGACTTTAAATTAAATGTTGGTTCCTTGATAGAATCAGAGAAATGTCCAGTGGTCTGACAAAAGCAGGTGCAGCCAAATTTCAGAAGCAGCATTTAGAGGTTGTCATCTACAAGTCGGACAGCTTGCCATCTGCCATATACAAGTCAATGCAAACATGTATAGAGGAAAGAATAGCTAAATATATTAATATGGGAGATTAGGGCGTGAAGATATGTAAGAGATGATATCTATCTAACAGAGTAAATCCTCATTATCAGTGTGCAGTTGTTCTGTAGATGGGAACTTGGACTTCAATTCCCAGCATGCAATGGTTCACAGCTCAGCCTCGTTTTCAGAGGAACCTATACGTTTGGATTTCTAAATAATCTCTTTCTCTCGTGTGAGTGGGAACTTGAACTTCAGTTCCAAGCATGGATTAGTTCTCAGCTCTGTCTCTTTCTCAGAACAATCTGGGACCTCAGTCTTCAACCACCAGCATGCAAAGATGTGTTGTTCTGTCTACTTAGTGGAGTCTATAAACGCAGACTCCAATTCCAAGAAAATAATGAAGCTTTGTTCTATTTCTTTCTTAGAGGAGTTTGGGAACTCAAACTTCTGTTTTCGGTATGCAACAACTCGTTGTTCCTTCTCGTTCACAAAGGAATCGGGGATCTTGGACTTTCTTCATTCTTTGACTTCTTATTCAGTGGCGTAACACAAAATGTG